>NW_026652290.1:8498573-8759094 GCF_009828535.3 Hylobates moloch | reverse complement strand
CGGGCAGAGGCACTCCTCACTTCCCAGACGGGGCGGCCAGGCAGAGAAGCTCCTCACTTCTTCCCAGACCATGGGCGGCCGGGCAGAGGTGCTCCTCACTTCCCAGACGGGGCAGCTGGGCAGAGGCGCTCCTCACTTCCCAGACAGGGCGGCCGGGCAGAGAAGCTCCTCACTTCTTCCCAGACCATGGGCGGCCGGGCAGAGGCGCTCCTCATTTCCCAGATGGGGCAGCTGGGCAGAGGTGCTCCTCACTTCCCAGACGGGGCGGCCGGGCAGAGAAGCTCCTCACTTCTTCCCAGACTATGGGTGGCCGGCCAGAGGCGCTCCTCACTTCCCAGACGATGGGGGGCCGGGCAGAGGCGCTCCTCACTTCCCAGACGGGGCGGCCGGGCAGAGGCGCTCCTCACATCCCAGACGATGGGCGGCCAGGCAGAGACGCTCCCCACCTCCCAGACGGGGCGGCGGCCAGGCAGAGCCTGCAATCCCAGCACCCTGGGAGGCCAAGGCAGGCGGCTGGGAGGCGGAGGCTGCAGCGAGCCAAGACCACGCCACTGCACTCCAGCCCGGGCAACACCAAGCACCAAGTGAGCAGGACTCCGTCTGCAGTCCCAGTACCTCGGGAGGCCGAGGCGGGCAGACCACTCGAGGTCAGGAGCTGGAGAGCAGCCTGGCCAACATGGCGAAACGGCGCCTCCAGCCAAAGGACAAAAACCAGGCTGAGGTGGTGGCGCGCGCCCGCAATCCCAGGCAGCCTGCAGGCCGAGGCAGGAGAATCACTGGAGCCGGAGGCAGGGAGTCTGCAGCGTGCCGACTATACTCCAGCCCGGGCAACAGAGGGAAGAAGGGAAGGGAAGGAAAGGAAAGGACAGGACAGGACGGGGGGGGGGGGGGGGGAGGGGGGAGGGGAAGGGGAAGGGAGCCACTCATCAACTTTCAAGGCACATTATCTCCTATGATCCTAAGAAGGCTGAGAAGAGATGAGATACCTGGCAAGGGGCCTGGCCAGGACCTGGAGGCTTGCTCTGCCCTCTGGCATAGCACTGACGCCATGGCACCACGTTGTCCAGTGAAGCTCGGACCGTCCGCCATTATCTTCCTTGTTCTAAACACTCAGCCTCCTTTTGCTCTTAAAATATGTTTCCTTTTGGGAGGCCAAGGCAGGCGCATCACCTGAGGTCAGGAGGTCGAGACCAGCCTGACCAATATGATGAAACCCTGTCTCTACCAAAAATATAAAAATTAGCCGGGCGTGGTGGCTTGAGCCTGTAATCCCAGCTACTTGGGAGGCTGAGACAGGAGAATTGCTTGAACCCAGAGATGGAGGTTGCAGTGAGCCAAGATCATGCCACTACACTCCAGCCTGGGCAACAAGAGTGAAACTCCGTCTCAAAAAAAAAAAAAAAAAAAAGTTTCCTTTTTATTATAAACTCTATGTGCTGATTGTAGAAAATTTAGGCAAGCAAAAAGTTAACAAAATCTCCCATCCCACCACCCAGAAGTAATCACTTTAAATATCACGGTCACCTAATTGTGTACATACACAAGTACACAATTACTTTTTGGTAATTAAAGGGGATATTATGCATATGGTCATATAATAGCTTCTTTTTTTCTTAACACAGTATAAATATTTTCCTGTGCATTTATGATTAGAGCTGTGTAATATTATTCTACTGCATCAGTGTGTTAATCTCATTATCAAATATTTCAACTTGTTTCCAAATTTTTTATATGATAATACTTTTTGAAATACCCTTTTAGCTAAATTTTGTAAGATTCTTAATTCCTTAGAATGAATGTTAAGTAGAACTGCCACATACTGCCAGACTACCCTCAAAAATGATTCGGTTTTTCACTCATACCAGCAGAATCTGTTTCAACTTTCCTATATTTTTTCCACTAATTTCTTTAAAAACTTTTTGCTCACTGTTAAAATCAATCTCGTTGTTGGTGTACATTTCTCACAAGATTTGCTTTTTTATTCAAGTTTACTCTCTACTCTTGTGTTGACTATATTTTCTTATTTTCTATATTTTTGATGCTCTGGCCTTTGAGGTCTTGATCCCAGAGAGGCTGCCCCTCCCAGGGCTACTTAATTCCCAGAGATAGCAAATGGCTCCCTGCGAGTGTGCCTCTGATATATGAACCAACAAATCCAGAGCTCACACCCCCAGCCATCTTCTTTATCAAACTCACACACCAAGCCAATATTTCCCTGGCCTTATAGAGGGCTGTGCATGAGGAACCACCCCATAGCTCAGAGCCTGCTAAAGTATTCAAACTGTCCAATCCTAAACTTCCCCAGTGTAACTACCCTGCATCACCCATTCTTCCCTGCAAAACCCCACTAAAGACTCTGGGCCATGCTCCTCACTCTTCCTCTTCCGCCTCCTGACCGGCCCGGTGCTCCCCCAAGTGGCCCCAGAGCATGACCTGCCCTCCTGTTTCTAGGATCTGAGTATAAAGTTCTTTCCTGACAATTATCCAGGTCTGCATGTCTTACCATAACCAATTAAAATAAATCCTTGGCCCATTTTAACACAATTCTCTCACTGTCTTCCTTCTTTTGTGAGTATTATGACTTTTGCCCACTACTATATATGACTTGTCACTTTTTAAATCACGAAGTCATCTTTGCATATTAAAGTTATAATTTCTTTATCACTTGTTACAAATATTGTAGCAGTTGGAGCTCTGTGAATTATTAGCCATTGTTAGTGTTTAGATGACTACGCAGACATCTGAATGTATGTATGTGTGTGTGTATGTGCATGTATGGCTATATAAAACTACAAATCGGATCACATTATATATACATGCTATTCTGTGACCAGCTTTTCTTTTTCTTTTTCTTTTCTTTTTCTTTTTCTTTTTGAGATAAGGTCTTAGTCTATTGCCCAGGCTGCAGTGCAGTGGTGTGACACGGCTCACTGCAGTCTCGACCTCCTGGGCTCAAGTGATCCTCCCATCTCAGCCTCCTGAGTAGATGGGACTACAAGCATGCACAACCACGCCCAGCAAATTTTTGGTATTTTTTGTAGAGACGGGGTTTCGCCATATTCCTCAGGCTGGTCTCAAACTCCTGGGCTCAAGTGAGCCTCCCACCTCAGCCTCCCAAAGTGCTGGCATTACACGTGTGAGCCACCATGCCCAGCCTGACCTGCTTTTCTTTCTTTCTTTTTTTTTTTTTGAGATAGAGTTTTGCTCTTATTGCACAGGCTGGAGTGCAATGGCGCCATCTTGGCTCACTGCAACCTCTGCCTCCCGGGTTCAAGCGATTCTCCTGCCTCAGCCTCCCAAGTAGCTGGGATTACAGGCTCCTGCCACCATGCTTAGCTAATTTTTTGCATTTTTAGAAGAAACGGGGTTTCACTATGTTGACCAGGCTGGTCACAAACTCCTGACCTCAGGTGATCCACCCACCTCGGCCTCCCAAAGTGCTGGGATTACAGGCGTAAGCCACCGCGCCCGGCCTTACCTGCTTTTCTTAACTCAAGGATAACTCAAGGCATCCAGTTTGTATTGGCCTTTCAATTGTTATTATGGTGTTTTATTACACTGAACAGAAGCCTTATATTTTTATGGCACTAACTTTATTAACCCTTTCACTTAGAGGCACTCCGAGTTTGGTGTCATGCCCTGCTCAGCTTGTTTCTTCCCAGACTATGTGTGGATCTACGACTTCCTCTGCTCTGACCAACCTCCTGTGTACTTTCTGGGTTGGACTGGCCAGCCCCAGCCCTGCTTCCTACCAGTCTGTCAGACCAATGCTATAAACAACAGACCAAAGGGAAAATTCAAAGGATGAGATGTGGCAGAAGCTGTATTTCCTACAAGAGATACTTTACAAATATCAAAAGGTAAGGGCAGCCTGATTAAAAAAATAAGTAAAGTACATAAATAGGGTAGTCGCAAAGATGAAATTCAAATGTGTAAGAAGAAATAGGAAAAAATGTTCAACCTCTCTAGTAATAAAATAAACACAAATTAAAATAAGATCGTATGTTTGCCTGTATGTTTCCCACTCAGGCAGCAGGCAAAGATGAAAGAGACTGACAAAATCCAGTGTTGCCAAGTAAGTAGGAGAATTAGTGCCCCAAGCCTGTAAAAGTAAACATCAATGCAATCTCAAGGAGGTTACTGCGCCACTGCACAAATATGTGAGAAGAATGGCCTCTCCCTGTGGTTTACAGAAGGGAAATGTCTGAAAGCACTTACTGTCCATTGATAGGGGACTGGTTAAATAAATGATGGCAGAGCCATACATACAGCCTCAGAAAATGAAGTCCACTGACATAGAAAGCTTAAGAAAAGCAGGTCATAGAACAGCATGTATATATGATGTGACCCCATTTGGGTAAAATTTCATAAAACCATTCGTGCACACATACACATTTGGGTGTCTGAATGGATGGTTATCAAACTGCTAACTGGTTATCTCTGAGATTTCAGGCAATCTTTTTAATATTATTTAAATTTTTTAAAAATGAGTATTGTTTAGGAAAAAACAATACTTTTCATTTTGGAAGAAAATACTCCTTTTTTCAACCCCAAACTCTAGAAGCTCTGTGATCCAGATCACCTCATGGTGCTCTTGCTCTCACCCACCTTCCAGGGCTCCCTGGCTCCTTCGTCTCTCTAACACTGTGGGCATGCCCTTTCTGTGTATTTCACCTAGAAATCCTCACAACAGAGTGCCAGCAGGAGCTGCCCCTTCTTGCTTCTCAGTCTTGGATGCAGTGATAGAGAACAAGTGGAGAAATGAAATCCCGAGGTGGGTCCATCAGTCCCCAGGGGGCATAAGCTACACTTGGAATCTGGGAGCCCTCTTTCCAGGCAGATGTGCTGGTGCCCTTGCCTCGTCCTCAGCCCCTGGAAGCCCTGTCTGCCCAGAACCTGGCTAAAAGGCAGAGCAGACAGCCAGCATCATGCCTTCAAGGAAGCCCCTACCCAAGTCCAAACCTCTCTTCTCCATCTGCACTTACTCCCCTGGTGATGGCGTCGGCCTCACAGCTCTAACTATAAACGATGTGCTCTCCAGACCCTCCTTGCCCCCTGCCTACTCCACATCTCCACCTGCATGTCTAGCAGGCATCTTGAAACAGGACTCTTGATTTCTTACTCCTAAATTCAGCCTTCCCCTGTTACTGTACATCTCGGTCCATGTTACCAACAGTCACCCAGATGCTCAAGCAAAAAGCCTTGGAGTGCTCCTCAGGTCCTGCTCACATAACAATCCAGCCCATCTGCAAATCCTCTGGGCAGTCCCTTCCACATCATCCAAAATCTGTCCCATCAGCACCTCCCCCAACTCCTGCCCAAGCCGTGTCCCCTCTGGCCTGGACGGCTGCCCCAGCCTCCTCCTTTGCCTCCTTCCTCTTATTCCCTCCCGTTCACCTCACTCTGCCCCTACCATCACACACCTCATTCTCTAACTGCAGCAGCAGGAGTGCGTCTAACTTTACAATGCAAACTTACTGCTGCCCAGCTGAGAAGCCCTCAACAGCTTTCCATCATACTTAGAGCAAACCCTGCAACCCTCCCCTGGCCCTCAAGGCTCCCTGTGAGCTGGTCCCTGCCGGCCTCTCCAACCCCACTCTCCCTGCCCCTTGCAGTAAGTTACTCCCTTCCTGTTGTTCCCTGAACACACACCCAGCCTGCTCCCCGCTTGATGTCTGCACGCGTGCTGGTCCCTCTGCCTGGAGCACTCTACCCCTAGATAGTAGCTCTCTCACTCTCTTGCGCCATTCACATCTCAACTCAAATGTCCCCTCCTCAGAGCAGCCCCTCATCTAAAATAGCATCTCCTGTTGCTTTATCCCTCACCCTACTTATTTTTCCCTCTTGGCCTTCATTGCTACAGGACATTCCCACACACACTTGGGCAGGAACTTTGTCCGTTTCATCCCGCAGCGTGCAGAGCAGTGCCTGGGCACAGCTGGTACTCAATACACATTTGTCCAAAGAATGAATCAAGGGTTTGTTTGCATTTAAATCCAAGTGTCCACAGAGACCAGGGCCCACGCTTTAGATAACTGGGCACTCCAGGTGCTTGAGGGGCTACATCCTGCAGCATCCCCCTAAGACACAGACACAAAGCCAGCCTTGTCTGTTCAAGAGTTTTCTGGTGAGGTTTTCTCTGGGAGGTGGGCAAGGGCAGGCCGTCTTGCAGGGAACCTTCCAGAGTTCTGAGGATCCTGTCTCCAGGTCCCTCCCTACCCTCATCCTGCCTTTCTGAAAAGACCACGGTGGACTCCCTCCCACAGTTGCCCCACAGGTGGGGCTATGACAGGGCACAGGCTTACCACGGTGCACCCATTGTAGAGGTTATGCTGGTCCTTGTGGGCGTGGGCACAGAAGTCCATGCAGGCCGTAACCCCCGCGAAGGGCCGTCCTTCCTTCAGCCCCAGACGGCAGTCAATCGCTATTTCCTCGTTGGTCACCTGTGTAGACAGCCAAGGAGAGGTGCTCACATGACCTGAGGCGAGTGGCCCCGATTCTGCACCTGGGGAGGCCAGGTCTTGGAAGGAGGGATGTTAAGGATGATAGTCACCTTGCCCTTCGACTGCAGGAGGGAGGTTTTCTGGCTGAGAGGCCCCAGCTACAAAAAAGTTACTTTCAGGCTCCTGTAGGAATTACTTCCTTCTGGGTTATCCCAAGTCCCCTTGCTTTGTCTAGGAGATACAAGGGTGACAGGTGAGAGAAACTCAGGCCTCACCAGTGGATACCAGAGCAGAGGAGGTGGATGGGTTACCAGGCGAAGGGAGAAGACCAGGATAGAAGAGGGACGGTGTGGGATGCAGGCAGCCAGGCGTAAAAAAGGGGTTTTTATCAAAGAACTACATCATATCGCTTTACTTCTGGACTGGGCTCTTCCCATAAGAGAGCAAAAGAGCCCACTCTCCCACTTCCCACCTTCAGAGCCTGAGCAGAGATGTGGGCGGTGACATGTGGGCAGCAAAAGGCCCAGGGCCTGTTACCTGGTTCTGATAGGCCTGAGGGGCCAGTCGCTTGTACAGGGGAGCGACTTCGGTGGCCAGGTCCTGGAAACTCTTCCGGAGCACTTCTTCCTGCAGAGAGAGGAGCAGTCACACATGCAGAGCAGCCCTGCCTGGCAGACCCTGCACCCTGGAAGTGGATTGGCATTCCTGAAGCATCGTGGGGGAGGCTGGAGGGAGGTGTCATCAGGTGTCTTTCTGGCCTTTCCTTCAGGAGGGCTGTGGTGCTGTGTCTACTTCACAGCTGGGGACACTGAGGCTCCCAGGAAAAGCTGTGGAAGCCATGGCCTGAAGGTCTAGTCATCCTGCCTGCTAAACTACTGCTCCTTCAGGCTCCCGCCCAGTTCAGCCCAGAACATATCAAACAGTTTCTTGCTTTCGAGTGCTGAACACCCTAGGTCAGAGGTGTGGCATAGTGGGAATGAAAAAGCCAAGAGCAACAACTGTGGATCCTTCCTCCCAGGCTACAGACAGGAAGAGAGACGCAGGATCCATGCTAGAAATTCCATAGCCAGCCCAGCCCAGCCCAGCCCAGAGCCTGTCATAAGACAGGGAGGGATACGGACAGACTTCAAAGCTCCAGCTGCTAGACTCGTACTACGTAATGTTATTCACAAACCACATGTAGCTACAGATATACAGATGAATTCTATTTTTTTTTTCTTTGAGACAGAGGCTCACTCTGTCACCCAGGCTGGAGTACAGTGGCACGATCTTGGCTCACTGCAACCTCCTGGGTTCAAGCAATTCTCCTGCCTCAGCCTCCCGAGTAGCTGGGATTACAGGTGCCCACACCCGGCTAATTTCTTTTATATTTTTAGTAGAGACGGGGTTTTGCCATGTTGGCCAGGCTGGTCTCAAACTCCTGACCTCAGGTGATCCACCCGCCTTGGCCTCCCAAAATGCTAGGATTACAGGCATGAGCCACCATGCCCGGCCTGAATTCTAATAAACATTAAAGAAATTCCAAGTCTTTGCTATTGTGAATAGTGCTGCAATAAACATACGTGTGCATGTGTCTTTATAGCAGCATGATTTATACTCCTTTGGGTATATACCCAGTAATGGGATGGCTGGGTCAAATGGTATTTCTAGTTCTAGATCCCTGAGGAATCGCCACACTGACTTCCACAATGGTTGAACTAGTTTACAGTCCCACCAACAGTGTAAAAGTGTTCCTGTTTCTCCACATCCTCTCCAGCACCTGTTGTTTCCTGATTTTTTAATGATGGCCATTCTAACTGGTGTGAGATGGTATCTCACTGTGGTTTTGATTTGCATTTCTCTGATGGCCAGTGATGATGAGCATTTCTTCATGTGTTTTCTGGCTGCATAAATGTCTTCTTTTGAGAAGTGTCTGTTCATGTCCTTTGCCCACTTTTTGATGGGGTTGTTTGTTTTCTTCTTGTAAATTTGTTTGAGTTCATTGTAGATTCTGGATATTAGCCCTTTGTCACAATAGCAAAGACTTGGAACCAACCCAAATGTCCAACAACGATAGACTGGATTAAGAAAATGTGGCACATATACACCATGGAATACTATGCAGCCATAAAAAATGATGAGTTCGTGTCCTTTGTAGGGACATGGATGAAACTGGAAAACATCATTCTCAGTAAACTATCGCAAGGACAAAAAACCAAACACCGCATGTTCTCACTCATAGGTGGGAATTGAACAATGAGAACTCATGGACACAGGAAGGGGAACGTCACATTCCGGGTACTGTTGTGGGGTGGGGGGCGGGGGGGGCGGGGACAGCATTAGGAGATATACCTAATGCTAAATGACGAGCTAATGGGTGCAGGAAATCAACATGACACATGGATACATATGTAACAAACCTGCACATTGTGCACATGTACCCTAAAACCTAAAGTATAATAAAAAAAAAAAAAAATTAAAGAAATTCATTCCCTCAGTTGCACTAGTCCCATTTTAAATACTCAGCAGCTACACGTGGCTCCTGTATGGACAGCAGAGAATGTTTCCACCATCACAGAAAGTACTGTGGGACAGCACTGCTCTACGTGAAGCAGCAGCCCCTGGTGACATGTGGCAGAGAGTTCCAGGTATCTACAGCCTCTGTCTGGCCCTCCAAAAACAAGCAGGGCTTGAAGGGCTCCTAGGATACCATGAGCACAGGCACAAAGGGTTTATGAAGAAGAAAGCAGGAAGAGAGGAAAGAGAAAAAGAACCAAGCACACAGCATGAGAAATGGAAGGTGGAGACCCACAGCTCAGCTGTACATCCAGTGGGGTCGCCAGGGCTGCCAGCCACTCTTGACCAGGCCAGCCTCGGCCAGTGAGGCCGGGCCACCTCCCTGCCTGCTGTCCAGATGCTGCCACCAGCACAGCAGGGGGCAAGGCTTGTGAGCTCTAGGGACACACAGGCCTGAGTTTCAAACCTGCCTTCACCATGAACTAGCCACATGGGCTTAAGGAAGCCATCTGCCTCATCCGTAAAGTGACAGGTAACACTGCCTAGATCACTGGGGTGGAGGGGTCATGAAATCATCTGAGAAACCTGTGAGGGGCTTGGCACAGTGCTTAGCACATCGTAAGAGCACAGGAAGTGGCGGCTGGTAGAAGAGGGAAAGAATTTGAGAGAAATTAAGCCAATGTCTTTCCATTCCTGGTAGTTCTTAGGACCTGGTGGCCCCAGGGCTCCATTCATTGAAGCAACCACATCTGCTGCTTGTAGGGGAGGGTGAATCTTACCATAAATAAAAATCTAATAACAAATTAGACTATTTGCATGCAGGTCTATTAGACTATTTAAGTCTAAAAGCCAGGTCTGGGGTAAACAGAGTTCTGAATTTGAAAATGCTTCCTTTTGCTTATGAGGACCCAAGCTTGGCAGTCAGAGCACAGAAGGTGACATAGGCTTTGGTGTAGAGAGGGTGTCCCTGCGCCATGGGAAGTGGGAAGCCCTTCTGGTACTAGGAGCTTGGAGAGATTTGGAAGGTTGTGACTTGAGTTCACATATTTGGATATTTGTCTGTATCCTAGCAAAGGAAGCCAGCACTCCACCCGCTCAGGAGCCCAGGCAGGAGGAAGGTAAAGTGGCAGACAGCCTGGATAGGCTCGTGCCTTCCTTGCATTTGGAGCTGAGTGGAGACCGCCTCTCGGGAGGGCCTTTGCCATGCAGGCATCAGAGGACAAACAACAGAGGGGAGGCGGCCTGAGCAGATGCTCTGGCCCCCACGGCCTCAGGGCAGCTTCCCCTGTTGTCTTGGGGCTGGGGGAGGCTCTGCAGGGAAGGGGTCTAGGTAAGGAGCCTGCAGAGAGAAGGTGCCGTGCCTAGCGGTCGTACTGTATGGACACCAGTCCAGAGCCCAGGGATCAGGCCAGGCCTCCAGCATAGAGACTGCAAGGGCCCGGACAACTGCCCAGAGACGTCTGTCCGGCAGCCAGGCAGGGTGGGAGATACCTTGGGAAGTACAGCGAAGGCCCAGAGGATGGCCCGCACGCGGGTGACTGCCTTTCCTGCTAAACCTCACACCCAGAAAGGTGTCCTGGGAAGATGGGGGGAAGAAATGACCTCTGAGAGGGCCAAATTCTGACAAGCAATTTGAATATGTATCTTCGATATTTGGAATATTTACCTAAAAGAGATGGTTTAAATTGGAAGAGCCTGGGGCACCCATAACTGCTAGGTCTAATTTTTCACATTTGGTGCCCTCCACACACCCCTTATTTCACAGCAAGATAAGGTCAGCTTTTAAAAAAACGAAAACAAGTTCCACTTCCTGCGCATCTGAGTCATGGCGTGCCAGTCCCACCTCCCGCTGGACTATGAAGGACGTCAGGCGAGAAAGGGTGGGAGGCAGGGTCCCCGCCCAGCTCTGCTCACCTCTTTGGGATTGTCCCCTGCGAGGCGGAACTTGCGAGGTGTCTTGCTCCGAGCATACTTGCAGCCATTGAAGTACATGCTCCAGGAACAACCAAAGGAGAAGGAGGCACCGCAGGTGTTGGGGTCTTTGCCTTGGCAAGCGCAGGTCCGGCTGCAACACACAGCACAGGTCAGGGATACAGATGCAATATCCCTTCGTTCTGGAGTATTCCTCCTCCCTCAAGGGGTGGCCCTGCTGAGCCCTGGCACCCATCAGCCTCCCAGTGACTGAGACTCATCCTTCCCCGCCCCCAACCCCTTTCTCAAGTTTCCTTGAGTAGAAAGCCAGATCTAAGCAGCCTCTTCTGCCTGCACCACTGCGAGCCTGCAGGTCTAACACTGAGTCTGTTGCTGGGAGCAGCACATGGGTTTACAGAAGTAAGGGGGAAGAATCTGGTAAAAACCCATTAAGGTTTATACTTTCCCTTAACTCTAATATCTTAACCAGCTCCAGCACAGACCATATGAACAGGGAAATGATGTGAGCCCCAGGGTTTGAACGTGCCTATTTCCTATAGCCCAGATGCTAACAGGCCTTTCAATAAAGTATACTGAGATGAAAATTAATGCTTAATACAATCTGGAAACAACCCAAGTGCCCCTAACCGGGGAATGGATAAGCAAACTGTGATAGATCCACACAGTGGATTAAGACTCAGTGATAAAAAGGAACGAGCTACTGACACACACGTCAACACAGATGAACACTGAAAACACTATGTTCAATGGAAGAAGCCAGACTCAGAAAGCTACACCCTGTATGATCCCATTTATGTGACATTCTCACAGAGGCAAACCTACAGGAACAGGAAACGAGACCGGTGGCTGCCCAGGGCTAGGGGAGGGCTTGCTTATAAAGGGCATGGGGCAGTTGGAGGGGGAAGATGGAACTGTTCTTTATCTTTTTTTTTTTTTTTTTTTTTTTGAGACGGAATTCTGTTCTGTTGCTCAGGCTGGAGTGCAATGACATGATCTTGGCTCACTGCAACCTCCGCCTCCCAGGTGAAAGTGATTCTCATGCCTCAGCCTCCTGAGTAGCTGGGATTACAGGCATGAGTCACCACGCCTGGCTAATTTTTGTATTTTTAGTAAAGACAGGGTTTCGCCATGATGGCCAGGCTGGTCTCGAATTCCTGGTCTCAGGCGATCCACCCGCCTTGGCCTCCCAAAGTGCTGCGACTACAGGCATGAGCCACCATGCCCAGCCCTGTTGTATATCTTGATTGTGGTGGTGGCAGGTACGTGACTGTAAACATTTGTCAAAACTATATACCTAAGAGGATGAATTTTATTGTAAATAAATATACCTTCATTTTTAAACATGGGAAAAACTCTAATAAGGGCAGGGTTTTTTTGTTTTATTTTTGAGACGGAGTCTTATGTCGCCCAGGCTGGAGTGCAGTGGTGCAATCTCGGCTCCCTGCAACCTCCGCCCCCCGAGTTCAAGCAATTCTTCTGTCTCAGCCTCCTGAGTACCTGGGACTACAGGCATGTGCCACCACGCCCGACTGATTTTTTTATTTTTAGTAGAGATGGGGTTTCACCATATTGGCCAGGCTGGTCTCAAACTCCTGACCTTGTGATCCACCCACTTTGGCCTCCCAAAGTGCTGGGATTATAGGCATGGGTCACCACGCCCGGCCAAGGGCAGGTTTTGTAAATATCTTCGATACCTTCTATTTGTGGGGCACAGGTACTTCACACTCGCTAACATCATTAGTGCCAGTATATCGACCTGGGGTTTAACGGTGAAGTCAAATTAGCAGACCCTCTGGAGCCAGAGCTAGAACCTAGCTCAAGCAAGATCTGTGGATATGCCTTCCTCAACCACAGTCCTAACTGTGCAGGACAAACAGTGCCACAGAGAGGGCCCCTAGGAGCCTTCCCCAGGGTTGCCCGCAGTCTCCTGTATTTGCTGCCCAGGACCCTATAGGTGAGCCCTGGCCCTGCAGCCCCCTGCTACATACTCATCGTTGAGGCCGCATCTCCGGCTGGTGGGGTTCCCATACTTCCGGAGGGTGTCGGTGAGCTCCTGGTAGAGGGTGTCTCCGAGGCTACGGGGAATGCCCTCCCAGGCCAGGATGAGGATGACGATCACAGCATTCTGGCAGTGGTGGCCTGTCCGGTGCCGCACCAGGCAGAGCAGCTTCTCCTCCAGCGTGTGCCTGCGGATCACCTGCAGGGACGCAGGGTGTGAGGGGCAGGAGCCAGGTACCTGTGCTCCTCTGCATGGTGCCACCCCTCCCTCTGTCACACAGACCCAGGGTGCAGGTCTTAAGCGCAGGGTTCTAGGGATGTCATGCCCTGACGACAGCAACCTCACAAGCTAAGAGGCCATAGGGAACAAATAGGGAACATTATTAGGAACAAATGTTTTGTTAGGGAACAAAAACATAAAAGTTATTTTGAGAGTGAAATAAAAAATAATTACCACAAAATCTAAGTTGCTGATGACTTACATAGGCTTAGGAGTAAAAATATACATACAAAAATTGTAAGCCAAAATACAGTCAGATTTTTATGTTATCCTACAACATTTGCAGAGAAAATGCTGCATACCTGTGTGTTTTTAGTTAACAGGCAAGGGGCTTGGCACTGTGGAAAACAGTCTGGCAATGCCTCCAAAAGCTAAACATAGGATTACCATATGATCCAGCAATTCCATGCCTAGGAATACACTCAAGGGACTGAGAGCAGGACTCAGGTAGATCCCTGAATACACACGTTCACTACAGCATTATTCACAACAGCCAAAAGGTGGAGGCACCCCCAGGGTCCATTGGTTGATGAATAGGTAAGTACGACATGGTATAGACAGACAACCAGGTATTACTCAGCCTTAAAGAGAAACAAAATTCTGATCCATGTTACAACATGGATGAACTCCAAAAACATGCTAAATGAAATAAGCCAGACACAAAAGGACACATAGTGCATGATTCCACTGATATGAGACACCCAGAACAGTTCCATTCAGAGAGACAGAAAGTAGATTAGAGCTTACCAGGGCCTGGGAGAGGGGAGAATGGGGAATTACTGTTAACGGGTGCAGAGTTTCAGTACAGGATGTTGAAAAAGTTCTGAAAATAGACTATGTTGACGCTTGTACAACAATGTGAATGTACTTAATGCCACCAACCTGTACACTGAAAAATGGTTAAAATGTTAGATTTTATTTCTACACAAACTTTTTTTTTTTTTTTTTTTGAGTCAGGTTCTTACTCTGTTGCCCAGGCTGGAGTGCAGTGGCATGATCATAGCTCACTGCAGCTTCGAACTCCTGGGCTTAAGCGATCCTCCCACTTCAGCCTTCTTGAGTACCTAGGACTACAGACACACGCCACCATGCCCAGCTAATTTAAAAAAATTTTTTAAGAGACAGGGTCTCACTATGTTGCCCAGGCTGGTCTTGAACTGCTGGGGCTCACGTGATCCTCCTGCCTCAGCCTTCCAAAGTGCTGGGATTACAGACATGAGCCACTGCATTACCACAATTTTAAAAATGTACTACACCAAAAACCATTGAATTGTATGCTTCAAGTGTGTGAACTGTATGGTATGAGAATTATATCTCAATAAAGCTACTTTTTTTTTTTTTTTTTTTTTTTTTTTTTTTAAGCAAGAGCCCTGGGCATCAACTGCTCTGCTGCTCAGGATCCAGGTCTGAGGTCTGGGTTCTCATTCACTCCCAAACACTGTCCTGGTTTATAAAAAGATGTCAGGGCCAAGAGGCCTGGGAGCTGGGGAAGGAGGTGGCTGAAAATTGCCAGAGAATGCCAGATAATTCCATGACCAGATAAGATGTGAGGGCCTGTGGGCAGGGGAAGTATGAGGGTAGACTGGAAAGGGCTCTGAGTGTCAGGCCCAGGGGCAGGGCCTTGAGGTGGGGACTCCATGCAGGATGGTGAGCAGGGAGCTTACATAAAGAGTTTCATGCTTTAGAAAGGGGGGGCAGAAAATCGGGAGAAGGGCAAGACGGGGAGACCAGCTGGAACACCATTGACATAATGCAAGCAAAATGAATAAAGTCCTGACTACGGCAGGGGGTAAGGAAACAGGAGAAGAATGGATTCCTGAGGCTGAGGGACAAGGAAGAACCCTGAGTGACTTCCATACTTTGTAGCTCAGGAGACTGAGTGGGCATGGGTGTGGTTTACTGGCGAGTTAACTGGGGAGCATCCTGAGGCTGAGGTACCTTAGAGCAGGGGTTTCTGACCCCCAGGGTGCGGACCTGTACTGGGTCTGTGGCCGGTTATGAACTGGGCTGCACAGCAGGAGGTGAGCAGCAGGTGAGCGGGCGTTACCGCCTGAGCTCCACCTCCTGTCAGATCGGCAGCGGCATTAGATTATCATAGGAGCACAAACCCTATTGTGAACTGCGCATGTGAGAGACCTAGGTAGTGCACTCCTTTTGAGAATCTAATGCCTGAATGGTCTTCCAGGAAACCAGTCCCTGGTGCCAAAAAGGTTGGGGACAGGCCAGGCGTGGTGGCTCACACTTGTAATCCCAGCACTTTGGGAGGCCGAGGCGGGCGGATCACGAGGTCAGGAGATCGAGACCACAGTGAAACCCCGTCTCTACTAAAAAAAAATACAAAAAATTAGCCGGGCGTGGTGGCGGGCGCCTGTAGTCCCAGCTACTCGGAGAGGCTGAGGCAGGAGAATGGCGTGAACCCGGGAGGCAGAGCTTGCAGTGAGCCGAGATTGCGCCACTGCACTCCAGCCTGGGTGACAGAGCGAGACTCCGTCTCAAAAAAAAAAAAAAAAAAAAAAAAGGTTGGGGACCACTGCCTTAGAGCACCTGAGTGGTCTCTAAGGATACCCCCCCAGAGTGGGTCTGGAGGTCAGGAGATGCTGGGTTGCAGACAGACCTGGTCACGAGTGGGTCGTGCTGGGAGACCCTGAAAGGGGTAGCCAGGCAGGCAATACAAATGAGGAAAGTGGGCCAGATGAAGAAGGTGGGCAGGATCCAAGACTAGTGGGCGGTGTGGACCGAGGCAAAGTGAAAAGCATCTGCCCTGTCAACAGCGGGAAGCCAGGCCTTAGTGCCATCAACTACCGCCTGGGGCAAATTCCAGCCCAGTGAGACTAATTCTTCCAATTTTGCAAGAAAAAAATGGAAATCCAGTTTTACATAAAATCTCTCTCCAAAAACATGAGTGCTCCAATTTTCTTTTTTTTATTTACTGCGGAAAAATATACAAACAATTTACCATTTTAATCACTTCAAAGTACACAGTTTAGTGGCATTAGGTATATTCATATTGCTGTGCAACCATTACAACCACCCATCTCTAAAATTTTTTCATCTTGCACAACAAACTCTGTTCATTAAGGAACTCTCCATTCTCCCCTCCTGAAACCACTGTTCTACTTTCTGCCTCTGTTTCTCTTTTTTTTTGAGACCGAGTCTTGCTCTGTTGCCCAGGCTGGAGTGCAGTGGCATGATCTCAGCTCACTAAAACCTCTGCCTCCTGGGCTGAAGCGATTCTCCCCACTGTCTCCAGAGTAGCTGGGACTACAGGCGCGTGCTACCACGCCTGGCTAATTTTTTGCATTTTTAGTAGAGACAGGGTCTCACCAGGCCAGGTGTGGTGGCTCACGCCTGTAATCCCAGCACTTTGGGAGGTCGAGGCAGGCGGATCACGAGGTCAGGAGATCGAGACCATCCTGGCTAACACAGTGAAACCCCGTCTCTACTAAAAAATACAAAAAATTAGCTGGGCATGGTAATGGGCACCTGTAGTCTCAGCTGCTTGGGAGGCTGAGGCAGGAGAATGGTGTGAACCCAGGAGGCGGAGCTTGCAGTGAGCTGAGATCGCACCACTGCACTCTAGCCTGGGTGACGGAGCGAGACTCCATCTCAAAAAAAAAAAAAAAAGAAAAAAAAAAGAGACAGGGTCTTACCAGGCTCGTCTTGAACTCCTGACCTCAGGTGATCTGCCCACTTGGTCTCCCTAAGTGCTGGGATTACAGGCGTGAGCCACCATGCCCAGCCTACTTTCTGCATCTGA
Organism: Hylobates moloch; assembly: GCF_009828535.3. Lineage (NCBI taxonomy): Eukaryota > Metazoa > Chordata > Mammalia > Primates > Hylobatidae > Hylobates > Hylobates moloch. The sequence goes on along the minus strand of NW_026652290.1, from coordinate 8,742,188 downwards.
ATTTAACTGTTCTAGGTACCTCATGTAAGTGGAATCATACAGTATTTATCCTTTTATGACTTGCTTATTTCACTTAATGTAATGTCATAACCATGTTGTAGCATGTGCTGGAATTTCCTTCAGACTTTGAAAGGATACTTTGCATGCTGAACAAAACACATCTCTAGCCAGGAATTCCTGCTCTGAGGCACAGCAAGAACGTTGCTTCCCCACTAAAGCATCAATTGTATTATTCTTTTGAAATGTGTATTTTGGGTATCAGTAATACCTGAACACGGTATTAAATAAGATACTGAGTTAGAACTCTCTGTGTGATTGCCTGGCTTCTTGCAGATTAGGCTGAGTGCATCATGGGCATCGACGCACATCTGTGGACACTGATAAGGCCGTGGTCTCTGTGACTAGGGTTTGTGAGGCACTATGGTCAACTTCTGCTCCTGGCCGGGGAAACGCAGCCAATCACACTCATGGAAGAGACATTCGGAGCACTCAAGTCACCCAACCAGTCATGGCTGTGACTGAGGCCATGCCATTCTGGTTTCCCAAATGGCAAACACGCAATGTCATTAGACACAAGCAGACAGCTATCTGTGGCCCATCCTCACAGGCCCGTGGGTGCACTAAAAAAACTAAGAAAAACAGCACAGAGGAGTTCCCTACCCACACTCCTATGAAGGAGCCTGGCAGGGTGAAACACACAAACATGTCAAAGTCAAAGGCTGACAGAGGCACAAACACATCCATACCTGAGCAGAGCAAGAGAGACGGCTCCAACTCAGCCACAGGATCCTCAACAGCTCATCCAGCTTCTAGGCAGAATTCCCTGAGCACCAGACCAAGAGTAACACAACCCCCAGCAGAACCCCAGCCCTGTCTTCCCACAGCTCCCACCACGGTGCTTGGTTCTAACACCTGCAGCTTCCTAAGTCTGTTTCACTGTGTCCCTAATGAGCCTACAAGTTCCTGCCTTCCGACCTCTGTGACCTTTACACACCGGTACGGGCAGCATCTCTGGAGTTCTTTCCCAGAGCCCATCTTGCTGCCAGGTGTTGCCTTTGGCATGCCTCTGTTGTTTTGGGCCTTCAGAGTGCAACCAGGGCATGCCTGGAATCTTCCATATTTTGTACAGGCCACCTTAAAATCACAGATGACCAGAGGGCTCTCTGGGCTGAACCACTGCTTCCTAGGTCATCCTCTCAACACACATTTGCCGGGAACCCATGATGTACCTTGACTGTGTCCCCGCATCCTGGCCAGTCAAGTGCAGAACATGTGAGGCACACTGCTTTAAGCTGAAGGTATGGCTGGGGGCTAGGGAGCGGCTGAAACACAGGCACGAATCTTGGTTGGAAAACAAAAGCCAGGCTCTGGACACCAGACCAGGCGGGGTGCGGACATGCACAGGAGGCACTGGATGCCTACACTCACCCGTGGCCACAGAACCGGCTCTGGGCTCCTGACACTACACTGCCACCAAGAATAATCCGTCCTTCTAAGCATCCGTGGGTCACTTTCCCCGCAGGGCAGGGAGAAGGAGCACTCAACCCCTCTTCAACTTCCAAAGAAGGTGGAACTTTTTAAACCAAGCCCTCTTACCAAAACATAGGGTATTTGACAGTTGTGTAGCAAAAAGAAAACCCCAGAAATCCACCACACTAAAGGAGATGGCCAGAAAACAAAAAGCCCTCAGCACTGCCGTTTTCTTGCCACTACAATAGTTCTGTGACTGACCACCCATTTGCTCCTCCCATAAAAAAAATGTATTTCCTCTCCTTTTCTCTTCACTCATCAGACATGGGAAGTCCCACCCTCTGCAAACACTATCAGCACCTTCTATGCTCACCCACCAGGGCTCAGTGACACCCACGAGTTGTTCCCTCCTTGAATGTAACCTCCAGTTCACTGCGCCCATGTGCCCTGCTCTGGGCATCCGTCCACAGACCCCAGAGCAATAGCATACTGAGGACAAAGTTCCTGCCCCTCCATCCTCCTGCCTTCCTCCCCAGCCCCAGCAACTGGCCCCGGTCTGCAGGCAAACGTGCTCTTCCCAGCCCTCAGCAGGGCCACACGAGCCCTGGCCAGGGCTTATGGCTTTACCACTGTATCCGGGGTCTAGAAATGCATCTTCTTTAAGCCACCCACAGGACCAGCTATTCTTTAAGGGGCCAACTTTCTTGAAGCTGGAAAAGTCTCTAACTCTACCTATGCTCCAAGATCTTCATTTTTATGTCCAAGACTTTGGAATTCCTCAATGACTGCATGAATTAGCAGGAGAAAGGGGCAGCTGTCACTCTATAGCTGACGTCTGTCAGCTTTCTCTGATGGGTTCTCTGGGGAGGTAACACCCCACCATGATAAGCCACATCAGACTTCTCACTGCAATGACCACCTCTCACGAGGGTGGGGGCAGCCTGCTTCTTCATACTTATGAATACACTAAGTGATTCCAGATTCTTTGGTTGTATATAATTCTGCAATGCTGACTAAAAATTGCTAAAAATAGTAAACTTGGTAGTTCAAGTTCAGACACCTTTTATTTTCACCAAACACAAAGACACAAAGGCACAGGGTGTATACCAGGTAAAAACAGGCACATATATCCTATGCATGTTGTAGCATATGTCAGAATTTCCTACAACACGCACAGATGGACATATGCTGACAGGGGTTATCTTACCCGCCTCCCTCACAGTCAGCCACGGGTCTGTCCACCCAGCCTCTCTGCCTTTGCCCACATGATTCTCCTCACTGGGAATGCTTCCTCCCTCTCCTCAGCCTGACTAGTAACGGGCCAGTATTCATGGCCCCTGGCACGCTCATCTCGGGAAACCTAGCCTGAGCATTCCTCCTCCTCTGAACCACAGCATCAAGTCTGCCTCTCAATGACCCCAGTCTCCACGACTTTTTTTCATATGTCTTTGGAGCACAAACAGCTTGAACACAGGGACCGAGCCCTCGTCTTCCACCCATGCCCACTGCCCAGCACAGCGTGAGGCTGAGCTTGCAGGCACCCGAGAAACTTGGCTGCTCCTCCTCAGCACTTGTTCTGCAGAGGCAGATGCTCTGCTATTTAAAGATCTCCCTGTGGACTGGGAGGGCAAGGTCAGAAGGACTCTGGTGACTTGGGGTCTGAGTCACTGATGTTCTCCCTGCGGAGATGTCTAGGCTGCCTGGTAGGAAATTGCTTAGAAGCAAGGCAGAGGCAAGACTGGCCCACAGTGCTGCCCGGAGCCCTGGCTTCTTCCCTCAGGTTGGATCTCAGCATGCCAGCCTTCAGGTTTGTCTCTGGCTTCCAGGCAGCAGACAAAAGCACGGGCAGCTCCAGGGCACATGGAAGGGGACAAGGAGTCTGACAGTCCACAGTGGAGACCAGCATCGGGTCATGACAGCATCCCCAGCTTCCCCTTTCCTACCCCTCCGGCCCTGAGCCACGGGGACAGGATGAGCCGAGTGTGAAGACTAACACAGTTCCAAGCCTAACGCAAGACTCGGGGACTGGCATTTAAACAAGATGAGGACAAACAGCTGAGGCTGGGGGAAATGACCCTAACCCTGAGCCAGATTCCAGCTCTAAGGCTCCCCTGGACAGTCAACATGTTGTCTCCTACACACCCACCTGGCCCCCGCGCCCGCCTGCTCAGCTACATGCAGCAAGGGGAACCAGGCACAGCTGTGGCCATGCAGCAAGGCGAACCAGGCACAGCCGTGGCTCTTGAGTGGGCTCAACACTCACCCACTTTGCAATGGGACAGCCGCGGGAGCTCTTTCCCTCCTTCCCTGTGTAGATGACCTTCTCAATCCGGATGGCTTTCCCCTTCTCTCCATACCTGAAGAGGGAGACAGAAGCCACCATTAGCACAGCAGAACCCCAAAGGAGAACAACTTTTGGTTAGAAGGCAGCCTCGGTGTGCTTTTGTTTGAGTTTCTGGTTACTGTCGGCGGCAACAGAGAAGAAAGAGAAAGGTTTAAATGTTATTTGGTACCTAAAGGCTCTGAAGACACAGCGGCCACTTCCAGGCTTCCAGGTTCACCTGCCCCTTCTCTGCTCCTGCCCATTGGGCCCCCTCTGATCCAGGGCAGAAGGACAGCTGAGCAGAATGTCCCTGATCATTACCTCTGAACTCCAGAAGGGAACTGAAACCAAAGGCTAAACACGGGCATTTGTATCCAGCCCTGTTAGCTGAGTCACCCTGAGAGTTAACTATTTATAAATATAATAAATAAAATAAATGGCGGAACCCTTCTTATTCTCTTTGAATAATCCCCAGCTGACATTTGACCATGATGATGACAAACAGCTGAGGTTGGGGAGAAGCGGCTCTACTAAGCACAAACGCCAGCTCTGAGGTTCCCCTGACAGTAAACACATCTGGTTCCTGCACACGTCACCTGCCCTGGCTCCCCCACACGCTCAGGTCTTCAGAACCCCAGCTCTCTAGGACTGTCTAATCAACCACACTATATTCAGAGATGGTGCAACGATGGCCCCTGGAGTTGAACTGACTTATCCAAGGCCGCACAACTACAAAGACGCAGCAGTGGTCTAAGCACAGCCCTGGACATCACACAGACTTGGGTGTGAGTGCCAGCCCTGCCACTGTCTTGCTATATAACTGTGGCCAAATTACTAAACTTCTCTAAGCCTCAGTTTTCTCATCTGTAAAATGGAGATTAAAATGGTCCCCACCTCCTGGGCTTGGTAAAGATCAAACAGTAGTCCACAGAGAGTATATTATTTAAAGTGCTTTGAAGTTCCTGGCACGAGGGAACAGTCCAGTAAACTGTAATTATTTTTAATAATGTAAAAGCCATCTTACAGAATCTTCTTATTTTAAACAGTTTTTTAGTTTCAAGTGCAATGCCATATCACCTGCAGATAATGGTCATTTGCCACCTATTCCTTTCTATTCTTTATAGCTCTAGCCTGACTCTTGTCTCTCTGAGATGGCCAGGTGCTTTCTTTTTTTCTTTTTGAGACGGAGTCTCACTGTCGCCCAGGCTGGAATGCAGTGGTGCAATCTCGGCTCATTGCAACCTCTGCCTCCCGGGTTCATGCAATTCTCTGCCTCAGCCTCCCGAGTAGCTGGGATTACAGGTGCCCGCCACCATGCCCAGCTAATTTTTGTATTTTTAGTAGAGACGGGGTTTCACCATGTTGGCCAGGCTGTTCTTGAACTCCTGACCTCATGATCCACCTGCCTCAGCCTCCCGAAGTGCTGGGATTACAGGTGTGAGCCACGCATGCCAGGCCTGGCCAAGTTTCTGAAGGGCTTGTGGGCATCTCTGCTTTACTTCCCGACTTTACTGAAAATGTTTCCAACAATTCATCACTGAGCATGAAACTGGCTAACTTCGGGAAAGAGACAGATTTCCTTACTTTGAAGGGTGCTACTAAGAGTCTCCTGTCCTAAGGATTTTTAATCAAGAATTATTTTTATAAAATATATTTTTAACACATAAGGAGACAGATGATTGAATGTTTTTTATTTGAGCAATTAACACAGCATACTATAACTATCCTTGTATTTCTGTAATAAATTCAATTTGATCATGGCATGTTATTTTAATATACTGTTTCATAGAGCATGAATGTTATCATAGCTTCTACAGTTCGGAATACACATATTCTTTATCTTATCCACTCCACTTCTAGGAATCTCCACCCCAGAAATAACTGTACAAATGCACCAAGCTTTAGGAACAAGATAATTCACTGTCTCATCAACAATAGAAAAATGAAACAACTTATATGTCTAACATGAGACTGGTTAAATACATTATAATAAATTTCACAAAAAAATATCAATTTTCATGCGATGAAAAACCATGTTCCATCAAAAATGATTAGGTAGAATTGTATGTACTGACATGGAAAGAAATTAAGTGGGGGGAAAAAGCAAGCTATAGACAGTGGGTATAATGGACCACATTTGGTTTAAAACTTCTCTATATACATATTAATACATTTATCTCTGTATATATACAAATATCTTTGTAAATGCTTAGAAAATATTGAAAAATAAGCATCGAACTTTAGAGCTTTATTCATTCTTTAGACTTTTAAAGCCTTTGTTTCATTTTTATAATTGAAAAAGAGAACAGAGTTTATAAATTTTTTTTAATTAATGAATTAATTTTTTAAAACAAGCTCTTGTCAGGCCACGAAGATTTTTTTTAAATGCTGATCTAAGGTTCCTCTGAGTTCCATGTTCTCTATTTCACTCAAGATCTTAGCAAAAGGATGAAAAGTGTTTCTGATAATTACAACATTAAAATTCTAAGGCTCTGTTCATCTCTTATAGAAAGCGTTTGGAGACAGGACTCAGGGGTTTATATAGCGTGGTCTGGATGAAGCGGAAAAGATCACATAATGCTGCTTTTGTCTGGTTCCTGGACAACTTTCATTTCAACAAGCATTTATCAGGAAGCCACCTATAAGGGCAGGGCCTGGGCCCCTGGTGTGTCCTGGAGATCCCTGTTGGGAGAACAGCCTGAGGTGACCGACTCCTCTCGCTGAGACGGAAGCACTATTGCATTCCTCGCAGGAGGGTGAGCTGAGGACACTGCCACCACTTTCCAACCAGGTCCTTCCCCACCGTCCCACCCCTGTGAGAAACATGTCCTGCAGTGAACCTCGCATTAGACAAATAAAAGGGGCAAGCACTGTCTGATCAGCTAGACTTAAAAAAAAAACAAAAACACACACACACACACACACACAAAAACAAAAACAGAACTGACTGTCTCTTTGTGTTTAAAGACAGCCAATCAACTCTCACTTTAGCTCTTTCTTCTTAAGTGCCTTACTTTTTGGCCTATCATGAAGAGGCCCTTCTAGTATTCAGATTAACTATTAGACCCTCGACTAAGTCTGCATAGATAGCCTGAAATCTTTTTTTTTTTTTTTTTTTTTTGAGACGGAGTCTCACTCTGTCGCCCAGGCTAGAGTGCAGTGGCGCAATCTCGGCTCACTGCAAGCTCCGCCTCCCGGGTTCACGCCATTCTCCTGCCTCAGCCTCTCCGAGTAGCTGGGACTACAGGCGCCCGCCACCACGCCCGGCTAATTTTTTGTATTTTTAGTAGAGACGGGGTTTCACCATGGTCTCGATCTCCTGACCTCGTGATCCACCCGCCTCGGCCTCCCAAAGTGCTGGGATTACAAGCGTGAGCCACCGCGCCCAGCCGATAGCCTGAAATCTTATTCTAAAGGATAACTAATCATCCAAGCCAATCATCTTATTCTAAAGGATAACTGGCTCTCCAAGGGTGGTCCCAGGGCCAGCAGCATCAGCATCCCCTAGAAATTTGGCAGGAATGGAACATAGATTCTCAGGTCCCATCCCAGACCTGATGGGTCTGAAACTCAGGTGGGGCCCAGTCATCTGTGCTTTAACAAACCCTCTGGAGACTCTGAGGCCCACTGAAGTCTGACAACCACTGCTCTGAGGCTTTGCCTTTTCAGGATTGTCTCTATCACACAGTAACGAGACCAGTTCCCCCAAATCTCAGAGAACCTGCTAGTGCAGTGTTGGTTCTTTGTTTCTAGAACAAGCATTTAATGAACTCCTAGGCTGCAGAGAATCTCCTTCCCAGACAGAACACCCAAGGATCTGTGCTGTGCACGTCTCAGATATGGGTTTGACAACTGACTCCACTTATCTATGAAGATAAGGAACTCGGTACCCACAAAGTATGACGCTCATAAATAAGTTGGGACATTTTAGGATTTGCTTTCAACCTTCCCCTCCTTTCTCCAAATCTTTACTGGAAAAGCTAAGAGAACCAGATTTCAGTTTATTTCCCCTCCCTGCCTTCAGCCAACTCCTGACAGCAGAGCAGTCCTGAAGAGAAAGGGTTGAGGAAGAGTCTAGGAAAAGAGACATCCTAGACCTACCATTCACAAACTAGACCCCTACCCAGGGGATCTGCATCAACCACTCATTACTCTCCTTGTTCCAGAAAGGATCTTATGAAGATGTCTATAAGATAAAACTAACAGGTGATGAAATCAGAGTAAAGGGCAAAAAAAAGGTATGCTGGTACACAAAATACAATCAGTGGGGTTTTGTGTGTATTTTTGAGAGATAAGCCTGGAATATCTTGTTACATGAGAAATTCAAAAAAGGCCCTTGTTAGGATGTCACAAACAAAACAAAATAAAACAAACAAACAAACAAAAAACCCAGAGGAATGAACCTGAATAGGTTCTATGGGCCAAAGATGAGAAATTATCTTCCTCCTGATGGGGTACACAAATCTGGCTCCAAGTTTACTAGCAGGCAACGTAAAGATGGAACTGCAATCTGTTACATGATGTGCAAGGTCCTTAAGATAAAAATAAACCAGTTGCTAAGGAAAAACACAAGTATTCCTGGTCTTGAGAGGAATTCCTCCCTTGGATCAGTTTCTGAAGAATCTACAGCTGGCTGTTATTTTTAAAGCAATCAGGGGGAAAAAAAAGACATATTTCAACCTTATCTTACCAAATTTCAAAGATCTCTTGATCCTTGTTTCAAAATACTTTTCTATAATGAAAAGTTGTTTAAGAGAGATGTCTGGAAATCTTATAAAATTGTTACTCCAAAATACCCCAGAACAAAAAACCTGCCCCAGATCAAACTTGTACATTTGACTCCCCTGCAGCAAATGATAGTGTCAGGATTCCTTACAAAAATCACCGGCCCAGAAGCTGCCTGGTCTAATCTGCAAACTACAACACACAGGCATGTGAGCACATGCAGGCAAGCACGACAACACTATACACAGCTTCAAATCTGTCTCATGCTCATGGACTCAGAAGTGCCCTCTTACCAGGCTGGAATTTACAGATTGGTGAATATAAATGTTCCCAGATGGTCTAGGAAATTAAGAGTGATGACTGCAGATCACTGTCCTCCATGTATCTTACCTTTTATTTATTCAGAGAAGCTGTTATTCAGCTCAAAATCATGTTCCCTGCTACACAGACAAGAGTATCTGGCTCCTTGCCAGGCACGGTGGCTCACACCTGTAATCCCAGCACTTTGGGGGGCCAAGGCAGGCAGATTACCTGTGGTCAGGAGTTCGAGACCAGCCTGGCCAACATGGTGAAACCCCGTCTCTACTAAAAATACAAAAATCAGCCGGGAGTGGTGGCACGTACCTGTAGTCTCAGCAGCTACTTGGGAGGCTGAGACAGGAAAATTGCTTGAACCTTGGAGGCAGAGATTGCAGCGAGCCGAGACCACACCACTGCACTCCAGACTGGAGGACAGAGCAGATTCAGTCTCAAAAAAAAAAAAAAAAAAAAAGTATTTGGCTCCCATGGTCAGACAAAATCTGGTTCCCAAATTTGCGACAACTCTAAGCCACGCAGCTTTCCACTTATCTGTATGTATATGTATGGGCAAGCATATGCTTACGTCTACATCATCTTAGCTTTCATTATAAAAATACTAATGCGGCTGGGCGCGGTGGCTCACGCCTGTAATCCCAACACTTTGGGAGGCCGAGGCAGGCGGATCACAAGGTCAGGAGATCAACACCATCCTGGCTAACACAGTAAAACCCCATCTCTACTAAAAATACAAAAAATTAGCCAGGCGTGGTGGCAGGCGCCTATAGTCCCAGCTACTTGGGAGTCTGAGGCAGGAGAATGGCGTGAACCCAGAGGCGGAGCTTGCAGTGAGCCGAGATTGTGCCACTGTACTACATACAGCCTGGGTGACAGCACGACTCCATCTCAAAAAAAAAAAACAAAAAAACAAAAAACAAAACAAAACAAAACAAAACTAATGCTTGTTCTAAAAAATGCAATCAGTGCATTTGTCTGTCAGGTAGTTTACGACTATCTACCTTTTCCATAGTACTCATGACAAGCACTAAGTGTTTCCATACATCAATTCAGTTTATCCTCACAACACTCCTACAGTGTTTTTATCATCATCTCTATTTTGCAGATAAGAAAACTGAGTCACAGAAGAGCAGAACTTGCTAGGGACTCAGCAGTGAGTGGCAGGGCCAAGACTGGGCCTCAGTCTGGCTCAAGTCCCTGCTCTCAGCCCCTGAGCCACAGACTCGAACTTAGAGTGTTTACTACCTGCCGTGGACACGCACATGGATTTCCAAGTCTGTATCTGTATGAACTGCTCAAAAACCACAACTAGTAAACAGAAACCCTAGAGTCCTGAATCTGAATTGGGAGTGTCAATATAAACTCATGATGTATGTAATCACTATGCAGTAACAAAAATGAAAAATCCAGATTCAACATAGCTCTTTCTACTTAAGCAGCCTAAAAACAATGAACAACCCCGTGTAGTCATGAGTGCCCCTAGTAGACAGAGTCTGTTTTCTAAATACTTTTTCCTCCAATAAGAGGAACCAGGACTTCTTGGATAAACGTACTTTGTGAACCCAGGATATCTTGTCATATGAGAAATCAAGAAAGCTGTGAAAGACTCCTACGATCCTGTCCAAAGGATTTAGGGGACAACCTGAGTAGGTTTCCACTGGCCAGGAGTGAGACATTACATTCCTCTTCGGGGAGGTAAAAAATTCCAACTATGAGGTAGTTTTGGAAAAAAAGGGAAAATAACCTGATCTCAATCAGGGCTTTTGGTCTAACTACCAATTTATAGGACACAGAGGCATGTTAAACACTTTCAATGATACCACAATACCACGGGAAAGCTATCAGCAAAATTCAGATGCAGGAAACTAACTCTACAGGACATAGAGCCATATAACCATAAAAACATTTCAAGACAGAGAGAAGCAGGGGGACTGAATTGGGCAGACCTACAGAATGAAAGAAACCCAGAAACAATGGAAGTGAGGATCCCACAGTCAGCCTTCCCTAACCCCGTTATCAGGGTTTCCTTTCTGTATATTGTCTATTACAAGGCAATGAAAAATGAGAGGTGCTTAATATCCATATTTCATTAACAGCACACCCATTTCTCCTTGGACATCTGTGTATCACTCACCGCTCCTCCATGAGTTCCCGGATAGAGGCGACCGTGGGGCCAGATCCCAGGTGAGTATAATATGGACCTTCATCTTTCTCCACTATTTGTTCTGCAGAAACACAGAGAGTAAACATTTTTAGAATATCAATTAGTCGATATTAATTTAGAAAGGCAAACCACCAACAGGAAAGTTAATAGGCATGCTAGAAAACAGGAAACCCACATGGCTTATGAACATGTGAAAAGGTGTTCAACTCCATTAGAAATCAGGAAACACAAATTAAAATCACAATAAAACACCATCACATATGGACCAAATTGGCAAAAATTAAAAAATCTGATAAAACCAAGTGTTGTCAAAGCTGTGATCTAGCACTTTGGGATTCCACCTACCATTATCCAATAAAGCTAAACACTTGCATCCTGCCTGACCCAGTAATTCCATTTCTAGATACACACTCAAGACCAGGGGTCAGCAAGCTACTTCCCTCTAGTGAGCCAACACACCCAGCCAAAAACATTTTGTTAAGTGAAAGAAGCCCTCCTGGGTAAATACCCAATCAGACTGAAGACAGAGGCTCAAACAGATACTTGTATGCCAATGTTCAGAGCAGCATTTATTCACCACAACTAAAAGGTGAAAACAACATAATCATCCATCAGCAGGTGGATGGATACATAAAATGTGTATGTCCCCATGACAGAATATTACTCAGCCAAAAAAGGAATGAAGTTTTGATACATGCTATTATTACAAGGATGAACCTTGAGAACATTATGCCAAGTAAAATGAACCAGACACAAAGGATAAATACTGTAGAATTTCCCTGATATGAATTATCCAGAAGAGGCAGATTCCTAGAGACAGAAAGTAGATGAGAGGTTTGCAGGGGCTGGGAGGAGCAGGAAATGAGGGGTTATTGCTTAATGGGACAGAGTTTCTGTTTAGGCTGATGAAGTTTTGGAAACAGATAGTGGTGTCAGTTGCACAATATTGTGAATGTAATTAATGCCACTAAACTGCACACATAAACATGATTAAAATGGCAAATTTAAGTTATACATACTTTACCACAATTTAAATAAAAGAAGTTCTGATGCATGCTACAATATGGATGAACCTTGAAAATATTTTTTTTTTTTTTTTTGAGATGGAGTTTTGCTCTTGTTGCCTAGGCTGGAGTGCAATGGGGTGATCTTGGCTCACTGCAACCTCCGCCTCCCAGGTTCAAGTGATTCTCATGCCTCAGCCTCCCAAGTAGCTTGGATTATAGGCATGCGCCACCACACCCAGCTAATTTTGTATTTTTAGTAGAGACAGAGTTTCACCATGTTGGCCAGGCTGGTCTCGAACTCCTGACCTGGGGTGATCCACTCGCCTCGGCCTCCCAAAGTCCTGGGATTACAGGCATAAGCGGCTGTGCCCCGCCAAAAACATTTTGTTAAGTGAAAGAAGCCAGATACAAAACAGGTCACACATTGTATGATTCCATTTATATGAAATACTCAGAATAGGTAAATCTATAGAAACAAAAAAGCAAACTGGTGGTTGTTGCCAGAGGCTGGGGGCTGGGGGCTGGGGGAGTGGGGGTGGGTAGGAATGAGGAGTAACTGCTTAATGGGTAACAGGGTGTTTTTTTGGAGTCATGAAAATGTTTTAAAACTGGAGGGAGATGTGGTTGTAACAACATTGTGAATGTACTAAATGCCACTGAATTGTTCACTTTAAGATGGTTAATTTTACGTGAAGCTCAACTCAATCTGTAAAAAGGAACAAACCATTCATGTAACAACATGGATGAATTTTAAATGAGTTTTTCTAAGTGAAAGAAAACAGACCCAAAAGGCTACATAGTAGCAGCTTTGGAAAACAGTCATTTGGCTGGATATTAGGAGGCTAAAAACAAAAAAACTATACACACAGTGTGCATCTACTGTACTACAGTTGGTAAGTTTGCTTCATATCTAAGAAGACATGACAATTAAATGTAATAGAATATCCTACATTGAGTCCTATGACAGAAAAAGGACCATTGGTGGAAAAATTGATGAAATCCAAAAAGTCTGTAGTTAACAGTATTGTATCAACATTAATTTCTTCGTTTTAAATATACCATAATTACGTAAGACATTTACAAGCAAGAGGAGGTAAATAAAGGGTATACAGGAACTCTCTACACTAACTTCGTAACTCTCCTATAAATGTAAAATTATTTCAAAATAAAGTATTAAAAAAGTAAAAGAAAAAAACAGACAGTGAGCCATAATTTCCTGATCCTTAGAAATCTTAGTCACACACATTAAAACCCACATACAAAGATTTTCACAGCAACACTGTCTGCAAGAGTCAAAGCTGTAGACAGCCTGCTGTGGACTGACTGTTTGTGTCCCTCCCAAATTTGTATGTTGAAGCCTAATCCCCAATGGGATAGCATTTGGAGGCAGGGCTTTGGGGAGGTAATTGGGTCAAGAGGGTGGCACCCTCCTGAATGGGACTAGTGTCCCTTATAGGAAGGGATACCAGAGAGCTTGCTTCCCTTCCCTCTCTCCTCCTGACTATGTGAGGATATAGCGAGGAGGTGGCTGTCTACATGCTGGGAGAGGGCCCTCAATGGACACCAGATCTGCTGGTGCCTTGATCTCAGAATTCTCAGCCTCTACAGCTGTGAGAAATCAATGTTCATTGTTTAAACCACCTAGACTATGGGATTTTTTTTCTAGAGACAGGGTCTCACTCTAGTGCCCAGGCTGGAGTGCAATGGCACGATCACAGCTCACTGCAGCTTCGACCTACTAGGGTCAAGTGATCCTCCCACCTCAGCCTCCTGAGTAGCTAGGACTACAGGTGTGCACCACGACGTCTGGCAAATTTTTGTATTTTTTTTGTAGAGGCAGGGTTTTGCCATGTTGCCCAGGCTAGTCTCCAACTCCCGGGCTCAAGCTATCTGCCTGCCTCGGCCTCCCAAAGTGCTAGGATTACAGGCTTGAGACACTGGGACTGGCTGGTATTTTTGTTAAAATAGTCCAAATAAAGACACAACCCATAATTCAGCAACAGTGGAATGGATTTCTCTTGAAATGCAGTAGTCATATTATGGAATATATTCAGCAATGAAAATCAGAAACCTGCAACAGCACGGTTGACTACAACAGCACAGTGAGTAAAAGCAGCACAACGCAGATGATACTGTCTAGCTGTGTCCCCGCCCAAATCTCATCTTGAATTGCAGCTCCCATAATTCCATGTTGTGGGAGGGACCCAGTGAGAGATAACTGAATGAATCATGGAGGCAGTTTCCCCCATACTGTTCTCATGGTAGTGAATAAGTCTCATGAGATCTGATGGTTTGATAAGGGGAAACCCCTTTCACTTGGCTCTCATTCTCTCGTCTGCTGCCATGTAAGACGTGCCTCTCACCATGATTGTGAGGCCTCCCCAGCCATGTGGAACTGTGAGTCCATTAAACCTCTTTTTCTTTATAAATTACCCAGTCTCAGGTATGTCTTTATCAGCAGCGTGAAAATGGACTAATACAGCAGAATACAGTTAAGATTCCATTTAAATGATATTCAATAACAGACTCAAACTATACTGCTTAGAGATCCATAGTGAGTAAAAACTACTAGGCTGAAATATGAAATTGCAGTCAATGATTTTTGACCTATCAAAAAATGATAATTTTATATGGTTCAACTTAATGAAAAGAAAAGCAAGGAAATCATTGTCACAAAAGTTAAGAGAATGGTTACTTCTAGGGGATGGAAGAGGAATGTGATTAGAAAGGCATACAGGTCTGGGCACGGTGGCTCACACCTGTAATCCCAGCACTTTAGGAGACCGAGGGGAGGATCACTTGAGTCCAGGAGTTTGAGACCAGGCTGGGCAACATAGTGAGACCCTGTCAATACAAACAAACAAATAACAACAATAAAAACCTAGCCAGGCTTGTTGGTATGTGCCTATAGTCCCAGCTACTTGGAAAGGTGAGGCAGGAGGATCACTTGATACCAGGAGTTCAAGGCTTCAGTGAGCTATGATTGCACCACTGCACTCTGGCCTGGGTGACAGAGCAAGACCCTGCATCAGGGGAAAAAAAAAAAAAAAAAGAAAGGGCATAGAGGCGACTCCTGGGGGGGCTAGAAGTGGTCTATTTCTTGATCCAGGTGGTGGTCACACAGGTTCATTTTATAAAATTTTATTAAACTCTACGTGAATGTTTCTGGTACTTTCCTATGTTATATAAATCACAATTTTTTAAATGTAAAAAATTAATTTAATACCTATTTTATCCAGATCATTATGCTCAGCTTTATGGGGCATACAAGATAGAATAATACCTGACTGTTGCCTTTAAAAACTGTATGATCTAGCCAGGCAGACAAGACCTACACATAAGACACCTAATGGCATTTCCTATTAATAGGGAAAGATAAAACTTTCAACGCATAGTGTTAGGACAACTGCGGGAAAAAAGTTTGATCCATACTTAATACCTTATCCCCCAAATCCATTCCAAATGGCTGAAAGATTAAAATACAAAAAAAAATTAAACTATACACGTGCTAGAAGGAAAAAAATGGAAGTTTTAAAAAATAATCATGAAGAAGGGTCTTCTCTAAATATGACATAAAATTCCAAAGCCACTCCCAAAAATAAATAAATAAAACCTTGATAAATCGACTAAAGAAAAACTTTGTAATAACTATTGAAAGTCAAGCTGAAAGACAAACATCACACTGGGAAGAGAGATCTGGAACTCACATCAGTCAAAAGGCTAATTTCCTTAATATATCAAGAGCTACTATAGCTGAACAAGGTCAACAACACAAGAGAAAAATGAAAAAAAGATACCAATGGTTCTTGAAAAATGCAAATGGCTCAAACACGCATAAAGCTACAATGAGATGTCATTTTCCCTCTTTCAGAGGAGTCCCTATCAAAAAGTCTGATAAGTCATTGTGTTGGTGAGGATACAGGCAGTATAAAGAATAATTTAGCAATACATTAAAATGACAAATGCATAATCTGTTTGAATTAGCAATTTCAAAGAATTTCAAATTACTCAAAAAATTTATTTCTAGGAATTTGGTTATAATTGTGTATGTAAAAAATGACCTATGTAACAAGAATACTCATTATATCATTGTTTGTAATGGAAAAATATCAGAAATAACCTAAATGTCCATTATTATGGACTAGTTAAATGCATTACAGCATATCCATATAATGAAATATTGAGCAGTTGTCAAAAGGAATTAAGCAGCTTCAGATTTACTGACAGAAAATGACCTCCAAGATATTTTAAGTGGGAGAAAAAAAAATTTCAGTACAGCATGTGTAAGATGCTACAGTTCGTGTACACACAACCACATATACATTTGTACATACACACACGTACAAGCATAAAGGTATATACATATGTCATTACGAACTCTTAAGAATAGCAGAGTAAAAGCAAGTTTAAACTGAGTTCAGTTGTGTTCCAGTAAAACAAACAAACAAAAAAACGGTTAGCCACGGAGTGTGCAGCCAAGCAGATGACCTGACCTGATCAAAGTGGCTTGCCACTGACGGCGTCTACTCATGGAGGCTCCTCATCCCTCCCTACTGTCCTGAGTCAGGCTCTTGCCTCAATTATCGCCATGATCTCCTAACAGTTGGTCTGAGCCCTCCTAAGTCATCCTACCCAATACCACCAGTTATAGTCCCCAAACAGAAATCTATTTACATTACTTTCCATTGATGATGCCACGCTGGACAGAAGACAGAATCAAATTTCAGAACGTGGTCCACAAAGTCCCTGCCACACCATCTCCACACACCTCCCTGCCTTGCAACCTGTCCCAGCCACCAAGGGCTCTGCCACACAACCACTCGGTATCCTATGTCCTTAAATATGTTTTCTCTAAATATGTTTTCTCACTGACAACAGTGCCTTTCTGGATCTTTTTTGGAAAAACTCATTTTTTTTTTCCTTTCTTTCCTCGCAGCTCCAGCTCTAAGAAAGGGCCTAGTTTAAATGCCACTTTTTCTGTGAAGCCCTATTGAACTTTCTCAGGCTGTTTTTCCTCTGGACTTCTAAAGCATCTTGTATACAATGTCAATTATCGAGGCATGTATATACACATTACATAATTGTTACATAATTATTAATGTAGCACAGAATAACAACTACTGATCTTGTAGGAAACCTGGGCAACTACAATGAGTTACCTTCCCAACCTCTCTAATCCTCATGCCTCTATGTGTAAAATACACAAAGGGCTTAGCACAGTATTTGGCACATAACATAAGCTCAATAGGTAGCTGTTGTCCAGGCTCCGCCAAACAAATTATGTGACTGTGGGCAAATTACACAACCTTTATGAGCCTCAACGTAGTTAAAATAACGTTTTTACTTAATAGAATTGTTGAAGATTAGATGAGATGCAAGGTACCAGTGCTTAAACATTTCATGAATGAGTATTTTCAACTAAAGAGTTAGAAATGACTCATTCCAAATGGGCACTATTTTGAACCATAGAATAGAATTACAGAAGGGTGCATGTGTAGAGGTGGGGAGAGGAGAAGGCCAAGGGAGAGCAGGGGGGAGTGGGGAGGGAGAGGAAGAGAAAGAGAATATGAGAATGTGGGTGCTGGAGGCAGTGGTCTGAAAGCTCTTTATAGGTGCTAGGAGACCACACAGTATACAGAAAATAGAACATAAGAATATGCCAGAACTTCTGGGCTCTGTTCCAGTTTCTATTGTCTGGAGAAAATTCAAAGTAACAAATTGACTGCAGGGTCTTATGCTGGGAAGAGAAACATCATGTAGCTTTTGGTGACCACCTTCTGCCCTAAGTCACAAAAACTCAAAACTTACATGGTTAAGGACAGAGAAAGGAAATTTTCAAGGAGAAGGCACAAACTAAATCTTAGCAACTCCATCCCAATAGCTGGAAAACAAGATACGAAGATCTAAAACCAAGACAACCTAGAACTGGCTGGTCAGGTTTCTCTGGGAAAGTCACTAAAACACAAAGGGCAGAGAAAGCTCCAAGTGCCAAACAAAACCAAAGCGACTTTCAGCAGTTTACAGGGCAGCCCAAGGAGTCTCTTAAAAGCATTGTTTCTTTTACTTATGTCTCCTCCCTTGAGTATAAGGGAAAAGATATTCTAGAAAAGAAATCAGACAACAAAGTTGTTAACTTACAACAAAGTTATAAAACTAGTATACATGTACAAATTTAATTATCCTCATATATGTTATATGAGGATATATATTATAGATATCATTATATATATTATCTTCTGTGCATGCATATGTGTAACATATATATACACACTACCACCATCGATTTCTTGTTATGTAAATGTCTCATTTTCATACAGTTTTCATTTTATATATCGAATAAATGTTATATATGGTACTTAAAGGATCCTGAGCTAGGAACGAAGATATTAAGTATCTTATTAAGTATAAAATAAAGGAGATACAAATATAAAAATCAAAGAAGTAAAACCTCTGTACTGTTAAGTCTGAATTATAAATATCATTACGAACTCGGGTCCTGTCCACTGGAGAAACATAAGAGCAATGACATTCTAGTAGCTCTAAGTACCCCTAGCTCTCTGGCTCTCTGGTTTTGATTTCTAAACACCATTATCCTTTAAAAAGAACCAGGTGGGCCGGGCACGGTGGCTCACACCTGAAATCCCAGGACTTTGGGAGGCCAAGGCAGGCGGATCACGATGTCAGGAGATCGAGACCATTTTGGCTAACACAGTGAAACCCCATCTCTACTAAAAATACAAAAAATTAGCTGGCATGGTGGCAGGTGCCTGTAGTCCCAGCTACTCAGGAGGCTGAGGCAGGAGAATCACTTGAACCTGGGAGGCAGAGTTGCAGTGAGCTGAGATCGTGCCACTGCACTCCAGCCTTGAGACACAGCAAGCCTCCGTCTAAGAAAAGAAAAAAGAAAAGAGAAGAGAAGAGAAAAGGAAAGAAAGGGAAAGAAAAGTAAAGAAGGAAAGAAAGAGAAAGAAAAAGAAAGAAGGAAAGAGAAAGAAGGAAGGAAAGAAAGAAAGAAAGAAAAGAAAAGAGAAAGGGAAGGAAGGAAGGAAGGAAGGAAGGAAGGAAGGAAGGAAGGAAGGAAGAAAGGAAGGACGGACAGACGAACCAGGTGACCAAGCCAAAAAAAAAAAAGAAACCAGGTGGCCTTGGAGAAATGGTTAAATTCAAGGTCTGAGGCAGGAAAAGTATGATGTTCCCTGGATATTTCTTGTTGAACAAAAAGCAAAGAAACGATCAAAGGATGATCTGGGGTGAGGTATGTCCAAAGACCACAGGAGCTGGCCTGAAGGGGCATCCCACTGGCCAAATTTGGGACAATCTGAGCAAAAAGAATGACTGTAACTAAAACACATTAAATATATAAATATTCATTAGTCCATAATGATGCTCAAAAAAGAGAAAAGAGGAAAAAATAACAAACACTCCTTTGTCCTTGAAGGTGACTATTCACTTCATTTTCATTTCAACTGCTATAATATGCATAATTTCTTTTTTTTTTTTTTTTTTTTTTGAGACGGAGTCTCGCTCTGTCACCCAGGCTGGAGTGCGGTGGCGCGATCTCGGCTCACTGCAAGCTCCGCCTCCCGGGTTCACGCCATTCTCCTGCCTCAGCCTCTCCGAGTAGCTGGGACTACAGGCGCCCGCCACCACGCCCGGCTAATTTTTTTTGTATTTTTAGTAGAGACGGGGTTTCACTGTGGTCTCGATCTCCTGACCTCGTGATCCGCCCGCCTCGGCCTCCCAAAGTGCTGGGATTACAAGCGTGAGCCACCGCGCCCGGCCAATATGCATAATTTCTATGAGTTACCATTAAAAAATAAACCTTGTCACTTAAACCATGGCAATACTATACATAATCACTTTCACTTTTTATCTCATATTCATTGAAAAAGCTTTTAGACTTGCTTAGATGGGTCTATCACTATATACACATAAAAATAAAATACAAGCTAAATACAGTAAATGAGTTGCATGTTGTACAAGAATACAGTTGACTCTTGAACAACACGGAGGTTAGGGGCACCAACTCCCAGTGTGGTTGAAAACCTGCATATATCTGTTGACTTCCCTGAGACTTTACTAATAGCCTACTATTGACTGGAAGTCTTAGTGATAACAGATAATTAACACATAGACTAGTATCTACATATATTTTATGCATTTGTGACATATTTACCACTTATTAAGAATTTTTTTCAATATTTCTAGGCTATGCATTTTGTTCGTCAGTTTTTTCAAATTTTTTACAAATCTCCAAAAAATGTTCCAGTATATTTATTGAAAAAAAAAATCTGGGCCAGCTGTGGTGGCTCATGCCTATAATCTCAGCACTTTGGGAGGCTGCGGTGGGCAGATTGCTTGAGCCCAGCCTGGGCAACATGGTGAAACCCCACCTCTGCCGAAAAACAAATAAACAAAAATTAGGCAGGCGTGGTGGCACGCATGCCTGTAGTCCCAGCTACTCAAACGGCTGAGGTGGGAGGATCACTTGAGCCTGGGAGGCAGAGTTTGTAGTGAGTGGGGATCACACCACTGCACTCCAGCCTGGGAGACAGAGTAAGACCTTGTCTCAAAAAAAAATAATAAAGGAATGCTCAGAAGCTTAGTTTCCATGTTTCTACACACAATAACTTTGTTTCAATACTGAATCACACTGTACTCTTTCTGAAGACAATTTAAACAGTATTTAATTTTGACACACATAATACTAACAACATTCATAACTCACCGAGATAACAATATGAAAAGCTATGACCAAATTCATGCGTGTATATGGGTACCATAATGGGTGCCTGGCCAACAACTAGTATAAGACATCATTGATTATAAGCTATATCCCGACTTCATAGAGCTTCGAGATGTTTTTTAAGTGGTATAAAGCCACATATGCTCACACTTCTTCCAACTGATGAAATGTGATATTAAGCCAACTCTTATATTCTGACAATTGGTAATTAAGGGGAAAATTATGCATTATCCTGGCTTTCTTACTTAGAAAGCAATCAAATGAAGAACAGCACTTTTTTTTGGTAAGAACTCTAAAGATAAGATCTACCCTTCTTTTAGAATCTATTTTATTTATTTATTTATTTATTTTTGTCTGTAGAGATGGGCTTTGTTGCCCAGGTTGGTCTCAAACTCCTGGGTTCAAGTGATCCTCCCACTTCGGCCTCCCAAAGTGCTGGGATTGCAGGCAGAGGTATTGTACCAGGCCAGATCTGCCCTCTTAAACTTTCAACTGCACAATACGGTATGTTTAGTATGTTGTACAGCAGATCTCTAGAACTTATGCATCTTGCATAACTGTAACTTTATACCCAGTGAACAACTCATTTCCCCCTCCCCCATCCCTTAGCAATCACATTCTATTTGCTACTTCTATAAGTCTATTTTACAAAAACTCATATAATTGGAATCATGCAGCATTTGTCCTTCTGTGACTGAATTACTGAGCATCTTTCAGGTTTTGTAAGGTATTACATGTAAAAAAAGGATGGACAGAATTAGAATATCATCAGTTTGCAATCCCTAATGACAAATTAACTTACACAAGGATCATCAGTAGACATGATATGACTAAAGATTGATAGGGAACTGGATAATCACATGGTGGTGAAGTATTGCCTGACAAATTATTTGCTGGACACAAGGGGGAAAATATAACTATATAATAGCAAGACCTGGCTCTTGCTCTTACCACCTTAACCTAGTGACAACTGGGCTTCACCAACGGTCGGACAATTAGACTTCTCAAAGTGATCTTACATGGGAAGCCTGGCATACTCTATTAAAAAAAATAAAAGTTTTAGGCCAGGCATGGTGGCTCAGGCCTGTAATCCCAACACTCTGGGAAGCTGAGGCAGGTAGATCACTTGAGGTCAGGAGTTAGAGACCAGCCTGGTCAACATGGTGAAACCTCATCTCTACTAAAAATACAAAAATTAGCCGGGCGTGGTGGTGCACGCCTGTAACCCCAGCTACTCGGAAGTCTGAGGCAGGAGTATGGCTTGAACCCAGGAGGCGGAGGTTGCAATGAGACGAGATCACGCCACTGCACTCCAGCCTGGGTGACAGAGTGATACTCTGTCTCAAAAAAAAAAAAAAAAAAAAGTTTCACCTGAACTTAACCAAGTATTTAGATCCTTCAGCACATGGTTTTCTTTTTTCTCACAGTGAGACAAGGTTTACTAACCTTCTTGGTGCCGTTTAATGCTATTCAATCTTAAATTCAACAGGTGACTTTATCCTACTTACATTCATTGTTATAACATATATTTCTGGCATTTTATGTTTTCCATGTTTAATGCTTCCTTGTCTTGTTTGCTGCAGATTTTGTATTTTCTATTTCCCCCACCAGCACCACCCCTGGTAATCTGGAAAATCTATAGTATGTTTTTAAAAATGCTAACGGTACTTCTAAAGAGAAAAGTTAGCACCTCTGTAATTTCTCCCACCTCCTCCTTTACTTCTGCTTTTCACTGGTATCATCAGGAACATATTTCCCTCTGCTACATATTAAGATGTTTAACATAAAAATATATCTTAAGTAGAGTTTAAGTAAATATCTTTTGTTTTACAAAAATAACTGTCATTTAAAGTTAGACTTAACATTTGAACAGATTTAGTGTTCATTGCCAGCCTCTCCATACTACAACTTCCCCATCTATTATTATTTTGATTCATCTCTAGAAAATTTGAGTTCTTACATATTTAAAAATGTTTTTATGAAGACTTTACATATGGATGGTGACTTAAGTAAGTCGAACTTGGATCAAACTTTTTAATCTCAATACTCTACTCTGAGAATTGCAATACACATATCCAACAAAGGACCCATATGTCCAAAATAAAGAACCCTTACCACTCAATAAGAAAAACAATAGAGAAATGGGCTTGAACAGCAACTTGAATGACTTGAACAGGAACTTGAACAGAAATGACTTGAACAGGAACTCTACAAAAGATGGCATATGGAAAACTGCTCACCCTCATTAGGCATCAGGGAAATTCAAATTAAAACCACAGTGAGATACTATTATACATCTACCAAAATGGCAAAGACTGGATGGCACCATTTGCTTGTGAGAATGTGGAGCAATGCTGGTGGGAGCTTAAACTGTAACAACCACTTTGGAAGACCAATCGTACCTACTAAAGCTGAACATACACAATTTCAGTCCTAGGTAAATACCTAAGTATACACATGTATACATAAATGCACCAAGAGACAGGTACAAGAATGTCTTATATTAGCACGATTCATAATAACCCCAAGTTGGAAACAACCCAAAAGACCATCAGCGACCTACTGGATACACCATGGTGTATTCAAAAAATGGAATACTGTACAGCTATGAGAATGAACGACGGGGCAGATAACAAATGTACATACATACAGATAACACAGGGCCAGGCACAGTGGCTCACACCTGCAATCCCAGCATGCTAGGAGGCCAAGGTGAGAGACTAGCCTGGGCAACAAAGAGAGACCTCGTCTCTAAAAAAAATTTAAAAATTAGCCAGGCACAGTGGCATGTGCCTGTAGTCCCAGCTACGTGGGAGGTATGGGGATCGCCTGAGCCAAGGAGTTCGTGGTTGCAGTGAGCTATGATCACATCACTGCACTCTGGCTTGGACAACAGTGACATCCTGTCTCTCTAAAAATAAATAAATAGGTCAGGCACGGTGGCTCACACCTGTAATCCCAGCACTTTGGGAGGCCAAGGCAGGCAGATCACCTGAGGTCAGGAGTTCAAGACCAGCCTGGCCAACCTGGCAAAACCCTGTCTCTACTAAAAAAACACAAAAGTTAGCCAGGTGTGGTGGCGCATGCCTGTAGTACCAGCTACTCTGGAGTCTGAGCCAGGAGAATCACCTGAATCGGGGAGGCGAAGGTTGCAATAAGCTGATATTGTATTACTATGCTCCAGCCTGGTCAACACAGCGAGACTCCGTCTCAAAAAAATAAATAAAAATTAAATAAAAAAAAAAACACAATATAGATGAATCTCACAAACACATCATTGAGCAAAAGCCAAAATATGAAAGAGCATATGATACATATTCATGATTCCATTGTATGAAGTTCAAGAACAGGCAAAACTGATCAGTGTGGTAAGAAGTTAGAATAGAATAGTTACCTTAAGACGGGTCAGCAAACTTATTCTGTTAAGCACCAGACAGTACGCATCTTAGGCTCTGCAATCTCAGGGGCAACTACTCAACTGTGTTGTTGTAGTGCAAAAGTGGTTATAGACAACAGATCAACACATGAGCATGACCATGTTTTAATAAAACTTTACAGACTCTAGTATTTGGATTTCATATAATTTTCATGAGTCATGAAATGTTATTCTTCAACAGACTTTTTTTTTTCAATCATTTAAAAACATAAAAACCCCTTTTATACATGAATGTGGGCCAGGTTTGGTCTGCAGGCTGCCAGCCTATGCTTCAGGGGATTGGGTGGCACATGCCTGGAGGGGTGGACTTCGGAGGCTTCTGAGGTGCTAGTAAAATTCTGTTCTGCTGTTTACATGAGTGTGTGTCTTTTATAAAACTGTACTGAGCTGTACACTTGTGATTTACATACCTTCCTGTATGTGTATTTCAATACAAAATGTTTTTTGAAAGTGCTTTTAAAAAAGAAAAAAAATTTAAAAATTAAAAAACATTTTTCTACAAAAACCTAATATATGTGACCAACTTTTTTTTTTTTAAACTTGTAGGTGATTCTTCACCCTTGAAATTTAATAAGTTAATCAGCATTGTTATCTGTCAAATTTCCCTCATTTTCCCTGGGATATGATAACTTATTATAACACCTTTTCACTTCAAAAATGTTTTCTGTTCTACCTTTGACTCTCACGTTTGTTCAGTTTGCTCCACACTGTTCGCCGAGAACACCGAGTGTTCCCAAGATTCCCACCAGAATGAATCTGTGTGTGGGGTCCCTACTGTCTCTCTCTTCTGCTTCCCTCACTGTACGCCACAGCTATACTGTTCATTTCTACATTTTCCCGTTTTGGGGTAAACTTTCAAGACCATGCCTCTTCCTCACCAATCTGCTTTTTCTGTTAACTCTGATTCTGCTTTTTGTAGCTTCTTAATGCACTTTTTATGTGCTTTGTAATGGCATGGTTCTTCTGGAATTTAATCCATAACTCTCACGACTTCTTTATAACTTAGCACCTCATCTTTCATTTTTTATTTCATAGCGACTGTTTTCTTCAACTTCCCTGAAGATATAAGTCAGCGGTTTAAACAATTCCTGTATTTTCTCATGTAAATTTTCTTTTTTTAGCTTAAGTATTCGTTTGCAACTAAGCTTATTAACACTAATGAAAATGTATAAAGAATTATAAATTTTCATATTAAATGTTATATTAATCCCTCCGCTTTTCCTACAGAATTTGAATGGCTACCATGCTGATTTCGTTTGTTTGTTAATCAGTCTTCTCACAGGGGAAGCTGATCTCTAGTTTCTCCTCCTTGGCAGAACTGACATTTTGGATCAACTAGTTCTTTACTGTAGGGGCTGTTAGGAGGCTTAGCAGCATCCCTAGCTTCTAGATGCCAGTAGTACCCCATCACTTGTGATGACCACAAATGTCCTCAGATATTGCCAAATGTCCCCTGGGGGCAAGGAATGGAAAGCCTCCAATTGAAAGCCACTGGTCTATACTCAACTGCCCAAAAATAGAGTGGGCAGAATTTCCTTACTCCTGTTTACCTGGACAGTGCTCAAATTCTTCCCTTAAAAATTCAGCTAGATAACCAGATGCTGTAGAGGTTTCAATTATTAGTTTGAAAGTTCAGCAGGCTAAGAGGGGATAGGAGAACTGGGGCTGGCTGTGGACAATTGCGACTGGGAAATTTCATCTCCAAGCCCTTTGTCTGTTGGAGCCAATGCCTCTAAATTTTTATGTGTATGTTGAGGGTTGGGTTGTACTCTGTCCTGATGGGGAGAGACACTCTTGGGATTTTGGTTCATTCCCTCAAAAGGGACTGAGCTGGTCACTCTGATAAGATGTCAAGTTAAAATAAAGCCCCACAGTTGACAGGATTTTTGTTTGGTGGTTCAGCAAATATTTTTTCTTTGCACAATAGCCTTTTCGGTACTGTTGGCCCTCAGCTACAAAGCCAGCTCTTAGGATATGATTTCCCATCTCTCCAGCCCACCATCCTCAGCCCAGACCTTATCCCCTTCAAAAGCTGGAGCAAATGGGGAGCATGATCTGCCTGCATTCCCTGGTTTCCAAAGAGCATGGCTTCTAGACGGTGGTCTCCCATCTTCCAGCCCATTTCTCCAAGTTGTGGGGTCCCTCTGTTATTTTTCCCAACACTGGGAGTTGTGTACTCAGTGTGTCATTCTTTAATTCAATTTGATCTCAAAGTGGCAGACAGCCCTTGGAATTCATGGTTGAAGATTGGGGCTATTCCCAAATTTCAGCTGATGAAAGCTTTTCCTCTGTTTTTATTGATTTGGTTCCTTTCACCAGGTTTCAGGAAAGGAGTATTTTACCATCTTGCTGTTAAGTCACTGTTTTACCTTGTAGTCCCCAGGGTAGTATTTCTTCCTTCTCCATAAAGGTAAAGTGGCATCGCTGGGAAATGGCTCAACTCTTCTTAAAGAAAAACCTATTTTATGTCTTGTTTTGATCACTGAGAGAAGAAGTGAAGGTGGTTCTTTTTTTCCCCCCTTTCTAAAATACACGGCAGAAAGCTCTGGGGGAGAGCTCAGGAGAGCAAAATCCAATTTTTGAGAGAATGCTCGTTATACGGCTTTAGGTGTTTTTCTTAACCCTGTGCACTTAATTCTATACTCATTAAAATAGAAAAATATGTTCTGTTCCATTTCTGCTCTAGGCTGGGGAGAGAATGAATATATTTCTGCTATCAGCAAGAGACACTTAACACAAGAAACCACTCATTACTACCTAACAGAAAGAGAGATGTTTAATTTCTAAAAGAACCTTCCACCTTTCTGCACTCTCTACACACAAACTAAGCCATCCACATTTTTCCAGTGGGGAATCAATGGCCAGGAATATACACAGGAGCACAGCTGAGGCATTTCTTTTTTATGACATTAGTACAGAGAGACAGTATGCAATTAATGTACAGATGTCAAGATAACACAAAGGTTCCATTTATACCTATCTACTCTTTCCAAACAATCCTATATAATTGCCCCAGTTTCTTAGTCCATTTTCTGTTGTTTATAACAGAATACCTGAAACTGGGTAATTTATAAAGGAAAGGAATCTATCTCTTATAGTTCTGGAGTCTGAGAAGTCCAAGGTCAAGGGGCCACACCTGTTGAGGCCCTTCATGTTGATGGGGACTCTACAGAGTCTCAGGTGGTGCAGGGCACATGGTGAGGGGCTGGGTGTGCCAGCTCAGGTCTCTCTTCCCTTTCTGAATAGAGCTACCAGTCCCACTGCCATGCTAACCTGTTAATCCATTAACCCACTAATTCATGAATGAATTAATCCATTCATGAGGATAAAGCCTGCATCACCCAATCACCTCTTAAAGGCCACTCCTCTCAATACTGACTTTAGGGGATTAAGTTTCAACGTAAGTTTGGGGAAACAAAAACATTCAAACCACAGAACTCAGTTTCCTGATATAATTTTAGTGGACTTAACGCTGAAGAGCGCAAGATTATACAGATAATTAGATTCCATTTTAATGACAGTCAATGACTGCTAGCATGATGCCTCCTGATAGTTACAAAGCCACAGCCATGGGCAGGTAGAATGTTAGGTCCTACTCTGGATCAGGTGTGCTGGATGAATTTTTTAACACTAAAATCTCAGGTCAGCTGCCTGTGAAACCATGTACAGCATGCTGGGCCTTTATAAAAATGGGCATATTCAAGA
The DNA here is from genome assembly GCF_009828535.3 of Hylobates moloch. Taxonomy (NCBI): domain Eukaryota; kingdom Metazoa; phylum Chordata; class Mammalia; order Primates; family Hylobatidae; genus Hylobates; species Hylobates moloch. Next base: position 8,714,297 of record NW_026652290.1, on the reverse strand, counting down.
CCATAAACATTAAAGGCAAGGAGATCATTCCTAAACCCATCTGACACCTTCGCAGAGTATAAATATGGAGGTAGAATAAGGCTGACCAGTTGACCAAAAAATATGAAGGGTACTTGCCATAGGCTTAGCACCAGTCTAGATGCTTTATAAATACAACACGCGGCCAGGCACGGTGGCTCACTCCTGTAATCCTAGCACTCTGGGAGGCCAAGGTGGGTGGATCGCTTGAGCCCAGGAGTTCAAGATCAGCCTGGGCAACATGGCAAGACCCCATCTCCTCTACAAAAAATTTAAAAAATTAGCCAGGCATAGTGGTGCATGCCTGTAGTCCTGGCTACTTGGGAGGCTGAGGCAGGAGGATCGCTCAAGCCTAGGAGGTCAAGGCTGCAGTGAGCTGTGAGTGTGCCACTGCTCTCCAGCCTGAGTGACAGAGTGAGACCCCACCTCAAAAAAAAAAAAAAAAAAAAAAAAAAACCATGCAGTCCTTGTGCTTAAGGAACCTGGGCTTTAACTGCAAAGACTGGTGCACATAGAACAAATAATGTAAGACAAGAAAGAATCCAGCATTAAATCCTAACCCTTCTTTTCTGATGCTGTTAGCCCTCCCAACCTTGAAACTATCCATTGGTTCTTTAACCTAGCCTCTCCTCAATTTCTCCCCACATCTTTTCCACACTTTCTTCGAAGCCTCCTGTTTGAGCTCCTCTCCCCTAAACGGTGGTAACTTCCATTCTCGGTCTTTTTTTTTTTTGATCTACACAGTCAGCCTGGTGAAATGACCAGGACTGAACATTTCAGTTACCATCAGTCTGCCAAAGAACTACCAGTTCACAGATCTGACCAGATTGACACTGCCAGGTCCCACAGACATCTCAAAAGCCAGGTACCCAGACTGGCTGCCTCACCCCCCCCCCCCCCCCCCCCGCCCCCGCAGTATTTCTAACCTTGGTGAAAGGCAGCACCAACAACCCGGTCGCCCAGCCTGAAACCTCAGGAGTCACCTGTGACCACTCCTCCTCCCTTACTCCTACATCCAACCAGTCACTGGAGCAGTTAATTCTTTTCTTATTCTTTTCTCTGCCCCCTCCCCTCCTCCTTTCTACTCAAGGTCACTCTAGTTCAGAGGCACATTATTTCTTGCCTGAACTACATCTGAGCCTACAAACTGGTTTCTCTAGCTTTGGTATCATCCCCTCTTCCCCTGAAACTCTCCTCTCCAGCCACTCCCAATCTTTCATCTTCCACACCCGTCACACCGGCATGACCTGTATTTCCCCACGTTCTCTCATCTTCCGCATCTTCATGTGTCTTTCCACACGTCTTTCATCTGCATAAACTTCAGGTCCCTTCTCCCTGTTCCTCTATTAAACTTCTATTTATCCTTTAAAACTTCTATTTATCCTTTAAAACAGTAAGACATCCTCTCCTGCAGGAAGTTTTCTCTGATACCCTCCTACTCACTGTCAGATTCCCCATCCTTTATATGGTGTCCAAATAGTCATTGTTTCAAAAAATATTTAAAAGATATGAAGTTTCTCTTCATCTCAATGCAGTGGGGTGGGGGGTTTGTGTGATACATTCTCATAGAAATAAAAACTGTAGAAAACAGACTTTACACGACTGTAAACAAATAACTTTGTGTCCTCCATTCAGGACTATGTCCCATTTGAAATTCTCTGATGGACATGCCACCGGCTACATTCGCTGGACAATGCCACTCCCTCACCCAGACTTTCACCATGCTCCAGGCAAAGGAGATATTTTCCCTGTGGCCACTTCTTCAGGGAAGAACAATCAACTGATTAAAAATACAACATATTTCTATGAAGGCAACCACTAGCATCTACACCTCCTAACTTCTTGCTTTTGCTGTGGTTTAGTCTCTGCAGCTTCCTGTTGGCTGCTCCCCGGAGACATCAGGACAACACTTACAAACTAACACAGATTGCTTCCTCATCTCTAAGATGGTGACTAGATGAGCACAAAGGATGCTTTTCCCACTAAAAAGTCATTTGCATTCATTCTCTGTCCTAAACTGGCTCCTCTTGGGAATTTCCCTGTTACTGAAAATAGACAAGATACACAAAGGCGAAGGGAACAACAGTCTCTATAGCTCCTTGTCCTGTTTCTGACAATGGTGTTATAGGATGGTTGTGGGGGGACTCTCCAATGAGTATTTTTAAATATCCACATCCACAAGTCACTTGCAATAATTCAGCATAGAAATTCAACTTGTGATAAATATTCTCAAAGCTGTAAACATCATATTACCTTTTAGAGAATGGCATTTCCTTTCATAGCTTATAAGTTTACTTCTTTGAAGCGTTAAGGGGTGCCTTTAATTCTAGAACTTCAAGATTCAGATTAAAAAAATCCATATGAGTCCCATCCAGACCTTCAGAAACCCATCATTTTTATATAAACGGGTTGGGGACTTTGGTTACGTGGTGATGCCCATATTGGCTAAATTGCTTATTTGGCAAAATTACCAAATAACTTGAATAATAGGAGGTTTTTTTGTTTTGTTTTGTTTTTTGAGACACAGTCTTGCTCTTTCACCCAGGCTGGAGTGCAGTGGCATGATCTCAGCTCACTGCAACCTCAGCCTCCCAGGTTCAAGTGATTCTTCTGCTTCAGCCTCCAGAGTAACTGGAATTACAGTCACCCGCCACCATGCCCGGCTAATTTTTGTATTTTTAGTAGAGATAGGGTTTCACCATACTGGCCAGGGTGGTCTCGAATTCCTGGCCTCATGATCTGCCCGCCTTGGCCTCCCAAAGTGCTGGGATTACAGGCATGAGCCACAGCGCCCGGGCCCCTCCCCCACCGCCTTTTTTTTTTTTTTTTTGGCTATAGGAACTTGTATGCTTTTATAAAGTTGTTCCCATATTCTGTTATCAGCTATTAGGTGGCTTCATGGAGTTTCCATATTTCACCCCCACTTCTATGGAAAATTCTTCCTTATATTAACCTATAACTCTCTACCTACCACTGGTGAGGGGATGAATTTCTGGAGTATGGGATTTTCCCATTGTCATCCCAGAGTGAGCACCTTGATTTCTAAGCCTTGTTATGAGCCTGAATTCACAAAGACAAATTCTACCATACCAACTGAAGAAGCACCTGTTCAGGCATGGTGGCTTACACCTGTAATCCTAGCACTTTGGGAGGCTGAGGCAGGTGGACTGCCTGAGCTCAGGAGTTTGAGACCAGCCTGGGCAACATGGTGAAACCTTGTCTCTACTAAAATACAAGAAGTTAGCCAGGCATGGTGGCGGGTGCCTGTAATCCCAGCTACTCCGGAGGTCGAGGCATGAGAACTGCTTAAACCCAGGAGGCAGGGGTTGCAGTGAGCCAAGATCACGCCACTGCACTCCAGTATGGGCAACAGAGTGAGAAGCATGTGGCCAGACAATTCTGGAAAACAGAATAGGTTTTCCTAACACGAACCTCAGGCCCTCCAGAAGCTGTTTCAGAGCAAATCTCTTTGTTGGTTCTCTTCATTCTACTACCATTGTTTTAGTGAGGACTTGTTTCCCAACTGACCAGTTTCAATCACAATATGACATGGTGGTTGAGTCCAACTGCCGAGGTTCAAATCTCACTTTCATTAGTTTGTATGACCTTGGTAAATTACTTAATCTGTTTCCTCATGGCTAAAATGGAGCCACTGACAGTACTTACCTCATAGAGCTGCTATGAGGATTAAGTGAGGTGGTGACTATAAAGTACTTGGCAGGGTGCCTAGACCAGAGCAGGTGCTTCATAAACACTTTTACTCTCAAAAGCTTCCTAACGGGTCTCCTACCACAGGGTTATCACCCTTCACCAATCCACCTTCCATGCTACTGCTAGCATGCACTTTCACAAATATTTCTGAGTTATACAATACAAATTTCATCATAGAAAATTCAAAAAACACATGAGGGAAAGGTCATCCATACTCCAACCACAGAGACAATCCACTGTTGATATATTTCCTTCTAGTCTTTTTTCCATTTTCTAAAACTTAACTGAGATGATCGTTCAAATTTGTTTCTGCTGTTTTCACCTAAGTATTTTCCTCTAATTTAACAATACAAAGTGTTGTTAGCTCCCAGTTCCTGAAGGTCTGGTTTCTCTGATGCTGACAGATGCCTGCGTTTTTGCTCACTGCCTACAAGCGAAGATGTATCCTCTCTGGTGGAGGCTCTTCATCCGAGGAATGCAGGAGAACAGAGGTTTCAGGTCACCCTTGCAACATCCCATCCTACAAGCTTGCTCCTTCTGCCCCAAGACTGTGTTTATGCACTACTCAGTCTGGAAAGCCTTTCTGCCTCTCCTCATCTGTGTTCACTACAGTTTTCAAAACCCAGCTCTAAACAAGAGTTTCCTAGATAAAACATGACCTCCCATGATGACAACCAAGTCTGTGCTACAGGGTACTCCTGCGATACAGCCACTTCCATACGACAGCATGGGCCTCGGAGGTAAAAGGCACTCAGCACACACTGGTTGAGTGGGTGACTAAATATTTTATTGTTTATTTATTTTTTCCTTAAGTACACCATAGGCTGGGCGCAGTGGTTCACGACTATAATCCCAGCACTTTGGAAGGCTGAGATGACAGGATCGCTTTAGCCCAGGAGTTTGAGACAAGCCTGGGCAATATAGTGAGACCTCGTCTCCACAAAAAATTTTTAAAAATTAGCCAAGTATGGTGGCATGCGCCTGTAATTCCAGTTACTCGGGAGACTGAGGTGGAAGGATTGCTTGAGCCCAGGAAGTGGAGGCTGCAGTGAGCGGAGATCATGCCACTGCATTCCAGCCCCAGCAACAGAGTGAGACCCTGCCTAAAAATTAAAAAAGGAAACCGCAAAGTCCTTCAGTGACGAACCATTTCTGTTAATTTTATCCTTATTGGTAGTTATACATGGCTAGGTAATTAATATATGATAACTAAAGGAACAGCCAACTTTTTCTTTCCTTTACAAAAGTATGGTTTTACTTTTCTTGCCCTATTGGACTTGATAGGCTTGATAACAGCTGACACTCTTGTGCCAACACAGCACTAAGTGCTTTACACATAGTAACGAATTTCATCCTCACAACAGCCCCGGTGAGGCCGGTACTATTATCGTTTTCATTCTACATATGAGGAAGCAGAAACCGTGATGGGTTATGTAAAGTGCCCAAGCACTCCCAGCTAGTAAGTGATGGAGTTGGGATGCAAATTTAAAAACTAGTTTGACCACACATAATATCCATATAATTAAATTCAACAATTAAAATATTGGCTAAGGATCAATTATGTCTTAAAACACTAGGTAAGCATATTTCCCACATTGTAGAAGGAGAAACGAGGTGCTAAACACAGGCGGATGGGACACACACATACACGCACGGAGAAAAGGTAGGCGGACCCCATGATCAAAACAAGTTTCCCCCATATGCTGGTAAATAAGAGGGCCCTAGAAGTCATGTCATTACTAGTCATCTCTAAGAATGGACAGGGCCAGTGGGAACCACCATCTAGGAGCATGTCTCTGAGTGCCTGGCAGCATATCTGTTCACCCCCAGATAAGAGCCCTGGGGCCAGCTTATCCTTGCTCTGCATGTGACTCTGTCACCCACTCCTCTGCCTCGTACCCCAGGAGTCAGGGAGGGGTAGCTGGAGGAGGCAGAACAGCCCAGCTCCTCCCCGCTGACCGGGAGACAACATCCCAGCAAGTACATGACTTACTTGATATTTACGTATTTTTCACAAGTAGGGAAGACAGCCTTTTCCCAAGACCCGTCTGTGTTATCATAAAATCACAAGAATTCAATATGCTCACCGCCAGCATCACTGTGTTTTCTGTCAACATCTGAAACACACATATCTTGTACAGAACACTCCCTAAACAGAGCGTGGGGGTCGAGTGGACCTGAAGCTTACCACTGCCTCCAGGACTTCCCAGAGACAGTACGCTTACTGGGGAGTGGTCCTCAGCGGCCCTGCACCCTGCTCTCATTCCAGAAGGCAAGGCTTAGAAGTGGACTCAACTCCTCAATGCGTTCTCATGCACGGCACAGCTTCAACCATGACTTGCATGCTAACTAGATCCAAACGTGTAACTCAGACCCTAACCTGGTCTTCTGGCCACTTCAGATGTGGCTTGTCCAATGGGAACTCACTTCCTGTCCTCCCAATCTGAGTTATCAGTGAACACCACCACCCCAGGCAGAGACCTGCAGTGTCTCATCCCCTCCTCCCACAAGCCTTCCTCTGGAGACCTTCCAACCCCTCCCTCTGCCACCGGCTCTTTCAGGCCAGGCCCTTGTCATTTCTTGCCTGGCTCATGACAACACCTTTCTTACAGCTATGCCTCCTCAGCGCCCTCAAGCTTCCCTCCCCACCATAAGCCAGAAGTCATTCAAAAGCACGAGGTAACAGGGCATTCCTTGCTTTAAAATCCTCAGGAGCTCACTATTTACCTATGGGGTCAAGTCCAACTCTTGGCCTCGGCTCCCTGGGCCCTACACAATCTAGCCCCTGACACCATCCTCCTCACCCACCAAACCACCTTTTGTTCATCCCCACATATACCCAAGCCCTTTTGCTCCTGCCTGAACCAAGAATAGTCCAAGTAAGTTCCACTCCCTCATAGCCACTAAGCTGTTGCCCAAGCTACTCTAGAATGTGTCCTTTCTACCTGATGGCTCTGTAGGGCTCGGCACAAGTACTACCTCCTACAAGAAGGCCTCTATTATGCCTTCAACTCCATTTGTGTATTAAAGCACCTAGGCCCATCTCAGCCGACGTGGCATACACCAACAGTATCACGTCAATTTCTTTCAATGTCTTTTCCACTAGGCTATGAGCTCATTTCTGTGTTCCCAGAACCAAGTGTGGCAGTTGGCACACAGTAAATGTTTGCCAAATGAAAGACAGGGCCTAGAAATCCTAGCTCACCAGGCCACAGCCCTTTCTCTGCCCTTCCCTGATACCCAGGCGGACTTACCGACGCAATCGCAGGTGGGGAACTCGGCCTGGGCTCTCTTGGCAGGTGTGTCCAGCAGACTCTTGGTGGGTGTGTCCAGGTACTTAAGAGGTGACTCCAAGAAGCCACTGAGGGTGGGTGTGAGTGGGTTCTCAGCCTTGGTGGGTGTGGCCTCCTGGCCTCCCTCCTCTGAATGGAAGCAGGTGGTTGAGAGCACAGTCACAGCCCCCGAAGATTCAATCTTGATTTGCTTGGGGGAACGGGTAGCAAAGGGGCTCTCAGGGGCTGGGAGACATGTTTGCTGGTTCTCGGGGTCCTGAATGGGCACAGAAGGGGGGCCGGGAAGCCCAAAGCTATCTCCAAATTCAGCCTCAAACTGCCGGATGAGCTCTTCCAGCTTGTCATCGGCAGGGGGAAGAGGGCCAGTGGAGCCTGGCTGCAAGGTTGTCATGGGGCTGGGGGACCTCATTTCCTGAGTAGGGGGCAGCAGGCTGTCCCCGGAGGGACTAGGTGCAAATAGCGCAAGAGAAGGTTCTGGGGGCAGGGGCACAGCAGAGCCCTGTGAGGCAGGCAGAGGGGCCGGTGGATGAGCCTGCACTTCCTGGGAGGCCGGGGACCTAAGCCCTTCCAGGACAATCTGTCGGACAGGTGGGAAGAGGGGCTGTGCTTCCCGGGGCCTGGACTTTTTGATCTGAATGGGCTTTCGGACACTGGGCTTGATCCCAGGGGCAGCTTTCTCCATTCCCACGGGACCTCCAGCTGGTGTTGGGAGCTTCTTCTTCTTCTCCTTGGGTGGTCTGTCTGGAAGCCGTGGGGCAGGTGAGCTTGGTGGGGGCCACCAGCCAGGAGCAGAAGGCTCCGAAGGAGCAGGGAAGGAGGTGTCGTGCACCTGTTCTAGGAAGAGGCTGCGCTTGTGATGGAGGTGCTGCTGCAGGGCGGTCTGGGCCTTCTGGTGGGTGTCGGGCTCCGAGGATGGCGTGGGAGCCTCCCTCTGAAGTACAGGGGATGGGGCCGGGGCTGGGGCTGGGGAGGAAGAGGGTGCCTCCACCTTGACCTTGGGCTTGGTAGGCAGGGCCTCAGGCCGCTTGAATACTGACTGGATGTAATCACTGGCGCTGCCCAACAACTGCTCCAGTTCAGCCATGGGGTCGGGGCTTGGGCGAGGCATGGGCCAGGAGCTCCGGGGCGTTGCTGGAGGGGTGTCGGTGCCCCAGGCTTCAGGGAACTCAGTTCTAGGAGTTGCTGGAGGGAAGGCAGAGCTATCAGGAGCAAAAGATGAGTGCTCTTCAGGAGGAACCACAGGCCATGAGGGAGCCCGGAGGTAAGACTGGGGAGATCTGAAAGGGGCAGGAGGTGACAAGGCCTCAGGAAGGGGGCAAGAAGCCTGGGGGGTGGAATGAGAAGGCTGCGGGAGGGCGGAGGAGAGCTGTGTGAGGGCCTCAATGGCAATGGCGGTCTGCAAGCTGATGTTTTTTTCCTTGGCAATGCTCAGGGCACTCTGGGACAAGGGCAGGCCCTCTTGGGGAGAGATCTGGGGCACCTCTGAGCTGAGGAGTGGCCTGGTGCTTGGTGCTGGGAGGCCGGCCTCACCAGGAGGCAGAGGCCCTGGGAGCCTGGGCCGCTCCTCCCCTCCTTCCATGACCACAGACTTGATCTTCCCCTCCAGCCACTCGAGGTAGTCAGGGCATTCTGGGCCATCGCAGTTGCAGTTGGGTGGTTTCATACCATGCCGTGCGAGGGCCAGGGCCGTCTGCAGTGTGTCAAGGTCTTCGCTGCCAGCAGAGCAGCCCTCGGGCCCTGGCCGGGGTCCCCTGCTGTTGTTCCCAGCCTCACGACTCATCTCACGGTTGAAGGTTTCATAGAGTCGGGTGCTAAGGGCCCCATAAGAGGACACAGCTTCGGCCACAGCCGAAAAGGCCACCAGATCGTGGGCATCTTCCAGGCGAGCAGTATGAGCTGGGCCTGGGGCAGCCTCCCAGTCGGGCTTTTGGTCTACCCGCCAAGGACCCCCAGTCCCCAGCAGACTGGGTCCAGCGGGCTCTCTAGCACCATTGACCGGCACCCCTGAGGCGCTTAGCTGCCGTGAGTCCCCATGGTACACTGGCCCTGAGTCCATCTGACCTGGAACAGGTCCATCAACTGGGCTGAGCTCTGAGCCTGTCTAAAGAGAGAGAGAAGGGGGAAAAAGGAAAAAAATGAACCACACTATTTGAAAAGCATTTCCCTGCTTCATACCACTCAGGTGCATATCTGACCCCCAACTTTTCTTGCAAATCCTCTCTCTGGTACTTCTTGAGCCTCCAATTCATCTTCCCATGTCTCTGGTTCCCTAGCGAGCTTCACCAGCAGAAATAAAAAGAAGATCTTTAAGGTATTTTTAAAGAGAAGATCCTAATGAGACATTCTTAATGTTGCTCAGAAACTTTTAGAGCCTCAGATCAATCACACGAATGAGGCTCTCCTAAAACCAGAGACACACAAAAAGGTCCTTAATTCACAATGATCAGAGTCACACTAGGACTTTATTTTGTTTTTTGTCAAGATGGAAAGAAATCCAACCAAGCCTGTGTGTACACACATGCTCTAAGAGTGAAGTGTGGGTTTGTAGGGGTAGGGAAAGAGGAGCTTTGATGAACAAATTCAGCCTGGAACATGGGTCAGCCATGGCTTCCTAGTGGGGACCCATAGTTCTTTCCCCCCCTAAAACTGTCCTCACTTAAGCCCAGGCTGAGCAGAGAAAGCTGGCAACAGACCACATTCCCACACACAGCCCCAGGCCTGAGGGAAACGCCAATGGTCTGACACAGCATGCTTTTAGCCCCTTGCCGGGGCAGTCCTGCCAAAGACAAGCAAGTTGCTGCTTAGAGAAGGATTCAGGCCTCTCCCCAAGCACAAGAACCACCATTATATACCTCACATCCCCAAAAGCACACCAAAGGGGAAGGATGAGAGGAAGAGGGCCAGGAGGACCTGGCCCAGCAAGTGAAAAGTGAATACAAAGATGTGAAATTGAGTTTGCAGACCCATCCCTTAGGAAAGCAAAGCTCTTCCTTACTGTAGAATGCTAAGAGAAAACACAGAAGGACTGATGGATTTAAGAAGCCATCTGTGGCAGCAGGTGAAAGCATGATGAGGTACAGGATGTACGCATGGTCTCAAAGCATCTCCTCTAAAATTACATAATTACAATAGTAACTGTAGTGGAGAGATCTGGTAGACAGACACCACCTTAACCCAAATGACCAAAGTTATAATCATCACCGATACTGAGACAAACAACACCATATGCCTCTTGATGTAAGACATTGCGGATGACTTAACACCACTCACACAGAACTCCTGCCATAATGTATAACCTGAATCTATTCACAAGGAAACATCAGATAAACCCAAATTGAAGGGCGTTCTAGAAAGTACCTGGATTGTTTTTCTTGACTTTGAAATTTTTTGAAGAGAACAATCTCTTCCCTTAAAAAGAACAGCTAAATGTGTGTTCATGGGTTAGACCTTAGACTGGGGAAAAACACACTATTTTTACTAGGGATAAGTCATGAAATGTGAATGTGGATGTGGATAAGATAATATTCTGTCATTCCTAATCTTGACTTGGATCATTAGACAATGGGTTATGTAAGAGAATGCCCTTGTTCTCAGGATACACATACTGAAGTATTTAGGAGTAAAGGGACAGTACAGACAGTCCCCAACTTACGATGGTTCCACTTAAGATTCTGACTTTGCGACAGGCATTCAATAGAAACCATACTTTGAATTTTGATCTTTTCTGAGGCTAGCAACACTTTCGCGATGCTGGGCGGTGGCAGCAAGCCAGATCCCCTGGTCAACCACGCAATCACCAAGGTAAACGACTGAGGCTCCACAGTGTTCCACGCTGTTAGGGCTTTCTGGATATTGTGTACTGTGTTTTAGCATCCCATCATGTCTATAAAATGCCCATTTTTGACTTACAATACTTTCAATTTATGATTAGTTTATTGGGACGTAACTCAGTCATAAATTGAGGAACATCGTGTACTCAATTTAATCTCAAATGATTCAGAAAAAAACTATATGCATACGGAAAAATATGTCTCTACAGACAAAATGATAAATACATGAGGCAAAACTTACACATTTGGGGTATGTGAAGTCCCAAGTATGATCCCTGCTATTTTTCTATAAATTTTTAAATTCTGTGAAAATAAAAAACTAAATAAGAAATCAGTCCCTCAAGTATAACACAAAGTGTTTTATTTATTTATTTTACAGACACACTCTCACCCAGGCTGGAGTTCAGTGGCATGACCACAGTTCACTGCAGCCTAGAACTCCTGGACTCAACCGATCCTCCCACCTCAGCCTATCAAGTAGCTAGGACTTGATGCATGTACCACGCCCAGCTAATTTTTTCTAAATTTTTTTTATTTTAGAGCCTGAGTCTTGCTATTTTGCCCAGGCTGCTCTCTAACTTCTGGCCTCAAACAATCCTCTGGCCTTAGCCTCCTAAAGTGTTGGGATTATAGGTGTGAGACACTGTGTCTGGCCTCAAAGTGTTTTAAGTAGGTGGCTAAAATGATGCCAGTCCTAACACTGTCAGACAAGGCCATCATGGGCTCCTAAGTGTGGTGGGAAACTAGGGTTTGGGATGAGCTCTGCGCGAGGTTATCAGAGGCCCCAGCCTGCAGCTCCTGCCTCATCCTCACCCTTGCCCCCATTCTGGCCACAAAAGACCCTCATGCTTTTCTAACAGGCCATGTTCTCTGACATCACCAGGCTTTGTACACGTAGTTCTCATTGCCTGGAATGCCCTTCTCAGCCTCTTAGAGCGGCCTCTCTGGCTTATCCTTCAAGCATCAGCTCAGTGTCACCTCTTCCCCTACCTACTTCACAGAATTATCTGTGGCTCCTTCCCCGGGTTCCCAGGGCACCTTCATTAGCACTTATCACATGCCACTACTGTTACTTGTTCAAGCAGCTGCCTTCCTCCCCGACTAGATGGTGGCTCCTGCCAGGCAGGGTCCAAATCTCAATGACTCCTGTGCTTCCTGCCCACAGCTGGAGCAGTAACACTCAGGCAAATGAAAGGCCCACACCACGGAATATATCAGCTTTTCCCTGACCCCAGTGGGAGACTACCTTTCACAAGTCTAGGAATGTGGCGGATCACCCAGCACTCTCTTCTCTCTTAGAAGCCTAAACTAATGTGGCTAACAAGGCTATACAATCTGAAGTGGTCAAATCTTACATGCTTATGTAGGAAGACGGAAGGAGCATGCATAACCAAGAAGAAACACCCGAGAGTAGCACAGGTTTACAAAAATAGTGTCAGGAAGACTAATGCTACATGAGTGGAGGCTTCCCCAAAATGGTCAAGACAACTAAAAGGGATTTAAAAAGTTATTTTTGGTGTGTGAATAAAAACAAGGAAGGGCTAGGATGGCTCTTGTGCCTCTGAATTCTCTGGGAAGGAAAATGCTCCTTGGATCAAAAAGAGGAGAAAGGGAAAAGTAGACGTAGATATGAGGTAAGTGAAGCCAGTATGGATAGGGAGATCTTAAGAAACTCTAAATTCCCATTTCCCAACCAAGAGATCCCACTGATACCTTTCTCAACACCTGTCAGTGATGCTGGAGGAAACCTGCCAGCAGGAGACGGGGCCAACAGGCAAGAGAAGGAGAAGCGTCCTTCCCAACTCTCAGTCTGCTGCGTTTAAGAACGGTCCAGGTAAGAACCACAAGGAGTCAGGTTCCACGGAAGGCCATTAACCTACCAACATCCAAACAATCTTAGTGCTTTGAGTCATGGGGTCATTGGACAGCAAATGGGGAGACACTGTGGCTGACAGGTCACAGGGCCGAGAGCTTCGGGCCAAATCTGCCACAAGTTTGTTTTACTTGCCTATATGGTGTTAATGTTTTTGTTTTGCCAACATTCAAAAATCAAATTCCACATGAAACCTGGATTTTCTTGAAGATCCACGCTTCTACGGGCAAATTTGTCTGTAACTGAGCAGTGGCTACTCCTTACATAGAATATAACTACTCCAACTCACCCCCAGCTTCCCCACTCCACACTGTCTTCTTGAAACCAAGGCTGGGGTCAGGAATTACTTATTAATTGCTTGAATTAATTATCACTTCACTCACTTGTGTTACCTGCCAACCCCCTGTAGGCCTTCGACTTTGCAACTTCGGCTGTGGACGTTCAAATTTCACAAGGTCTGCCATGACCCTTTTGAGGCCAGCTACAGAGAACTACAGGCTGAAAGGGCTGGTTCACCACTGGTTAAATGACCATGCTCAAAGGGTACAAGAGGTGTATCAACTGGGAGGAGGGTCTTTAGTGGTCTGCCACAGGGCTCTGTTCTTGGAACTATCCTGTTCAATGTATTTATCAATAATGATAGAGAAGGCTCACTTAATAAATAAGTAGATGTTGAAAATAGAAGGGATAAAGCTATGTTGAGTGACAGAACCAGGTACCAAAAAGTCAACAGACTAGAGAGAAAAAAAATCTAAAAGGGTAAACAGGGTCTCATACTTAGGCCCCAAGCCACATCTGTGCAAATAAATTAAAGATGGGAGAAGCACATAATAGCAGCAGCGGTACCCATAAAAATGTCTTAGGAATCAGAAGAGTAAAACCCTGAGAGCTAACTGATGGCACACCCAGTATGATGTGATGTGGCAGCTTCAAAGGGTCTTATAACCCAGTTTTTTTCAAAAATTTTCACTACAATTCACAGTAAGAAATACATTTTACACTATGATCCATTAGCTACTTATATACAAGTTTTGTAAAACAGTACTTCGCCTTAACAGATACCTTAATGTATCTTTCTTCTTTATTTTTAAATGCAGGTTGCAACCTTCTAAGTTGATTTCGGGATCTACTAATGGGTTCTGACCCAGTCTGACACACACAGCTATGACCTACCTGAACAGGACTACAGCACAGGCAATGACAGCCCTGCTTGTGACCCAGACAGTCCCCACCTGAATGCAGGCTTCCCTGTGGGGCTGCACCCTCTGGGCAGAGAGGAAGGCGAGCATGAGGGTTCAAAACCACAAGAGGAACAGCTCCCTTTTGGTTCTGAACAAGATAAAACTCCATAAAGTCTTTAAACATCTGAAGGCCTACCGTTTGGGAAAAGAATTAGACTTGTTTTGAGCGGCCTTAAGGGATGGAATTAGAAAATGGGTAAAGAGAGAGAAAAGCTTAGGCTCCATCTAGGGAAGAATTTGCTTAATACTTAGAGATACTAGAAAACACACTGAAACCAGTCCCCCTAACAACCAGAGGAAACAAGTTCTTATCAATGGAGATGCGGAAAAGAAAAGCAAGCAGCTATTTGGCAATTATTGGCAGCGAGGCAGGACAATGCCAGAGGAGGATGGGGACCAGTTTAGCCCTTTCGAAGCCTCAACTCAGACCCATCCCAGCTCAGAAACCCTCTGCTTTTCCCCTCAATTCTCATTCCGTTCTGGGCTCCAGCAAACATCACTGTGAGATGCTCCTTTTTTTGAGACAGGGTCTTGCTGCTCTGTTGCCCATGATGGAGTGCAGTTGTGCGATCATGGCTTAATGCAGCCTCAACTGATTCTCCCACCTCAGCCTCCCAAGTACCTGGGACCACAGGTATGCACCACCATGCCCAGCTGATTTTATTTTTAGTAGAGACAAGGTCTTGTTATGTTGTCCAGGTTGGTGTCAAACTGCTGAGCTCAAGCAATTTTCCTGCCCTGGCCTCCCAAAAGTGCTGGGATTACAGGCGTGAGCCCCCATGCCCCGTCTAAATGTCTGCTTTCTGTCTGGACTTCTCAACTACCCTCCAGCTAGCTCCAACCCCTAGACCATGCTGTAAGCCCACTGAGAGTCAGCTTGTCTAAAATAGAACTGAACTCTCCCTCCTGAGAGCAACTTTCCCAACTTTCCTATTTTTGCATTCACCAACATTCCCAACCCAAATGTTACCCATATTCTTCCAATGTGTGCAGTCATTGGATCCAAACAATTCTAAATGTGAACTGTCTCTCAATTTTATCTCTTCCCTTTCCATCCCTGCCTTCCCAATCTGGGTCTTTCTGTGTGTACGTTTTAATTGTCTCACCTGACAGTGGGTCCTTTAAGCAACTCTGTGTATCCCCAAGCCCCCTCCCTGACCACACATACATGTGCATGCACACACACATACACACTCTTCTCTCCACTCTACAATCTCTTGAACATACCCTCTTTTATGATTCCCAGCCACCAACTTCATAACTCTTCCTCATCATTCACCCTGGCTTCAATCTTCAGTTTAAGAATGCCATTCGTATGCATCAAGTGCTTAATACGTGTGACATACTGTGTGTTCCAAAGATAGCCACAACATTCCCTCCATTCCACATGCTCTTCTTACTGCGTGACTTGGACACTTCCCCCACGGAGAGGTGGGGTCTACGTTCCCTCCTCTTCAATCTGGGTAGGCTTGTGACAATGGAAGTGATGCTACATGACTTTCAAAGCTAGATCATAAAAGGCAATTCAGCTTCTGCCTGGTTCTCTTGGGACTCTCACTCTTGGAGCCCAGCCACCATGCTGTGAGGAAGCCCAGGCCATGTGGAGAGGCCACATGGAGGAGTCAGCTGACATTCCCAGCTGAGGTCCCAGCCAACAGCTGCCATCATCTGCCAAATGTGTGAGTGAAGGAGACCTTCGAGGATTCCAGCCCAGTCATCAAGTTACCTCCAGCTTTTATGCCTTCCCAGCTGAGACCCTAAATTTTTTTTTTTTTTTTTTTTTTTTTTGAGACAGAGTCTCGCTCTATCGCCCAGGCTGGATGAGAGTGCAGTGGCGCAATCTCGGCTCACTGCAAGCTCCGCCTCCCGGGTTCATGCCATTCTCCTGCCTCAGCCTCTCTGAGTAGCTGGGACTACAGGCGCCCGCCACCACGCCCGGCTAATTTTTTTGTATTTTTAGTAGAGACGGGGTTTCACTGTGGTCTCGATCTCCTGACCTCGTGGATCCGCCCACCTCGGCCTCCCAAAGTGCTGGGATTACAAGCGTGAGCCACCGCGCCCGGCCGACCCTAAATATTAACGAACATATAGAAGCTACCTATGCTGTTGTCACTTCTGACTTCCCAATCCACAGAATCCCTGGGCATAACAAAATGATTACTGTTTCATACTACTGTGTTTTGGGGTGATTTGTTACCTGACAATAGACCAGACTATGTATTTCAGGAACCCCAAGAAGTTTTAAGATGAAAAGGAAGAAAAAGGCCTATAAGTCAATGCCCTAAATCATATCAGTGCTGTGAAGGCAGTATCTACAGGGGCCTGTGGGGGCTCAGTATATACAGCTATCTGGGCAGGTGGGCAGGTGGGTGTCCAGGAAGGTTTTATCTCAAAGAAATCTCAGAGAGGCTAGAGAGAGTAGCAGGTATTTTGGAAGAAGGGGAAGAATTCTGCAGGAGTTCCAGATGGAAGGAATACCATGTGCAAAGGCACAGAATCATAAGCCCTGGCAGGCTTGGAGATGCGTAAGCTGTTGAGTGTATCTTGATTGCAAAGGCAGGGGAGGCAGGTGTGTGGACCACAGCCTGAATGCTACAGAGAGCAGATTTACATCTCAGGAGGGGCATTCAGGCATCCTGCAGAAGACAGACTGCAGGGTTCCAGGCTGGTGACCCAAAGACCAGTTAGGAGACTATGCAACTGTCCAGATTAGTAACAATAAGGACCTGAACTAAGGCACTAGCAGACAGATGGGGAAGAAACGTGGTTATGGAGGTAAGTGATTAAATTTAGCAGTGAGACAAGGAACAGAATCAATCCCTCCCTGAGAAAGTCCTCCTTGACCAGTCCTGTCCGCCACAGGCTGCCCCAGAGTCTACAGTTACCGTGCATAGCCACACTCTGTTAGGGATCTTTTCATAAGAGTGTATGGTCAACTACACCATTTGCTCCTAGGGAACCAGGCATCTGCCACACCTTCAAAACCTACTGGAGTCTCTAGAATTCGTTCAAAAAGCTCTGTCGCTTCTTCCTCCCCAAGGACCTGGCTGGTGCAAGCCTCATCACCCCCATACTTTGAGATGACCCATGGAAGTTCTAGGCAGAGTTGGTGATCTCTGCTATTATGGCACCCATTACAACGCACACACGGTAGAGGTCTGCAAAGGCTGTAGGGGGCCTCCAGAGAAGCCCAAGGTGCTGGTGCTGCACATCTTACTGCCAACTTCCAGGTGCAAACCCCTTTTCCCTGCCCTCGCTGGGTCCTCACACCCAACCCCATCAGGTTTCTTCCCTGCTTCACAATATCACTGAAAGAGGGTATGCCCATCCCAGGCTAAGTCTTCCCCAAGTTGGAGGTGTGTTCCCATCACCTAGGGGCAGCAGGGATTTGTTACTAGGAGACTGAGAGGCAGGAAACATTACTCAGGCAGAGAAAATGCCCTTCTCAGATCCAAGAAGAGACATAACTCTTCACTATACTCCATGAAGAGTTCATATGTGCATACAGCATCGCCAACCCCAGTCACATTTCCCACCTTCAGAGAGCTGGGGACCCTGTGCTGAAGGTGACCCTGCACCCCGCCTGGCTAGCTCACAAGGTCCCCTGCCTCCTCCTCTACAGTGCACTCCCTTCTTAGACTCCCAAATCCCCAGAGCTGGTCCTCCTGACTTCTGCAGGCATTCAACAGCAGCACCCTGCTCTCCCCACCCAGGGGACTCCAGAGCCCCTCAGATGCCAGGCAAGGCTGGAAAAGTGTGGAATGCCACTCCCCAAACACCTCATTCAGTCAACAACACAGTGAAGGATACAGATATGGCAACTAGGTTTCCCAAATCCTTCCTTACTCTCAACACATCAAAACCAGATCAACAATTCTCTATTAAAGGAAAATAGGGAAGAGAGAAGATGAAGAGTGTTATCTTGAAAGAGCAAAGTCCTGATTGGCTATACCTTCTTAAGGCCTCTAAGAAAGGGGAAGTTACCAGAGGAACAGAGTCTGGAGGGCTGTTTTGCTTACTGTCAGCAGTTACACACCGTATTAGAAGAACCACGTCCAAGAAGGTGTTTTTGGCCAGAATGAACTAGCCTGTGGTCAACCTTCAGAGCCCAGTAGCCCATTCTCTGCAGAGGAATCTTCTGAAGCGAATTCTCATGGGACTCCAAGATAGTGGTGGCAGCGCCCCACCCTGCTAGCCAGTAAACTCCACCCAGTACTTTCCCAACCACACATACCACCAGCTCAGCTACTCTGATCCACAGCAGCTGTTCAAGGCTGCTCATTCCAGCCTCATCCTTTATCTCAGTCCTAGAGTTCAGAATCCACCTCCTTACAAAGCTAATTCCTTCTTCCTTGCCACCAAATGGATGGCCCCACTCTCTCTAATAGCAAATGGGTTGTATTTATGGCATGTTCTGTCTAGGGTTGATGAATTATTCATTTCTTAAGAGGATTCTCCCTTTGGAAGATTTATTGATAAAACTAATCAGCGAGTACAAAAAGAGAGTTTTAGGGGAACCCTTGCAGAGGATGTGCACATCTGCCTGTTCCTGCAGAAGTGAGTGTGTGCCCATGGGCACACTGGCTAGCCCAGTCCCATGTCTGCACCCTCCATACCCAAACTGGCCATCCCTGCAGACAGCAACTCCAGGATTATGTCTGACTTCTTGAGAGCATTATACATTGGCAGAGGGTATTCTTATATGAGGTGGGGGGAGGCAGTTGTTTTTGTGGTTACTACATGCATATCAGTAAAACACTTTAAAATCTAATTTTTTTTCCTACTACAAAATGGGCAGATACAGCAAATCTGTCAGTGGCTGGGGTGATACTTAGGAAAAAGCTGAAATGGGCCTAATTCCCTGAGGTCATCATATCTGGCAGAAGCACAGGACTTTGTTCATGTCCTCTGACCTAACAGTAATTAATGTGGGTTCGAGGAAGAAAGGAAAAGAAGGAACCAGGAAAAGTCTCTACATGACTCTGATGGAACCCTCTTATGACAGGCGGAGTATCATGCGAATTGTCGCACATTCACTTATCTCATTTAATCACCACATGCTCCTCCAAGGTGGAGATCAGAGATAAGGACACTAAACACAGAGAGGGGAAGTAATTGCCTCAAGATCACAAGGCAATGTGGAAGAGCACAGCCATTTTAACCACTAAGTACTCTTAATTTCACTGGAAATGTAAAAGTAAACAAGCCAACAGAAGACATAAAAAAGCTACATGTGCCAATGATTTTCCCTCAAGCATGAACAACAGAGAATTACAAACAACCTGAGTGCCCCAACAATAGGGAGACGGTTTTAAATTTTATATTTCTTCTTCATGAAAAGGGAATAAACATATGAAAAAATACTCAATATCATCAGTAATCAGAAAAATACAGAATAAGATCACAAGAAGATTCCATTTTACACCTATTACGTAGGACTGAAGAGGAAGAACATTTAGTTTGAATCGTGGCCCCACCACTTACTAGCTGTGTGACCATAAGCAAGTTAGCTAATCTCTCTGTGCCTCTGTTTTGTCACCTGTAAATTGGGGATGAGTAACAGTACCTACCTCACAAGATTATTATGAAAATTAAACAACATATGAAGAGCATTTATAACAGTACCAGGTACACAGTAAGCACCGCGAGAGGGTATTTTAGTTTAATACCAAGTGCCAACAGGGTTTAGCAAGAACTTTTTTTTTTTAAGACAGAGTCTCACTCTGTCGCCCAGGCTGGAGTGCAGTGGTGGGATCTTGGCTCACTGAAACCTCCGCCTCCGGGGCTCAATGATTCTTGTACCTCAGTCTCCCAAGTAGCTGGGACTACAGGCGCACAACATCACACCCAGCTTGCTTGCTTATTTATTTATTTAGTAGAGAAGGGGTTTCATTATGTTGGTCAGGCTAGTCTCGAACTCCTGGCCTCAAGGGATCCACCCACCTCGGCCTCCCAAAGTGTTGGGATTACAGGCGGGAGCCACCACACACTTTTTTTGAGACAGAGTCTCACTCTGTTGCCCAGGCTGGAGTGCAATGGCACAATCTCGGCTCACTGCAACCTCCGCCTCCTGGGCTCAAGTGATTCTCTTGCCTCAGCCTCCCGAGTAGCTGGGATTACAGGCGCCCACCACCATGCCCAGCTAATTTTTGTATTTTTAGTAGAGACAGGGTTTCACCATGTTGGTCAGGCTGCTTTCGAACTCCTGACCTCAAACCACCGTGCCTGGCCCCAATAACTACTTTTTTTTTTTTTTTTTGAGATGGAGTCTCGCTCTGTTGCCCAGGCTGGAGTGCAGTGGCGCGATCTCCGCTCATTGCAAGCTCCGCCTCCTAGGTTCATGCCATTCTCCTGCCTCAGCCTCCTGAGTAGCTGGCATTACAGGCACCCACCACCATGCCCAGCTCATTTTTGTATTTTTAGTAGAGACAGGGTTTCACCATGTTGGCCAGGCTGGTTTCGAACTCCTGACCTCAAACCACTGTGCCCAGCCCCAATAACTTTTTTTTTTTTTGAGACGGAGTCTCACTCTGTCGCCCAGGCTGGAGTGCAGTGGCGCAATCTCGGCTCACTGCAAGCTCCGCCTCCCAGGTTCATGCCATTCTCCTGCCTCAGCCTCCCGAGTAGCTGGGACTACAGGTGCCTGCCACCACACCTGGCTGATTTTTTTTTTTTTTTTTTTTTTGTATTTTTTAGTAGAGACGGGGTTTCACCATGTTAACCATGATGGTCTTGGTCTATTGACCTCGTGATCTGCCCGCCTCAGCCTCCTAAAGTGCTGGGATTACAGGCATGAGCCACTGCACCCAGCCCCCAATAACCACTTCTTATACCTCACTAGCAGGAAGGCAAAACAGAACAAATAACTTTGAAAAGGTTTGTGGTGCTATCTTTTAATGTCAAACATGCACATCTCCTACAGCCCTGCAATCCGACTCCTAGGAAAGCTTTGTACACGTGCATCAGGAGACATGTACATAAATTTTCATAGCAGCATTACTCAGCTTTGCGCAGTGGCAGTATCGTAGCCAATGAGGTTTATCCGAGGCGCGATTATTGCTAATTGGAAAACTTTTCCCATAGCAGCATTACTCATAAAAACCACATCATGGAAATATTTCTAAGGGCCCATAAACTACAGAATGGACAATGGAGTATTATAGAGCAGTGTCAATGAATGAGCCACAGGAACATAAATGAATCCCAGAGACTACAACAGGGTTTGTTTTTTTTTTTAAATCAACGCTCGAGGACTACATATGTCCTACTGAGTCTACAAACCTCAAACAAGCAAGCAAAATTAAGTGTATTATACAGGAATGCAAACTTATATAATGAAGGCTTTAAAAAGCAAGGGAATGATAAGAACAAAATTCAAGGTAATGGTTACCTCTGGAGGTGAAGAAGGGAGATAGGGCTGGGGGAAAACACCCAGGTAATTTCAATGATGTTGGCAATATTCCAGCTAACTTGGGGAACTGGCATGTGTTTATTATGCTTTATCTATTTAACATATATAAAATACTAGGGTCAAGTATGGTTCAAGTAATACATAAAAAAATAAAAACTATAATACAGCCATACCTCGTTTTATTGTGCTTCATTCTATCGTGTTTCGCAGATATTGGGGGTGGTTTTTTTTTTTTTTTTAAATGATGAATTTAAGGTTTGTGGCAACCTCACATTGGGCAAGTCTCTTTTTTTTTCTTTTTTTTTGAGACAGAGTGTTGCTCTTGTTGCCCTGACTAAAGTGCAACGGCACAATCTCGGCTCACTGCAACCTCCGCCTCCCAGGTTCAAGCGATTCTCCCGCCTCAGCTTCCCGAGTAGCTGGGATTACAGGTGCCCGCCACTATGCCTGGCTAATTTTTGTATTTTTAGTAGAGACGGGGTTTTGCCATGTTGGCCAGACGGGTCTCGAATTCCTGACCTCAGGTGATCCCGCCCGCCTCGGCCTCCCAAAGTGCTGGGAGTACAGGAGTGAGCCACCGCGCCCAGCCACATTGGGCAAATCTTACTGGTGTCATTTTCAATAGCATGTGCTTACTTTGTTAGCATTTTTTGGCAAAAAAGTATTTTAAAATTAAGGTATGTACACATTTTTTTAGCCATAATACTATCACACATACTTACTAGACTACAATATAATGTAAACACAACTTTTATATGCACTAGGAAACCAAAAAATTCACGTGACCAGCTGTACTGCCATATTCACTTTATTGCAGTGGTTTAGAGCTGGACCTGCAGTATCTCCAATGTATGCCTGTTTATAATATTTAATCAGTAGATGTACACAACTGCTTAAAATTATATGGAATAAGAACATAAAACTAAATGTATTAAATGAAAAAGTGAAACTTGAGAATGTACTTACTAAATGAATGCTTTCAGAGGGTTTTTATGATGGGGGAAGTACATACTATTTGAAATGGGGAAAAAATGGGATTCAAAATATTGCCCAATTTAACAATTCAATTCAATCACAATGCATGCCTGTGTACATACACAAAACAGCAAGGGGAATCATACAGAAATGTTAACAGTGCTTATCCTCTGCGTGATAGAGGATGAGTAACTTTCTTGTTTATAGTTTCCAAAATTTATCATAGGTATTTTCATCTTTATTTAGGGGAAAAATATTTAAGAATAGAACACCTATAAAACACCTGAAACTGCAAACTACACATGTCTGTGAATGAGACGATAAGGGAGCAGTCAGGGAAAATTTCTGGGTATTTTTTGTGCTATTTCTGTTGCTAGAGAGTTGTATGCAGTTATAACACAGAGGCAGATCACACATAATGCAGAAAGAAAATGAAGAAAATTTCTAAGAGATGAGATGCACTGGAAGGTGAAGATGAGCCTAGTTGAGATGGGGTGCCAAGCCTGAAACTTCCACCCATTCAAAGTTCTATGTAACTTGCTGTTCTCGGACCAGAACTCCAAACTACAGCTCTGCAACTCTGACCTATGCAAAGTTATCGCCTGGGCAGCACACGCTCCCCTGCAGCAGGTGGGGGTGAAGGGGGAGCTGCAGGCTGCTCTGCAGGCTCCACGTGCCCCACCCCCAGCCTCTTGATCTGCAGCCCAGAGCAGGATCCAGCTCTCCTGACGGAAGCCCCTGCCTCCAGCAGCCGGTGGCGGCCCGGCCAGAGGCCAGCCGGGAGGAAATCGAGCCTAACCACATCTGAGGCCTGGCAAAAAGCAGCAGCAGCTGCTCTGAAGCTGCCAGCACACAAGAACCAGGTCATGACGCGGAGGCAGCTCCTCAGCCAGACCCAGCAAGGGCCTCAACTCCCCTAAAACAAACACACACACACACACACACACACACACACACACACACACACGCTCTTGCAGCCACCAGGGCCATCGCCCAAGCCCTGCGGTGCACGTCCCATGGCCAGAAAAGCCCCCATCAGTTCCCAGCGAGGCAGGGCATTCCCACAACTCCTCCCACCCAACAGCACAGATCTACTTCTCATCACCCACCTCCTACTCCAAAAGTCTAATAGGCTAAAGAAACAGAAAGCATGCATTGCTAACACCACAGTCCCCCGCAGAGCCAGTCCTTCACCAAAGGCTCCATGCACTTTCCCTAAAGAAGCCCCCAATCCCTCAAAACCCACTGACAGCTCAGGTGTGTCAAAGGGGCCAGGTTTAGAGAAGGAGGACAGCAGCCCACAGTTTTGAGTGCTGAGTGCAAACTTTAAATAAGCACCTTTATGTTTAAATGTAACCTTTCTGTTCTTCCAACAACTCCACATCCATTTTAGTAGATGAGGTACAGAGAAGATAACTAACATACTCCAAAGCTCAGAATTGGTGAGTGGCAAAGTAGAATCCAACATCAGAGTCAATAGTGGATGCCCATGGCCTCCCAGGTACCAAGGTTCTAATCCTTCTTTTGGAGAGTGAGCTCCCACATGTGCCTCAATAATTATTCATGGATTTCAGCTTTTCACAGGAACCCCTGTGTGTTTGCCCCCACTCAATCCTTTCTCAAGGACTTAAGACCTAAGTTTTTCATTCAAAGAAATAAATCTTTAAGCAACCACCCAAAAATCTAGAGGAAAAATAGTTTTTGGCAGAGGGTATCCACCTATCAGCCACAATATCAACTTCACAGAGTAGGCTAGGAAATGCCATTTAGGGAAGCCTGCTGCTGTCCAGAAAGCAGGAAACTGGGGAGCACAAATTAATTCTCTTTATCCTAAACTTCAACTCCTGGAAAAGTCACACAACTCATCTTAGTGTGTAAAGCTTCATTATCCACAGTCACTACTCGTTTATTAGCCCAGATAACTGAAAGATGCCAGTAATCTGGGTTTGCACGTGTTCTTCTGAAAGGCCTGTGTGCAATGCTGGAGAGACAGAACAGGAACCTCAGCATCTGCACAGCCGTTATCGTTTCTGAGGGTCGGGGTGATGAGGAAGGCCACAGGGGTCCCTCGTCTCTCTGGCCTGTCTGTGGCAGCAGATCACCCACTCACCTGCCCACCCTGGGTTTCTGTGACCCTGCCAGTTACTGGCCCTCCTCCATTCTCCTTTTCCTCCTCTGTCCCCTCAACAGAGCTGTTCTCCACTCTCTTGCCCTCACTGCTCTCCATCGCCCCATGCTCCCCTCAGAAGCCTCCCCTCCAATCAAGGCCCCACAGCTCAGCCTGCACCAACAGCCCCAAAGTTTCCTTTTTCCTTGACTGCTTTCCAGCTACCAGACACACTTCCACCTGGATGCAACTTAAGCCCATCACATTTAAAACTTAACTCAGCGCCTGCCTCCTTTTCCTCAGCAACTCCTCCCCTGGACATCCCTTTAAAAAAAAAAAAAGAAATTCATGTTAAGATCCATTCCCCTGGGCATCCTGGCTAAAGCCTTCCATCCCCTCTGATGTCCTCTTGATGTTTCCATATGCAAGCAAACCCTAGTCCTGCCAACTGCTCCTGTAGAGCATTTCAGATCTGCCTTCTTTTTGTTTTCTCCTCATTTATCTCTCACAAGGACAAACTCAGGAGGTGGCTCCTTGACTCGCCACCTGCCTCTGCTTCCATCCCAGAACACTACTGTTGGACTCATATTCAACCCACTGAGCCTTGAACCCCCATCACCCAGCTCCCAGGCCAGGGTGCCTTCTAATTCACAACTTCCATCTTCTGTCTTGGTTCAAATAGTAAAAATAAGTGAGTAAATAAATCTGTATATAAGCAAATAAATGAACACATGAACAAATGTTATCAAGAGCAATAAAGACTACTTCCATCAAGCAGTGCTGTTCCTAGAAACTTTTTTTTTTTTTTTTTTTTGAGACAGAGTCTTGCTCTGTCCCCCAGGCTGGAGTGCAGTGGCGCGATCTCGGCTCACTGCAAGCTCCGCCTCCCGGGTTCGCGCCATTCTCCTGCCTCAGCCTCCCGAGTAGCTGGAACTACAGGCGCCCGCCAACACGCCCAGCTAATTTTTTGTATTTTTAGTAGAGACGGGGTTTCACCGTGTTAGCCAGGATGGTCTCGATCTCCTGACCTCGTGATCCACCCGCCGTGGCCTCCCAAAGTGCTGGGATTACAGGCTTGAGCCTAGAAACTTGAGCTTATGTTTGCGTTAAAAGAAATCTTTCCACACAATAGTGAAAGCTGAAAACTCAGTATGAGGGGCTTGGTTTGGTAAACTATGATACAATTCAACAGAGTATTATACACTCATCTAAACCTGTAATTATAAACACTATGGAAAAAAGCTAGATGAAATAGGAAGAACAGCAGAACACCACACTGTATGAAGCTTAGACTGCAACTATGTAAAACCAAGCACACAAATGAGAAAACTAGGTAGCTTTTTAAAAAAGTGAAAGTAAGTATTTGTAGCCCACAGAATTATGAGATGTCACCCACTGATGCTATCAGCACAACAACCATTCCTTTCCTATATGCATACATAATTATGTATTCGTTCATTTATCTCTCAAACAAATATATATTCAGCATCACTTCTTTGTGGATAGACTAGTGAACAAGCAGAGTCCTTTCTCTTGGATAGGGACTTTTTAGATGTCTGAATTTGCCTTAGATCCTATTCAAAGGCAAGTTCCTTTAGGAACTGATACTGTACCACTATCACTAACATGTGCACGGCAACATAAACCCATGTTACATACATACTCTGTGGTTTTGAGTATGTGATGAAAGCAATGAAAACCGATATTAACTGTGACTTTATCTCCAAGTGAAGCTGCCTCTAGTGTAGTTACTGATAGGATATCAAAGGCATACTACAAACTCATTATAGAGCCAGAGAAAACCCTGGTGGATGATCCAAGAGAATAAAGAGAGGTCACAGGCATAGAATAAGGAAAAGAAAGGACAGCTTCAGTAGAAGTTGCTGAGAGAGACAGACGAACAAGAGGTTCTTTTCACTGTGGAAAATAAAAAAGATGTAAAAATCTCCCACTGCCCAAAGATGACTATAGTTTATATTTGGTATCTTTTTTAACTATGCAACATACACTTAATTTACAAAACTGGGATGACTGAGTATATCAGTGGTTTTTTCTCATATGCTAATTTCTTCCCTAACTGTATAAACATTTTCCTATATTGTTAACTATTCTTCAAGAATTTCATTTTTAATAGCTGTCCTGTTTTCTCTGGCATGTATATAGCATACACAGGGCCCCAGAGGCTGAATCTCTAGGTTTTCTCCTGTTTGCTATATTCCCAAGGGACATATTGACTGTTGGAGTAGTGTCTTTCCTCCTCCTTCCATGTCTATTTGGGCTTATTATTCCCTTGAGAACAGGGATGGCAACTTGGCACTAAAGGCTAAATGGATGGATTCTACTCAACCTTGAAGGCTGTAGGAAACAACCTTGATAACAACAGGTAGGGGTAGGATTTTACTCATATTAGCACAAGGGTTTCATCTTATTTGGGTGACTACAAATATAAAAGGTACGTGTCTAGTAAGCCTTTGGGGACAACTGCCCCTTTCAAGATTGGAGGAGAAGCAGTAGTAACACTAGTATTTGCTGTTCTAGTACCCCAAGGTAACAATGATGAGACCCCTAAGGCCCATGGTTCTACAAACACTGGTTGAAGACATGCCCAGCAAGAGATAAGCAGATTGAGCATGGCCAGCTGAGTCTTGGCCAGGACTCCTGTAAGTGTGATCTATGGACTAGCACTATTCTGCAATCTCCATTAGTCCGTGACAAGGTAAATACAAAAGCTAAGAGTAAGTGTTAACTTTAGAAACTTGTATCACAATTTCACATCGTCATGGCATCTAAGCACATGATCATTTTTCTAGTAATTCATTCTTATTTTTACAAAATTATCAGTCCATGATGAATTAGAAATTTTTAAAACTTAGTCCTTCACCAGAAATTTTGAAGATGTACATCATGTAAATGTTAATACCAAACAATACATGCAAGTAACCAATAAAAAAGCTATAAAGACCAATCTAGCTATCTCATCTACTATAAACATCTACAAAACAGAAGACACTAAGATAATTAAATGGGAAAAGAACAGTATTTTAATTGGGACAACTGGATATCCAGTTGCAACAGAATGAATGTGAACCCCTGCCTCACACCATATACAAAAACTCACTCAAAATAGATCAAAGACCCAAGTATAAGAACTAAAACTATAAAACTCTAAAAGAAAACAGACATAAATCTTTATTACCTTGGATTAGGCAGAACTTTCTTAGATATGAGACCAAAAGAAAAAAGATAAACTGTACATCATCAAAATTAAAACCTTTTGAGTTCCAAAGGACACAATCAAGAAAGTGAAAAAAACGGCTAGGCATGGTAACTCAAATCTGCAATTCCAGCAGTTTGGGAGGCTGAAGGATTGCTTGATGCCAGGAGTCTGAGACCAGCCCGGGCAACAAAGCAAGACCCCCACTCTACACAATTTTTTTTTTTTTTAATTAGGCAAGCATGGTGGTGGCACACATCTGTAGTCCTAGCTACTTCGGAGGCTGAGGCAGGAGGATCCCTTGAGCCCAGGGGTTCCAGGTGCAGTGAGCCACGATCACTCCACTGCACTCTAGCCCAGATGACAGAGTAAGACCCTGTCTCTTAAAAAAAAAAAAAGTGAAAAAAACCCACACAATGGGGGAAAAAATTTATAAATCATATACATATATATATAAAATCATATTCAAGGAATTCATATAGAAGAGATAACAAACTCTTACAACCCCTTAACCAAAAACCCCAATTTTAAAATGGGCATGTTCACACAAAAACGTGTATACAAATGTTCATAGCAGCATTATTCATAACAGCCCAAAGTGAAAAGAACCTACA
Source organism: Hylobates moloch (assembly GCF_009828535.3). Classification (NCBI taxonomy): domain Eukaryota; kingdom Metazoa; phylum Chordata; class Mammalia; order Primates; family Hylobatidae; genus Hylobates; species Hylobates moloch. The sequence continues at coordinate 8,686,010 of NW_026652290.1, read as the reverse complement.
TGTCCAGTGACTAAAGAATGGATAAACAAAATGTGGTCTGTGCATGCAACGGAATATTATGCAGTCATGAAAAGGAATAAAGTATTGACACAGGCTACAACATGGATGAACCTTGAAAATGTTATGCTAAGTCAGCCAGACACTAAAGATATATACTATAACATTCCATTTATATGAAATGCATGGATTGGGTAAATCCACAGAGACAGAAAGATAAGTGGGTGCCAGGGGCTGAGGGGGTTAGGGGAACAAAGAGGGGTGAATGCTATTTGCCACAGGGTTTCTTCTAGGGATAGATAAAAATTTTGTGAACTAAGAGAGTGGTGTTGGCTGCACAATCTTGACTATACTAAAACCACTGAATTGTACACTCGCAATGGGTGAACTGTATATGATTTATATCTCAATAAAACTGTAATTTCAAAAAAAAAGTCACTTCTCATCACCCACCTTCTACCCCAAAAGTCTAAAAGGCTAAGAAAACGAGAAAGCACATATTGATCCTTCATCTGCATCTCCATAAGCAGCTTTGAAGCAAAAGCAGAAACTGAACACAAGCTCAAGGAGAGTGGGTGAGCTGGTGAGCTCGCCCTCAAACAATGGTTCGGAGACAGGGACAGAGGAAAGGGAAAGGCAAGAGTGTGGTGCAACTCATTCTCTGCAACTCATTCATCAGCGTTTCTCTCTCCTTTTACTTCCCTACTGGGTTACAAGTGAAAGTGAAAACAGGAGGGTCTTATCTCAGGGAAAGTAGTGGTGGTCCCTTTTCCATCAAAGAAAGATGGGAAGAACACCTCCCACGTCACTGCAGGGGACAGCAGGAGTGGTGGCAACTCTTGAGTGGGGAGGAAAGCAAGCTGGGGCAGCCCTGAGCTCTGGGTTGGGGAAGAGAGAGATGAGCTCTAGAAATGCATGGGCAGGGGGCCTGGAAACGAGAACCACTGACTTAAAACCAGCTGATCCCCTGGGTAGAGTCACAGATAACTAGAAAACAGGAAATGGAACTTGGTTCAAAGGCCCTTAGAATTAAAAAAAAAAAAAAAAAAAAAAAAAAGTTGGAGGGGAAGAGTTTGTGAGCGATTCAATAAAATAAAGTGAGACAAAGAATGTATAATATGCAGTAAGCATGCCCTTAAAAAGCTAAATGCAAATCATTTGTTAAAAAACAAATCATGTTTTTAATATCTATTATACAAGGGAGTTCTGCTACTAAAAGATAACCTAACAGTCAATTATCTGTTAAGCCCTGCCCTTGTAATGCAAATAACCACTCTGGAACCTCGTTAGGTATTCCATGGCATGGAGGTCTGGGAACAGGCGACCTGCTCCCTCTGGCTCACCCTCGGGACAAACCTCACTTGGGACACACAACTCTGACTGGGGATTAACAATCCCCGGCCACTGGCCTCAAAGTTGTGGGGTGGGGGAGAGGGGGGTGACAGGGGTGTTAAAACCCACATCCCCAAACCGAGGGTGTTACTCTTTAGAAAGCAGCAGCTGGGCCCTGCCCAAGGCAGTGATCTCTGCTCCTCAGCCCTGATCTCAGGGAGAGGCAGTGGCAGACCAGTGTCAAAGTCCCTCTCTCCCCTCAGCGATGGCCTCCGTCCTAGGCTAACACCAAACCAGCCAGGGAATGGGTGGAGTAGGGTGGGGTGGGGTGCTGTGGCCTGGTATTACAAAGGCAGAAGGGCAAAGGGGAGAGCAGAAGGCAGCTTCCTGGGGAGCTGGGCCCTGCCTCACCTCTCTGCCTTAGGCTTTGCTGATGACACACACCTAGGAGCTGAGTGTTCACTGGGAGCTATGAGGACAAGGAGTCAGCTTCCTCATGTGCTTAAAAACAATTATTTTTATTTATTTATTTTTTTTTTTTTTGAGATGAGGTCTCACTCTGCCGCCCAAGCTGCTCTCAAACTCCTGGCCTCAGGTGATCCTCCTACCTTGGCCTCCCAAAGCACTGGGATTACAGGCATGAGCCACAGTGCCTGGCCAAAAACAATTCTTTAAAAATATCAGGAAAAACTGAGAATCTGCTCCAGATTAAAGGAGACTTAAACAAACAAACTGACCACCGGACACAGCATGTGATCTGGGGGGTTTCTCTCACAAGAGAGGTTGTGACGATTGGTAAAATTTAAGTAAGCCTAGGTTAGCTGGTATAATAATGCTGTATCCACATTAACTTCCTGATTTTGATGGCTCCTTTGTGGTTATTGAGATGGTTTTAGAAAACCTACATTCGGGCCGGGCATGGTGGCTCACACCTGTAATCCCAGCACTTTGGGAGGCCGAGGCAGGCGGATCACGACATCAGGAAATGGAGACCACCCTGGCTAACAAGGTGAAACCCCGTCTCTACTGAAAATACAAAAAACTAGCCAGGCATGGTGGTGGGCGCCTGTAGTCCCAGCTACTCGGAGGCTGAGGCAGGAGAATGGCGTGAAGCCGGGAGGCGGAGCTTGCAGTGAGCCGAGATCACACCACTGCACTCCAGCCTGGGCGACAGAGCGAGACTCTGCCTCAAAAAAAAAAAAAAAAAAGAAAAGAAAACCTACATTTGAGTATTTAGTAGTAAAGGACATCACATTTGCTACTTACTTTCTTTTTTTTTTTTTTTTTTTTTTGAGACGGAGTCTTGCTTTGTCACCCAGGCTGGAGTGCAGTGGCACAATCTCAGCTCACTGCAAGCTCCGCCTCCTGGGTTCACGCCATTCTCCTGCCTCAGCCTTCCCAGCAGCTGGGACTACAGGTGCCCACCACCATGCCCAGCTAATTTTTTTTGTATTTTTAGTAGAGATGGGGTTTCACTGTGTTAGCCAGGATGGTCTTGATCTCCTGACTTCATGATCCGCCCGCCTCGGCCTCCCAAAGTGCTGGGATTACAGGCGTGAGCCACCGCGCCTGGCCTGCTACTTACTTTCAAATGGTTCAAATACAAATTACAGAGAAAGAAAAGGATAAAGCAAATGTAGTAAAATATTAACATTTGGGTATCCAAGTGAAGAGAATTCTGTGTACTATTCCTGCAACTTTTGTAAAACTGAAATTACGCCAAAATAAAAAATATTTTTTAAAAGAGTGATGTTTACTGTATGGTATCTATGGCTCTTCCAGTTTCTGTGAAAAGGTAACATTCCCCAAATCTTACAACGAGGAACAGGAAACAGTGAAACAAGCAGTCACTGACAAATGGCTGGTCGGAGGCAGGAGGGGCTCCAGAACTCAAGTCAAGTTCTCTGACTTAATCCCATCCCCACTCCACCAGCCCTCAGCTCATCTAACACTGAGGGACACTGAGCCCCAGACACCACCCTGGGTACTGGCTGACCACCGCAGATCAGAGGGCAAGGAAGAAGGCAGCCGCCTGGATGGTCTCCAGGCTGGGCAACAGCCTGAAGAGGCAAGGCTGATAGGAGAAACAGAGAGCCTGGGAACAGGGTCCACCCGCTCTCCTCCCAAGACCCCTTCCCTCCACACACAGAGGGCACAGACAGCCCCTGTCACGTGCATGCCAGAGGGCCAACTCAAAGCTTCAGAAACACACCTGCACAAGTTCCAACCATGAGCATACAAGACCATGCAGAGCACAGACTCATAGCCTGGTCTGCAAACGAGTAGGGCCCTGAGAAGGCAGCCTTCAAGCCCTTGCTAACTAAAAGGAATACAACATCTGGAAATCCTAAGCAAGTCTCCTAAATAACTCCAGGATGAAGGAAAAAAATAATCAAAGTCACACACAACTACATATCTAAAGATTAAATATCAGTGAGAACAGTATCTATTAGAAAAATTCATGTTTTCATAAATACTTTTACTAAATGAGAAACAAGTAATTGAGGCTTCAATCCAAGAAGCTAGAAAATAAAAACAAAGAAAGGTAGGAAAAACTGAATCAGAAGGGATAAAGACAGAAATAGTGGATTAGAAAACAAAATGTAGTGGTATTTATAAATGAATCCAAGAGATGACTCTCCTGAAAACCAATAAAACAAACAAATCTCTGACAAGACTGGTTATTTTAAAAAGAAAAAAACAAATATTAGAAATATAAAAGGAATATAACCACCACCTGTGAAATGCTTTACTAAAAACTTTGAAAACATGAATTAAACAACAATTTTCTAGGAAAACATATTCAAGAAGTCGTAGAAATACTGATAATATCAATCACCAGAGCCACTGGGAGCCACTGTCTCGGAGTCACCAACCAGATGTGGCCAAGCTAGGCTCAGTCCCACAGCCTAAAGTCTCTGGATTAAGGCGCAGAAAAACTCTGAGTTCCAAAATGCTCCTCAAAATCATAACTAAACTGTGCGCTGTGGCTCACCCCTGTAATCTCAGCACTTTGGGAGGTCGAGGCAGGAGGATCACTTGAGTCCAGGAGTTTAAAACCAGCTCAGGCAACATAGTGAGACCTCATCATTACGAAAAATAGAAAAATTAGCTGGGTGTGATAGTGCACACCTATAGTCCCAGCTACTCAGGAGGCTGAGGCAGGAGGAGTGATTGGGCCCAGGAGGTGGAGGCTGCAGTAAACCATGATCGCAGCACTGCTGCACTCCAGCCTACGTGACACAGCGAGACCTTGTCTCGAAATTAAATAAAAATAAAAAATCACAACTACATATCTGAAAATTAATTAATATCAATGCTTATGAGGTACCTCTGTTGGTCACCCAGGTTTGGAAACTGCTGGCCCCTTGCTACTCAAAAATGTGGTCCAAGGAACAGCAGCATCAACATGACCTCAGAGTATGTTAAAAATGCAGAATAAGGCCGCGCGCAGTGGCTCACGCTTATAATCCCAGCACTTTGGGAGGCAGAGGCGGGCAGATCACTTCAGGTCAGGAGTTCAGGACCAGCCTGGTCAATTTGGTGAAACTCCGTCTCCACAAAAAATACAAAAATTCACCAGGCGTGATGGCGAGTGCCTGTGGTCCCAGCTACTTGGGAGGCTGAGGCATGAGAATCGCTTGATCTGGGAGGTGGAGGTTGCGGTGAGCCGAGATCATGCCACTGCGCTCCAGCCTAGGCGACAGAGCAAGACCCTTATCTCAAAAAAAAAAAAAAAAGCAGACTCTCAGCCTCACCCCAGATTCACTAAATTTGAAAATGCATTGTAGTAAGAATCCCAGGTTATCTGGATGAAGAAGATAAAGTGGAGAAGCACTGGTCTAGCCTATACCTGCCTAATTACCCCTCAATTCCTCTTAATTTGCAAAAGCAGTGCCTGTTCTGTGTTCTGTCTGGCACAACCAAAAGAAAAAAATAATAATAAACCAATTAACTACTGGAGCTAGATTTGATCACACAAGCATGTAAAAAAAAAAGTTTGTTAAAAAAAAAAAAAAAAACCCTCCAGCTGGGGCAACAGAGTGAGACTCTGTCTCAAGAAACAAAAAAACAAAAAACAAACCAAAAAAACCCCGGCTGGGCGCGGTGGCTCACGCCTGTAATCCCAGCACTTTGGGAGGCCGAGGTGGGTGGATCACGAGGTCAGGAGATCGAGACCACGGTCAAACCCCGTCTCTACTAAAAATACAAAAAATTAGCCGGGCATGGTGGCGGGTGCCTGTAGTCCCAGCTACTCAGGAGGCTGAGGCAGGAGAACGGCGTGAACCCGGGAGGCGGAGCTTGCAGTGAGCCGAAATTGCACCACTGCACTCCAGCCTGGGCGACAGGGCAAGACTCCGTCTCAAAAAAAAAAAAAAACAAAAAAACCCCCAAACGTACATTAAAAGAAATTTGCAATACTTGCCAAAGCATGATAAAGAGTTAATACCACTAATATATGAAGCTGTCTTACCATTCATAAAAAAAGCATACACAAAAAAATAAAGGAAATAAAAATATATTCACAAAGAAAAAAGATCACAACTAAACATAGCAAGGAAAGATTTGCAAATCAAACATTTTGCACTCATTTTTATGCCAATCAGAAAAGAAATAGTTTTATAATAAACGTATTATTTTGATAATCACGGAAGGAAAAGACCAAAAATATTTAAAATGAAAAAAAAAAAGGTGTCCTAGAAAGACTGAAATAGTAACAGGAGTTCTCTCTGAGTAGAAAAATTATGGACTTTTTCATTTTTCTCTATCTGCTTATCTGAACTTTCTGATTTTTCTACAGTGAATTTTTATTCTTTGTAATAGACAATGGCAAAAAAAAGTTTTAACTATTTCCTAGAGTTTGATCATATCTGAAATGTCTTCCTGTGTTTTCACAAGTGTTTGCATAGCACCTGGCCTTTTCACAAACCACCATGGCATTTAAAGGCATGTCTTTTCAGTCCTGATCAAGTACTGGAAGCCCCAAACAGGCAGCCTCTTTTGTTACATTAGTTCACAGGCCAGCAGTTCTCAAACTCCAGTGGGCGTGGGAATCACCTGTAGGAAGCTGGTTATGGATGCAGATTCCCAGGTCCCACCAGAGATCAACCCTGCCTGACCATGGAAGGGATTCTGACCCAGGTGGCCCCTGAACGACCTTTTGAGAACCCCTTCCCATAATCCTATGGGGTTGAGGGTGAGTGCAGATGAGGGGAAGGCCTCAGCTGGTTCAGAAACCAGGTGAACTGAGGTTCTTACAGGCTGACCAGGGACAGTAGTCTCTTTCCACCTCCCATACGCACATGCAGGCCTGGCCATTCAGTGGTCAGCGTTGATGCTCTTTGAAACGCCAAAACATGGATGGAGGTGGCAGTGTAGAAACAGACTTTGTCCAACAGGTGAGCTAAAGCCCTAGGCAGCCCTGAATCGTGGCCTCACTGCCAGAATGCGCTCTGCTCTGGGAGGAGGCATCTGGAACAGCTCCATGGGTTCATGGAGGTCCATCTGTCAGAGTCGCTGCTCAGCACCCCGAGAAAGCAGCTCCTCCAGAGCTGGCAGAGATGCAGCTGTGGATGCAGCCGGGGCCTCTTGGGGAGCCTCAGGGCCACCTGGCTGGGGAGACTCACAGGCCCCAGGTGGGCACTGGGAGATGAAGTAAGAAACCAACGGCAGGGGATGGTGGCAGACAGAGCAATACTTCCAGATCTTTTCCCCGATCCAGCATTTCTTGAGTGTCCTCTTGGTTCCAATGTTACCCAGGGATTAAAACAAACCAGCAGAGGAGCCAGAGAAGCATTTCTATGTCCTCTGCCACCCTGAGCATGGGAGATGAGTGAGTGGGAAGGGGAGGGTGAGCACAGACCACGGGATAAATGAGTAACAGCTCACTGCTGTGGTCAAGCAAAACCCAGGGAAACCCCGGGACACGCTGAACCAGATGCACAACTGCTAGAGAGGGATTAGAAATCAGCTCACGTCCTCACTCCCACCTTCTTTTTATGCATGTTGAGAGGCAGAAATCCTGACCCCTGCTTAACAACAGCAGGGATTCCCTTCTCTCCAAGGGCATAGCCCTCGAGCCCTTGAACAAGAGGTGGGAGTTCCCTTGTTCCTGGGTCCCTCAAAGGCGGGTAGACATCACCATCCTCGCTCCAGGGGCAGCAGAGACCAGTGGGGGCAGGGACCTGAGGGTCTGGAACCACTGCCAAGGGTACAGAGTGAATTGGCATGCCCCAGACAGCTCCATCAAGGACTAGTGCCTGCCATTCCCCAACTACAAATAAAAGCTTACACATAAAATGCAAACACCAACGCTAGGCACTGTGGCTCACGCCTGTAATCCCAACACTTTGGGCAGGCAGACCACTTATGCCCCAGAAATCAAGACCAGCCTGGGCAATACAGTGAAACCCCATCTCTAAAAAATATACAAAGAATAGCTGGGTGTGGTGGTATGCACCTGTAGTCCCAACTACTAGGGAGGCTGAGGTGGGAGGATCACTTGAACCCAGAGGCAGAGATTGCAGTAAGCTAAGATCATGCCACTGCATTCCAGGTTTGGGGACAGAGTGAGACTCTGTCTCAAGGGAAAAACAAATGCAAATGCTATGGTAAAGATTAGCACATGGATAGGAATAAACTTCACGTAGGACATATTGGGTTGGGGGGATGCATATACTCTGGAGGAGAACAGTAGAAGAAAAAAGAAAGGCACTACCACATGAGAGAAGGTGACTGGGCACATAGGTGTGAACCCATTTCACAATGGTCTGTACAAGCTCTGCTTCCAGCCTTGATGAGTCCTCATCCCCTAAGGGAAGTTGCAGATAAGTTTGTTTGTGCTACCTTGAAATGATTGGAAGCTAAGAAAGCAGTTCTCCCAACTAGTTAGCACTAATGAGGGTTAATGACAAATGGGCTGTGGGTCTCAGAATAATAATGAGATAGAGGCTCAGAGGGCTCCTCCCTGATGTCTGCACGTGGGAAAACGGCCCAGGACCTCCTTTTTCCTGTGGGGACAAGGCGGGTGCCCAATCTGTTATCCAGATCACAGCCTGAAGGCTTGGAGCCAGGGCTGCTTGAGATTCTGCTGCTCACATTGGCCCAGGCTGTCACACTTTGAAGAGGTGAAGCTCACCGTCTCTCTCATCAATCTGATGCCACGGCATTTATTAAAAGGATTTACTGCATGCTAGGCTTTGTGCCAGGCACTGGGGACATGAAATGGAGTGAAATGAGCACCCCGCCACTAGGAACTCACATTCAGGCACACAGTATTGCCACGGAGATACAGATAATGCACCACGAGGACTCGAGGGAGAAAGGCACAGAAGTGTCAGAGGAGGCGGCACAGAACAGCTGCATTTCTAATATGCTGGCAAAGATGGGATACAAAGCATAACAGAAAAGATCCCATTCCCAACAGCAACAACAGCAGCTACAGCGTATCTAGGAAGAAACTTCACAAGAAATGTGTAAGAAGAAAACCTTAAAACGTTTCATTTATTTTGTTTGTTTGGTTTTTATTAGAGACAGAGTCTCCTTCTGTCGCCCAGACTGGAGTGCGGTGGCCAGATCATAGCTCACTGCAGCCTCCAACTCCTGGGCTACAGTGATCCTCCCACATCTGCCTCCCAAGTAGCTGGGACTATAGGCATGCGCCACCACACCCAGCTAGTTTTGTTTTATTTTTTGTAGAGATGAGGGGTGGCAGGGTCTCACTATGTTATCCTGGCTGATCTCAAACTCCTGGCTTCAGGCAGTCTTCCCGCCTCAGCCTCCCAAAGCACTGGCATTATGGGGCATGAGCCACCACACCTGGCCTTAAAACTTTGATGAACACACAAAAAAAGACTAGAATAAACGGAAAGGTCTACTTCCCTTTCTTTGGTTAGGAAGATTCATTGTAAAGTTATTTATTCTCCCCAAAACGACCTGTAAGTTTCATGTGATTCCAACTGAAAAATCCCAGTATTTTTCACAGAACATGGTAAGTTGTTTATAAGCTTATTTGGAGAAAGAAATGCCAAAAAAAAAAAAAAATTAAGAAAAAGTATGTTTTAAACCAAAGTATTATATAAAAATGGTGGTAATTAAAACAATGAAATACACAGAATCAGACAACTAAGCCAGTGGAAGTGAAAAGAGGCCTTAAAACACCCATGACTAAGAGTATTTATGAAATGATTAAGGTAGAATTCATACATTACAAGGGAAACTACAAATACCCAATACATAGATTGGGGATAATAGGCTTTCTATTTAGGAAAAGTTCAATCCCTATCTTATATCACATGCAAAAATAAATCTCACCTTAGAAATCTGAACATCTAAAATAAAACTTAAGTAAAAACAAGCCAAAATACTGATGAATTCTGGTTGTATAAAAATCAAATTTTTATGATAGACACAATGAAAGACAAATAGGCCAAAATTTTTTTCAAAATGTAACAGTAGTATCAAAACCCTCATAATGATGAAAGCTATACTATATTTTCTCACTTAAGATGACAGAAGAAGGCTGGGCACGGTGGCTCACACCTGTAATCCCAGCACTCTGGGAGGCCAAGGCAGGCCAATCACTTGAGGTCAGGAGTTCAAAAACAGGCTGAACAACATGGAGAAGCCCTGTCTCTACTAAAAATACAAAATTAGTCGGGCACAGTGGCGCATGCCTGTAATCCCAGCTACGCAGGAGGCTGAGGCAGGAGAATTGCTTGAATCTGGGAGACGGAGGTTGCAGTGAGCCGAGACTGCGCCATTGCACTACAGCCTGGGCGACAAGAGTGAAACTCTGTCTCAAAAAAAAAAAAAAAAAAAAAGAGAGACAGAAGAGGTATCATCTCATCCCAGTTAAAAAGGCTGTTAAGAAAAAGACAAAACATAAATGCTGGTGAGGATGCGGAGAAAGGGGAACTCTTACAGACCGTTGGTGGGAATGTAAATTAGTACAGCCATTATGGAAAACAGCATGGAGGTTTCTCAAAAAAACTAAAACTAGAACTACCGTATGATCCAGCAATCTCACTTCTGGGTATACATCCAAAAGAATTGAAATAGGTGTGTCAAAGAGATGTCTGTACTCCCTTCCATGTTTACTGCGGCAGTATTGACAATGTCCAAGATATGGAATCGATCGAAGTATCAGTCAATGGATAAAGAACACGTGGTACATGCACATAATGGAATACTAGTTAGCAATTAAAAAAAAAAAAACAAAATACTGTCATTTGTGGCAACATGGATGAGCTTGGAGGATGTATTAAGTGAAATAAGCCAGGGACAGAAAGATAAATACCACATGTTCTCACTCAAATGTGGAAGCTAAAAAAAGTTGATCTCATAGAAGCAGAGAGAAGAACAGTGGTTATCAGAGGCTGGGTAGGGTAGGGGTGTGGGGGAAATACCCAAAGGTTGGTTAACACATTAAACAGTACAGCCAGATAGAAGGACTAAGTTTCGGTGTTCTATAGCGCTATAGGGCGACTATAATTCACAATTTATTGTTTGGTTGTATGTGTGCGGAGTGGAGTGCAGCAGTGTGAACATAGCTCACTACAGCCTCAAACTCCTAAGCTCAAGCAATCCTCCCACGTCAGCCTCCCAAGTAGCTGGGACTACAGGCATACAACGTTGTGCGGGGCTAATTTTAAATTTTTTGCTATACAGAGAGGGGTCTAGCTTTGTTGCATAGGCTGGTCTTGAACTTCTGGCCTCAAGCAATTCTGCTGCCTCAGCTTCCCAAGTAGCTGAGATTATAAAGTGTGCCACTGTGCTTGGTTTATTGTATATTTTCAAATAGCTAGAAGAGTAAATTTTGAATATTTTCAACACACACACAAAATAATAAATGTTTGAGGTGATGGATATTCTCATTACCCTGATTTAATGATTATACATTATATACATACATTGAAACATCATACTGTACCCCACAAATATGTATAATTATGTATCAATTAAATAGTAAAAGCAAAAAAAACAGAAGAACCTATACATTTTTATTGGGTTTGTGGGTTTTGTTTTTTTGTTTGTTTGTTTTTGAGACAGAGTCTCACTCTGTTCTCCAGGCAGGAGTGCAGTGGCACCATCTTGGGTCACTGCAACCTCCGCCTCCCAGGCTCAAGCGATTCTCCTGCCTCAGCCTCCCAAGTAGCTGGAACTACAGGCATGCACCACCACGCCTGGCTAATTTTTGTATTTTTAGTAGAGACAAAGTTTCACCATGTTGGCCAGGCTGGTCTGGAACTCCTGACCTCAAGTGATCCTCCTGCCTCAGCTTCCCAAAGTGCTAGGATTACAGGTGTGAGAGCCACTGTGCCTGGCCTACATTTTTGGATAATGTTTATCATAATGCATGTAAGAATCATGTCACTCTTTTTTCTTTATCCCTACCTAACAGCACAATGCCTGGCATACATGAGTAAGTAACAGTTCATTGAATTTTTTTTTTTTTTTTTTAAGAGACAGGGTCTTGCTCTGTAGCCCAGACTGGAGTGCAGTGGCCTGATCATAGCTCACTATAGTGTCCAACTCCTGGGCTCAAGCAAGTTCATTTTTTGTACAGATGGGGTCTCACTATGTTGCCCCCACTGATCTCGAACTCTCGGCCTCAAGCAATTCTCCTGCCTTGGCCTGCCAAAGCACTGGGACTATAAGCATGAGCCACCACGCCCAGCCTGAATTTTTTTTTTAAAGAAATTAATACTGATAATATATCTTAATATACTAATAATATATTAAGAACTTTTGTGGATCAATAAAAAGACAATCTAAGAGTAATATGGATGTAATAGGACATGGACATAGGTAATATACAGAATAAATGCAAAATGGCTAACTTTTAAAACATTCTCAACTTTACTAATAGAAGATATTAAAATGAGATATTTTACCTAGCCAAATGACAAAAATTAAGGACAGATAATTCTTCACTCAGTGTTGGTGGGAAGGTAAATTTGATAGATATTATCAAATTACCTTTGGGGAGAGTAACTTGGTAATGTCAATTAAAATTTCATTTGTATGATTTTGTTCTATACAAACACTTAAGTAACCAAAAAATTCCATATACAAATATATTGATAACCTCATCATTTATAATTGCAAAAAAATTAGAACTGTAAATGTCCATCAATAAGAAGTTAAATTACAATACAGCCACAAAATGAAATATTCAATAGTCATGTAAAAGGCAAAGACAGATGTATTGCCATGGAAAGGTGTCTTCAACATATTTATGAGCAAATAAAAGACTACTCAAAAATAAGTAGGGTACAAACACATTACTGCAGGAAGGTAGTAAGTTCATGTACTCATTTTTAAGTCTGGAAAGATATATATAAATTGTTAATAGTGATTATACTGGGGTGGAGAAGAAATAGGGATTCTCAGTTTCTAATTATGTACTTTTATACTGATTTATTTAAATGGGCATATATTATTCTCATTTAAAATTCAAAACTTTCTGCATTTTGGAAAAAAACAATCCGCTACCATTGGTTTTTAGGTTGAACTCAAAAGTCCATCCTTTCTTCCTCTCCCTGCCCATCCCCTTCTCCTGACCATCATGGCTCTCTAAGGAGTTAGGACAAAGGGTAAGAATATCTTCCCCCAAGGCACTGCACCTTCTTGCTTGGGGGTGCGACCCTTGGGCCAAGTCATTCCTCTGATGGCTTCAACAGGTTCAGACTGGGACACAGAGGGCTGTCCCTACTGCACTAGGCCCTGCTGGACCCAGAGAGGGGAGACTGTGCCTTCACCACATGATCACTGTTACCCTATACTCTGCACTCTAAGGGAGAAATCCAGAAATGGGTTTTCAGTGGAGCCCAGGACGTGGTGTCTAAGAGATGTCCACCATATTTTTCCTGGCACTGTGGATCCCTTTCTTCTGTTCTCTCCATCCTGGGACACTGTTCATGGACCGAAGGATCCCAATTGGACCATATTTTCTAGAGGCTCATGAAAGATGCAGGGAGCAAGCCTTTAGCCTGCAGCCTAGACCAGCTCAGCAAGGCCATCAACTCTGGGTCAAAGTCTCAGTTTTTTTTCTCTCACTGCCCCGGGCATATAGCTTCATTTCTTCTGGTGCTAATGTATGAGGCTTTTCTAAATACTACCAAAACTTCCATTTGGGCCTAGGATATGCTCTCATCCTAGGCAATAAATTCAAACTGATTTTGCTTAGGGTTAAAAAAAAAGAAAAAAAAATTCCACAGGTCCTGATGGCTAAGCTGGTAAGCTATTACTAGGGTCCCTACTTGGGGGTTTAGAGACAGAGCCCAAGGGAGTCACCAAGTGCTGCACTGCCTAGCTGTGCCACCAAGCCACGCGCAGGGACTCTCCTCAGGGCCCTTACTGGGAGCGAAGGGTGGTCAGGCTAAATCGGGGCTCAGAATTCTCATGCTGGGTATACCATCGAAACCTCTCCAAGAACTCCAGACATAAAATATCAAAACCAAGAGAATTAGGCCACAGTGGAACTTAGAGAAAGTCATATTTTTAAATGTATTTGTTATCAAAGAAGAAAAAAATAGAAAAAAATATGCTAAGGATCCAACTGAGAACCCAGAAAAAGGACATACCAAATAAACCTAAGGAAAAGATGACAATTTATATAAGACTACAGTAGAAATTAATACTTTAGAAAACAGCACAACGGAAAGATCTGTGTGCTTTTAAATTACATAAAACTCCAGCAAAGCTACGGAAGAAAAAGAAAAAATATACAATATTAGAAATGAAGAAAGTTAAAAAAAAAATCACAGCTACTGAGGGAACTGAAAAGCAGTAACTGTAGACATATTATGCTAATAAATTTGAAAAGGATCACTTTTATGGAAAATACAAAGTAAACATTTGATAACATTAGTTATGGGGAGTAGAGGGGAGATCAGAAAGCTGCAAAGACCCATCCCTCATAAAAGAATGGAATTATTATTACTATTTTTTTTTGAGATGGAGTCTCGCTCTGTCGCCCAGGCTGGAGTGCAGTGGTGCGATCTCGGCTCACTGCAAGCTCCGCCTCCTGAGCTCACGCCATTCTCCTGCCTCAGCCTCCCAAGTAGCTGGGAATACAGGCACCTACCACTACACCCGGCTAATTTTTTTTGTATTTTCAGTAGAGACGGGGTTTCACTGTGTTAGCCAGTATGGTCTCGATCTCCTGACCTCGTGATCCACCCACCTCGGCCTCCCAAAGTGCTGGGATTACAGGCATGAGCCACTGTGCCCAGCCCCAGTAAAAAGAATCAAATTATTATTTAAGCAGTACTATTTAAATTATACCAAAGAATAAAGAAAAAAAGGCTTCACGGTCTATTATATGAAGTTACTATTATTCTAATACTAACATCTGACAACAAAAACACAAAAGGAAAATTATAGGTCAATCTGATCCATAAATATAGATGCAAAACGCCTGTGTTAATAAATCAAATGAAACAACATGTTAAAAAAAATACCCCATCAGGCCGGGTGCAGTGGCTCATGCCTGTAATCCCAGCACTTTGGGAGGCCGAGGTGGGCAGATCACGAGGTCAGGAGATCGAGACTATCCTGGCCAACATGGTGAAACCCCATCTCTACTAAAAATACAAAAAATTAGCTGGGCATGGTGGCGTGTGCCTGTAATCCCAGCTACTCGGGAGGCTAAGGTGGGAGAATCCCTTGAACCAGGGAGTCAGAGGTTGTAGTGAGCCGAGATCATACCATTGTGCTCCAGCCTGGCAATAGAGCAAGACTCTATCTTGAAAAAAAATTAAAAAAAAAAAAAAAAAATACCCCATTACCATATATAGTACATTCAAAGAATGCAAAGACAATTCAATAGGAGAAATATCATTTGATCTTCAAACCATGCTAAACAGACATGACAAAAGCAAACATCCACTACTAATTGGAAAAAAAGACTTCTTAATAAAATGCAATTAAACCATTTCTTCAAACATGATATAGAAGAACTCAAACCAACAACCAGAAGACCTCAATCAGCAATACCCACACTTAAACGTAAAATACGAGTCATTCACATTAAAGTGGAAAGGAAAAAATACTAAGGAAAAAGATGTCCTCTACTCAATACATATTTAGTAAATGAATTCAACATGCAAAGATGGTCCTAGGAGGGAGGCAGCAGTCTACAGACATAACCATCAGCTCTAAAGTCAGATATCCTTGGCTTGGATTCCAGCTTCATCCCTTGTGAAACATCAACCTCTGGTCAAGCTCCTGGCCTGAATCTCAGTTTCCTTTCTGAAAGGTGGGGCTACTACCACCTGCCTCAGAGCTGTCCTGAAAACTAAGAGAGAACTATGAAAACTTTATCCCTGTGTGCCTGCCCCACACATGGTAAATGCTCAATAAACGACTGCTAGTTATTACATAGAGGAAAGTGTGCTACAATGCAGCATGACTCCATTTCTATGAACAACACTGAACAGATATGTAATACACATAGAATAAAGTCTGGAGGGATACTCCGGTTAACAATGACTAATGGGGCCCTAGGAGGTGGCTCATGCTTGTAATTCTAACACTTTGGGAGGCCAAGGAGGGGTGGGATCCCTTGAGCTCAGGAGTTTGAGACCAGCCTGGGCAACATGGTAAAACCCTGTCTCTACCAAAAATACAAAAATTAGCTGGGCCTGGTGGCATGCGCCTGTAGTCCTAGCTACTCAGGAGGCTGAGGCAGGAGGATGGCTTGAGCCTGGGAAGTGGAGGCTGCAGTGAGCCGAGATCGAACCACTGCACTCCAACCTGGGCGGCAGGGCCAGATCCTGTCTCACAAAAAACAAAAAACAAACAAACAAAAAATGACTAACTGGACTGTGAAATTATGGACAAATTCCTCTCTTTTGCTCCCTATTTTTTTTTCCTTTTGGTAGAGATGAGGGTCTCGCTATGTTGCCCAGGCTGATCTCGAACTCCTGACCTCAAGTGATCCTCCCACTTTGGCCTCCCAAAGTGCTGGGATTATGGCATGAGCCACCACACCCAGCCCTATTTCTACTTTCTAATTTTTCCAAAGAATATGTATTACTTACACAATCAAAAAACAGAATACGAGGCAAAAAAAGGATATGGATTTTTGGATTCACCGAAGATAGGGGACTGGGACACCTAAGGCCCAGGTGGAAAAGAAACTAAAGGTGATAAGGGAGAGAGCGACACTGGGGAGGGGCTGGAAGGGTGCCCCTACCCCGTGCCCTATCACAGGGGGAACCCACTCAGTTTCAGGAGCACCCATATAGGTGTGAAAAGTATTTAAAGGTATTCCAGTGGAGGCCAAGCTGAAGCCCTCCAGGCCCAAAGCCACCACATACTACTCTACTATGGCCTGGCCTGACCTTTGTCCAAATGCCGTAGAAATTCTGGGCAATGGGATCGGGGTGAGGGTACTTATTTCTTGATCCAGGTGCTGATTACACAGGCATTTACTCTGAAAATTCACCAAACTGTACACAGCATATGCCTTTCTGTGTGTATACTATACTTCAATTTTTAAAGTGTTTTTTTTTTTTTTTTTTTGAAACGGAGTCTCTCTCTGTCACCCAGGCTGGAGTGCAGTGGCGCGATCTTGGCTCACTGCAATCTCCGCCTCCCAGGTTCAAGCGATTCTCCTGCCTCAGTCTCCTGAGTAGCTGGGATTATGGGCACCCACCACCAAGCCCAGCTAATTTTTAGTAGAGACGGGGTTTCTCCATTTTGGCCAGGCTGGTTTTCAACTCCTGACCTCATGATCTGGCCGCCTCAGCCTCCCAAAGCGCTGGAATTACAGGCATGAGCCACCGCACCCGGCCTTAAAAGTTTTTAAAAATTAAAAACTGAGGAGAAAATTCAGTTTCTATCATTTGCTATAGTTTCCCGCTTAAGTTCTGGTTTTAATAACTATAGACTCATGGAACACTCTCATGGAAAAGAACACTGAATCCAGTGTTTTGTCTGACATGTCTGTCATCACTTTTGCAAACTCTGTATTGATCATCAAAATTATCAATGAATGAGAAAAAATTTCTGGGGCAACCCAGGGACATGGGAGAGGCAGGGAGACCCAAACTGGATATGGCAGCTGCTTTCAACTCTGACTGCACATTCAAATTACCTGGGGAGCTTTGAAAAATGCTGGGGCCCAGGTTCCACTCGAGACCAATAACAGCAGACTCTCGGGGGCTGGAGCCAGGCATTGATAGTTTCTTTTCTGAAATCTCCTCAGATGATTCTAATATGCAGTTGGTGCTGAGAACCACCAAACTCGTTGAACCAGCGGGACCGGCCCTTGGAAACACTCTTGGCAAGTAGAAGCATGGTCCTGCCTGTCTCAGTGGTGGCTGTGCGGGTGGGAGCATTTAGGTGAGGTGAGCTTAGGGATGAAGTGCTCTGGCACCCACCCAGGTCCTCCTCCACATCCGGCTTCCCCCAGACCTCGGGCAAAGACCCAGCAGGGAGCAACGCCCCCTATATGGAGGCGGCAGCATCTGGAAGGTGATGGGGAGGAGCTTCCCAGGCTTCCTGGGTTGGACACGGAGCCCCGGCTTCTGGCTCCTAGCCAGGGTGTTGAGACTGCTTTGGCCCACTTGCCAGTACAGCCCTAAGACACACGCCGCTCCAACCACACAACCCCAGAGCTCAGCCCTAACTACTACCCAGGGTCCAAATGACGCCTCTGGGAACCCACAGCTGGAAAACAGGAAACCAAGGAGAAATAACAGTGGGAGGAAAGGCCACAGGGCAGAGGTCCCCATACAGCTCAACCATCAGGTAGCACCTGGCTCAGGAACAAGTGGCAGGGTTAGTGAAGAGGGGGATACCACACGGCCCACCTGCCCAGAGCTTCCAGCCCTCATACCTGAGGCTCCTATGCCACCCTTATCTTGAGCCCATTCTACCTAACTGTGCAGCAGGAGCCCATGGGTTTGACTCTAGCAGACAGCTGTCCTGGCTGGGCAGCCCCCTGGCATCTTACACGTTCCCTGGATGATTGACATAGAGCCCTGGGCCCATGCTTCACAAAGCATGTCCTTAGAGGTCCTCTCTGCTCAGTCTAGGTCTTAGAGCTGAGATCAAAGCACAAGGGGCAGGACTAGGGATGGACTGAAGCCATGAAGAGTGTCCTAGGATGGAGAGGACAGCAGCAGAGGGATCCACAGTGCTAGGAAAAATATGGTGGACGTCTCTTGGACACCACCTCCAGGGTTCCCCTGAAAACCCATTTCTATATTCCTCCCCTAGAACTAGGGTGTAAGGCAACAATGATCCATGTGGTGAAGGCACAGTCTCCTCTCTCTGGGTCCAGCAGGGCCTGATGCAGTAGGGACAGCCCTCCGTACCCCAGCCTGAGCCTATTCAAGCCATCAGAAGGATGACTTGGCCAAAGGGTCACACTCAAGGGAGAACATGCAGCAGAGAAAGTTGGTCTATGGATCCAGGCAGGGTTCTCAGCTCAGAATCCCTTTCCAGGGCCTCTCTCTGTCTCCTACAGGAGTTACCAGCCTCCCTTGGCTCTTCCCCATCTGCAGAGTGGCCAGCAGGGTCAGAGATGGAACCTCCCTGAGGTACAGGAAGGTGGACTGGCAGGAAATGGCTCCTTCTGTAAATTCCATCTGCTTAGCAGGGCTAGGAACCAAGGCCTGCAGGCTAGAAAAACAGACTCCTGGGGACAAGGATTTTGAGAGAGACGGTGGATGCTGCAGAGGAGGCAAAGGAGGAAAACTCAGTTGGCAGGGCTCACAGCTCAGGAGCTCAGTGTCAGGGACAAGTTGCAAACCCTTTCAACGCCTTTGTTTCCTTTGCAAAGCCCATGAGGTTAGGATTACACAGGCGAAAAAATGCCTGGAGGTGGGGCTGAGAAATCCAATTACTTAAGCACCAAGGGCGTAAGAGTTCCAGGCCACGGAGGTAACTAAGATTTCTTTAGACCCTAATCTTCCTATCCTTGGAATGTCTGCCTCTTAAGGAATATTTCTGTGGCAAGATACTGTTACCTCTCCCCTACCCCTCCCTTCCTACTCTCCTCTAGCTAAGGCAGCCAGAATAGAAGAAAGTTAGTCATTTTTACTTTTTGTCTAATCTTTAGCATCTCAAATAAAAAGGCCATAGATCCTCAGCAAGAGAAAGTAGGGGAGAGATAGTCAAACTCATACTGTCAGAAATATTAAGATGTCTGTGTTTATAGAAACCAGGGTAGAATTTGCAATCAACCCCCAGGGGAAAAAGGGTATGTATACCTCTAGGTTATTAAGAGCCACTGCATGGAAAAAGCTCAAAATTCAAGGTGCCCTGCCTGTGGCAATGGAGCTTTAGTCTCTTGCAGGGTCCAAGTCCACACCAGCATCTACAGGAGACTCGGCCTCCTCCCCAACTGTTCTCTTCCTCCAAGGCATGCAATTCACACACACACAGTCCAGGGGCTCCAAGGGCTCTGATGGGCCTCCATCAGACTCCCAGACTTGCAGAAGTGAAAGAGAAGGCAGGAGGCATCCTTATCTACAGAAGCTGAGATGCAAGTAAATCTTTTGGGGCACTCAGAGAACTTCTGGGACAAAAAGATCTCTACTCTTTCAAGCGGAGGCTTTGTCCCCAAGATGGAGGGTATAGAAGAGTGGAAAAGTCATGTCCAGAAGGGGTGGGGAGGCATCAAAACAGAGATCCTGTGCTGTCCCAGATAAAAGTTCAAAAGCAGTGCTATTCAGGATATGGCCCGTAAACTGCTTAACACCAATCCAACACAACATAAATACAGGAACCAAGAGGAAGCCTTTAGGAACCTTTATAGCAATTTAAAGCTACCACAACATCCAAGGGCATGATCACTTGGCTCGCCTCACTAAACGGCTCACAGACCACTTTGGATGGTGCTGGGCCACACGTGCAGCAGCTGCAAACTCGCTGTACAAAATAAGTGGGACCACGTTTTAGTTCTGCAACCTTTTGGGAACACTGAAAAAAAAAAAAACCCACAAAAACTGGTCCTTCCCCAGATTTAGTCTGAGAAAAACTTAACTTTGGAAGGCAATCCCCTCACTTTACCCAGAAAGCTGAAGTCCAAAGACCGTAAGTGACCTCCCCATGGCTAATGACAGAACCCAAGAGTAGGAGTAGAGTAGAAAACAGAGTGGAAGGAAACTAACAACTGTACTTCTCACCCTCCTCCTCTCAGTCAGTGGGTCTCACTGAAGCCCCCTGAAGCAGTAAGAGCTGCGGGACCCACACTCTAAATGAGTCTAAGGCAATTTCAGGTTCATGGTAGATTGCTCAGGCACAGTATTTCCATCCAGCTTTCAGAATCTCAAATCTCAAACATCTAACACCAACATGTGCCTTTCAAAACTAAGCTCCCTTCCCAGCTAGTCCATTTCTGACCCCACTACCCTCCTCTGTCATTGCTAGATCCCGGAAACAATGACTTATTGAGAACAAACTTGGCACGTTGAGTCTTCCTTCGAAGTCCCTCGAGGTTCTCTGAGCCAGAGAGAGAGCAAATGTAAAGTGCTGGGTGCATCTGGGGTGAGGATTCTGTCTGCCATGTGCAAGTTCACAGCCCCAAACACAACGCTGAAGTCAAAAACATTCAATATATAAAACACAAAAGCTTCCAGTGCTGGCTTTCCCACTCAAGAGTTATAATTTTAGGTAACAGTTTAGTCAATGTCTCTTACTTCCAATGGTTTTGTGAGAATCAAATAATAATGATTTCTCTTATTTTTCAGGACCTAATGTTGTACCTAGAACATGATAAATGTTTGGTGGATGTTGAAAGACAAAGGGAAGAAGAAAGGGGGAGAAAATAGAGAGATGGGGGTAATAGTCCTAGAGTATACAATAATCTACAGGTTTTAATCCTCCAAGCTTTCCCTGCCTTCTATTTGCCCAAAGGCTTCCTAATCTAGCTCCTTCTCCGAAGCTGTAGAGATGCTGAGAACGAGGGGGAGTCCTCAGCTAACTGCCAGATGCCCGGGTGTGAGAGGAAATGAGGCCGAAAGCCCAAGAGGTCAAGGGTAGGAAAGAGGACTTAAGAGGATTGTGAGACCCAAAAGCTGAGCCAAACCATAGCCCCTCCCATACTCCCTGCCCCCACCCCCATCCAGCCAAACCATTTGCTGCAGCCTCCAGGGTATGGGAGGGGACTTGGCAAGACCACAAAGCCCATTTCTAGCAGAAACGTCCATCTGCAGCTGGAGGGAACCCAGTGCCCAGGCCCCTCCTCACCAAGCCTAGCGAAAGGGCTGTAGTCATCCCCACAGTGGTTCCTGAGGGCAGCTCCAGGGCCCCTGCACCACTGTGGACAGGAGGGCTCTCCCTTCAGCTCACTCATGTGTATATCTTGCAAGGCTCTCTCCCTCTCCCATGACATTCAAAAAGGGTGAGGGTCACCAAGGAGATAGAGCTGAGCTCTGGGACTCTAACTCCAGTTCTTATCATGGATGGGGAAAGCCCCCTCTTTCTCTCCATCCTCAAACTCAACTCTGAAAATCTCTTGCTTAGTTCCTTCACTTCTCTAGCTTGACATGCTCACCTGCTTCCATATCTTCCCAAGCTGGCTGCTGCTTATAAACATACCCGAGAGAGAAGTGGCTGGAAGTAGGAAGAGCAGGTAAGAAACAACTAGTGGGAAGGACCCAGAGTGTGTAGAAAGTCCAGGATCACAGGTCCTTGAGAACAGGGCATTTTTTTTTTTTGCAGTGGTCAAAAGGAGAGACAGAAGGCAGAGATCCTGGGCACAATCCCAAAATAGTTTCCAGACATCCTCAGCCAGTCAAGGGTTCCCATGGGGCAGAGTGTGGGAGCCGTGTAGGAGCCTTGAAAGCAGGGCGGCCCGGTGTTCTCGGCACTGGGCACTCACTCCTCTCTAGGCTGCCAACGAGGAGGTGGTAGCAACAGTGTCTGCTATAGCATGTTCCTTGAGATACCATGGGTAGACATGTAATGCATCAAACAATAAAATGTCAACTTGCATTTATCAAGCTCAACTCTGTGCCTATGCTAGGCACTATGTGGACTCATACATACATCATAGGTATTCTTGAAACCCTGGCAGGACTTAGCACACCGTATATGTGTCTATTCCCACTGGCTACTAGATACCATTCTCCCACGGGGCTTCCTCAGCCAGCACCCATCTTGTGACACCCCCTTTGTCCTGTGTCCCAGAGTCTTGGTCTGATCTCACACCAGACCAAGATGAGCTCACACATCAGACATATCCTTCTTACACCACGACCTGAAAATGGGAGGGCCTCTGGCAAAACTGCCTCACCCTGGGTATGTGGGACACTGCAGCCAACTGGCCACCCAAGGAAACTCTATGTATGGAGGTGGCACCAAGGACAGAAGACTCAGACCTGAGTG
This sequence comes from Hylobates moloch, assembly GCF_009828535.3. NCBI lineage: Eukaryota > Metazoa > Chordata > Mammalia > Primates > Hylobatidae > Hylobates > Hylobates moloch. Next base: position 8,663,333 of record NW_026652290.1, on the reverse strand, counting down.
TTTGCTGGCAGTGCCTGAGCTGCATATGATTCTCAGACAACTGAACAATAAAAACAAGCATAGATACAACCTCAGAGTTTTAAAAACTCAGCCAGCTCGGGCCTACTCTTGAGAAGGTGGAAGGAGGAAGACTTGTTAGGAAGGCTTCCTCTGGATTTTCAAGTAGCCCCTGCCACATGTCCACAACACTAAGGCTGGGGTATTAGGCTGGGAGCTTCCAGCAGGACTGCGGAAAACCAGCCTCCATCTGGGGCCAGCAGGCAGGGAGACACGGAGAACACACTTGGAAAGAGCTGAAGAGAAGCGGGTCTGCCAGGGAAAGCCATCACTACAGCGGAAGGGGGTGCTTTCGGGAGTAAACAAACCTGCCAGCCCGTCCTTTCTCCCAGCAGAGAGGGAAGCTCTAGGCTGACAAGGCTGGAGATACAGAGGAGAGAGGGGCCTGCCCCCTCCCTGGGTCCATCTGTCCTCATCCCCTTGGCCTGCTTTACCCAGGCTGGGAGACAGAGCAGGTCTACTCTACGATCTCTGTGCCCACACCCCTCCAACAGCACATGAGGTGATTACAACTCCTCCAGCCAGCAGCGGGAGGCAAGGGGAGGAAGCAGAGGTGGAACCTGGGGGTTCTGCTCTGGAGAAGAGTGTAGAAAAGAGTGTGTAGTGAGAGCCAACTTGAGGTGAGCTCAGCTCTCTCCTCCCCACCCACAGTATCGCCCGTATCAACTGCCCTCTGTCACCTCCCGGCCTCCCACTCCCTCATCCCAGGTGATCATCCACTACTCCCAGTCTCACCAAAGCACACCCAATAGACAGGGGAGCCGATGCCCCCTGGCTCTTCTCCTTCCCAGAAGCTGCTCCAGAAGCAAAATTCACACCCTTCCCCAAGCACTTCCTTGCCTCAAGTTCCTGGGGACAAAGCCAGGGAACTATCCAGGCCTCCTGATACACCCTGCAGCCTCGCCTAGAAGCCCCTATCCCCCACGTGGGAAGCACAGCCCCTCCCTACCAGCATCCCTATCCAGTCAGTGAGGTGGCAGGATGCCACTTCCAGCACCTCCATGGAGCTTCCCACAGCTTTCCCAGGGGGCGGGAAGAGAATTTCCAGTGAGGAAACTAAGGGCATCTGGGGACACTCGCAGCTCACCCACCTGCTACCCAAGCAACCAAGATCCCAGCTCCCTGAAGACTCCAGGGGCTGAGGGGGTAGGTGGGCTGAGGCAGGGGCAGGAACGCGCCTCCTCTCCGCTAGGAAGAGTCCTATAAGCCCTGCCCCTGCCCACCTGCCCCATGCTCCCTTCCAGCCTCTCTGCTCTTGGACTTGAGAGGCAGCCACACAGAGCCACCTCCCAATCTGTTTTCTCCGCCCTGGGCCAGCAGAGGATACTGCTGAGTAATCCCAAACTCACGGTGGCTCCTTAGCCCTGAAAAGGGGGACAAGCTCAAGGAAACCTACTGATCGGGTCCATGCCAACGTGGGAGGAATATCTGCGGTTTCCTAGTAATGGTTGATACTCTACTGGACTCTCCCCTCCCCTGCCCCAAATACCCCAGCTCCCCCCCGCTCCCCCCAGACAACCACAAGGAGCTCAGTGCCCCCTTCTCTGCTTCCCACGCACCTGGGAACACTCTCTTCCCAGTCCCCTAGACACCAAGTCACACAGAGTAACAGCAGACGCCCGCCGGATTCCCAGTCATGATGTTGCATCAGCCCCCACCCTACCCAAAATATCCTCACCCCCACCACCTCCTCTCCTCTCCAGCCATCTCCATGGTGACAGCAGCATGACTAATGACATCCTATCAGCTTCAGACTCAGGAGCGCAATTCTCCCTCCCTCTTACGCCCCCCCCCCCCCCCCCCCCGCCCCCCCCCCCCCCCCCCCCCCCCCCCCCCCCCCCCCCCCGGGATTTCTGCAGATTGGATGCAAACCAACAGTGCCAGGGACATTCTCGAGAGATTTCCAGAGGCAGGGGTGGGGAGTGGGTTGCATGTCTTAAAAAAAAAAAAAAAAAAAAAAAACAGTTCAACAAACCAAACCCCAACTGCACCCAAAACCATCCAGCTGAGAAAGCAAAAAGAATCCAAACAAAACCCACACAGGCCTGAGAATTCATTGGCCGCCCACACCCCCGCCGCCCCTCCCCCTCAGCTGCTGCTACACACACAGTGGGAGATTAAGGGATCACCAGAGGAGACCCTTTATTTTTATCCAATCCGGTCAAACACTTCACCGCCACCATACACACGCACACACACGCACGCACATACACAAGGTACCTTGACAGCCGCTCCTTGTCCCCACGGCCCGGCTCCTTCACCAGCCTTTATTTCCACCTGCAAAAGAAGCCAGAGGGACGTGTGAGCCAGGCGGGTACCGGGAAGGCAGCAAAGTCCTCCTGCTACAGCCCCCAGCCCGGCCGGAGGGGAAGAAGGCGAACGGGAGGGGATACAGCCTGGGAAAGAAAGGCTATCAGGGACCATCTTCCTGCCTCCAGCTGCCGCCCGGATCACGGCAGACGGGCTCCTCCGCCTTGCAGTGTGTTTTTGTTTTCATTTCTCCTCTGAGAATCCCCCCGAGATCCGAGAGGACGGCGACCCCCGGCCCGCGTCCGCCCGGCCATCCCCGGCCCCGCGCGCTCTACCTCGGCCGGCCTCCTCTGGTGCATCGGCCGGCGGGCCTCCCATTATCCCCGCCGGAGGGAGCGCACGGAGGGAGGCACTGCAGAGGAGGCGGCGGCCAGCTGCCGGCTGCGCTCCCCTCCCCGCCGCGGGGCTGGTGTGCGAGGGGGCGGCGCGCTCGCCAGCCAATCCCCGTAGCCGGCCCTGCCCCCGCCTGGCGGACCTGCCCAGCCGGGAGGCGGGGGCGCCGCCGAGGGTGCTGCTGAGCCGCGCTGGCTGCTTCCCAGGCCCGCCGTGCCGCTCCCCTGCAGGCTGGGGCATCCCAGGGCACCCCCGGCCTCCTCCCGCGGGGACCCCGAAGGTAATAACCCAGAAGGCGTCCTCTGCACCTCCAGGATCAAAGATGACAGACTGCGCCTCCGGGCGGAGCGGAGCGGAGCGGACCAGACGCCGGGGGGATTCCCGCTTCGCCACTCTCTAACCCCAGCATCATCCTGGCAGCAGCTAGGACGGCACCGGGCCCTGTCACAAGGGCATGAGATGCAATAGCCCCTTCATCCTCAAAAAAGAAGAAAAAGCCCAGGCAGCACAAACCTTTACTCCATTCTGCAAATGAGGTGATAAAATAAGTGAAACAACTTACCCAAGGTGACGCAGCTAGGAAACAGCAGAGCCGGGACTCTGAGCCAGGTCTGTCGGCTCTGAAGACCATACTCTTAACAGCTATGCAGGCTCTCTGCTCCTCCCTGCTCCAGCGCCCACCTCAGAAAACAGGCTCCTCGGAGCCCACACCTCCTGTGTCAACCCTGCCCTCCTCCACACACACAAACACCCACACCTCACTTTAGGATCACCCCCCAGCCCTGCCAGAACATACCTATCCAAGACAGCCTCCCCACCAACACCCCACAATGGGTTCTCCACTCTTAGAGAGGCTACAGGAGGTAACCCCCAAGATCCCAAGGGTCCCCAGACCTCAGGGCTTCCCATCTCCTGGAAAGGCAGAGGAGGGGAGGTAGCCCAGACCCCAAGGGCTCTGGCCTTCCAGTTTCCAGACTCAGCCTTTGAAAGCTGCATCAGAAGACTGAAAGGAAGGCAGGATGAGAAAGAACAGAGAGGGGAGAGGCAGACCCTGCAATCCACTCCTAGATTTACTTCCTGGGCCACCTGGGGCACATCGTTCCCTACCCCAATCCCTCCCTGTAGCTGAGCACCCCAGAGCTTCTACCTCCCAGGAAGGGACTTCCACACACTTTGGTACCCACAAACTCCAGGCTCCATCACTACCTAGCTGGTTGTAACTTACCTCTCGTAGCCTCTCTTTGCTCATCTTATAAAACTGAACTACAAATAGCAGCTACCTCATCCAGTTGTGAAGATTCACTGCAGGTGAATCAATTTCTGGAAGAGCTCACTGGGTGCTCCTTCTCATTCTCACAGATGAATAAGCTGAGGCCAGTGAGAAGTGACTCACAGGATTAGTTAGGACGTTTGAGAGCCCCTGACCCAGTGATTCGCTCTCCTACCCACGACACCACAGATGCCTAATTGCTGTCCCCTCCCCGGGGGCCCAAAGGGGGTACTCAGAACAAGATGAGCTGCCTTTGGAGAGACAGCAAAGCTGGCCTCCAGTGAGGAGACTCCAGGAGGCATCAGGGCCCACACCTGCCTCCCCCTGGGAACACAGGGCAGCCCTCCTGGGCTCCTCCCAGGGCAGGGAGGGAGGCAGGTGGCAAAGCATGGCAAGGAACAGTGTCCTAAGCACGGCTCAGGTGGAACAATGGGTTTCTGTGCCCCTCAACTTTGACAATGACCAGGCCAAGTGGAGTCCCTCCTTTATCCTGGTCCCTAAAACCCCTGCCCTCACACCTACCCCCCATACGGTCTGCTGCTGGATAGGAGAGACAAACAATGCTTGGACAGTAACAACTAGTACGGTTGCTGCAGCGGCTGCCACAGTTTATCAAGCCCCTGCTACATGCCAGGCCCTGTGCCAACCACGTCGTAGGATCATCTCATTTGGCTTACTCCACATACAACCTCATCTCTAACAGGGCAACGGAAGGACTTTGCGATGTTAACTTACTTACCTGTCAACACAGCCGGTGAGTGGTGGGCTGGCATTCAAATCTAGGTCCTTCTCTTTCCAATTCTCTAAGTTCTGTCTGTCTCTGCCAACCCCAGGGAGATACAAAGAAGACCGAGGTCACTTGAACCCAATCACGTCCCTTTAAGCTATGGATCTAGTAATGTTTTCATGCCTCAGAGACTTCCCGGTGCTGCTCCTTCTGCCTGGATCCCTCTCCACCTCCCCCGATCTGGCAAGCTAATGTGGTACAAGACTTAGTTTAAACATTGCCTCCCCCTGCCAGTTTCTCAGATCACCAAGCTCCCATGAGCAACATCTGCTCCTCCCGGGTCCTGACAGAGCAGTGTACTGCCTCTTCCAGGGCACCAGTCACAATGAAGTGCAGTTATTTATTTACACGGCAGTCCTCCCACGTGGGCGGGGGCCCTGTCTTCCTTACTTTCCTAGGCTCTGCACAGAGCTGGAATGTGCTGAGCCAAGTTTCTACACAAGGAGGGTGGAGAGGAAGGAGGGTGGAGAGGCAGGGGGCTGGGCACTGAGATGTAAAGGCCCCTCTTCTGGTCAGCCTTCTCCCTGAGGTCCTCAAGGATCTGAGAGACACCTGCTGTCCTGGGAGGGCAGGACCTGCCAGAACTGAACTGTGATCTACTCCCAGACTTGCTCAACCAGCACCTATCTTCCTCAGCAGCCTGAAGGAGCTACAGAGCCAAGTTCCCATCCCAACTCCTGGCTCCACTCATCTCCCGGTGGTAATTCAGCCCTACCCCAAACACAGGTCCCCACCCTGCCTTCCAGCAATCCTCGGCTATACCAGAGAAGTAGCCCAGAGGAGGAGCCCATAGTCCCCCAGGCAGTCCATCTGCTCCCATCCCCATCTCACCCCGGCCTCATTCCCTCTTCTGAGGCTCGTGGAATGCCAGGGCTCAAGGGAGTCACAGAGGTGCATGCCAGGGCCACTGTGCCTCCAGCCGGTATGCTCTTCACTCCCCTCTTGATCCTCCTCCCATCTCTATCTGCCCCCTTTTCTAAATTTTGCACTTCACAGTGACCACTCACAGGTACTTGGAACCCCTCTGCATGGGGGCCAAGGGTCCCTCCCCTCCCCACCTACCATCACAACCCCCAGACCCTACTGTGCTCCCAGCAGGAGGAATGGAGCCACAGCCCTCCCCACTGGAGAGGTGAATGGATTTACTCGCTTTCAGGACACACAAAATGCTCTAACACTGAGAACCTCAGGAACATGGATACCCACAGCTCAGATTCCACACAGATATTCAAAGACGAACAAACACAGACACAACCAGACCCATTCTTGGGGGAATTTACAAGAAATCAACCAAGCACCAACCCCATGTCAGGCCCCATAGAGCATGATATACTGTATCTTTTTTAACTCTCTAAACAAACCAATGAGACAGGAAATATTTGTGCCCATTTTACAGACGACGAATTGGGATACAGAGAGGCTAAGTATCTTGCCCAAGGTCACACAGCCAGAAAATGAATGCACAGGGTTCTTGCCACCCCCTCACTTGCAGCAGCACAGCCAAGGCTGCTCTGTGTTGCTCTATGATTTTCATATCCACCTACCTCTTCTAGAGCTGGTAGAGGGTAGAGGGAGACAGGCTTCTCATCCTCCCTCACCATGGCTGTGTCCTGAATGAGGTCACTCTTCACAGGGCTTTACTTCAAAGCTCTGTTTAAGCCCTGCTTCCTCCAGGAAGCCTTCTCTGATTATTCCAGTCTTCTGCCAACCAACAGCGCTTCTAACATTTCTCATCTGACCCCTGGTACTGTTATCTGTCTCTCTGTGTGTCCTGCATCTCCAACCAGAATGACTGGAGTTGTGCCTCTCCAAAGCCCCTGCAGGGCTATGCCTACGTTCCACACACTGAAGGCACTTGGAATTGACTATGAGGGAAGTCTGTGACCTCCTTTTCTCTCCATCACACAAAGGATCCTGCCAAAAAAAAAACCCAACACCCCCTCCACCTTCAGAGCCTATGTTTGAAGTCCCCGGTGTCCACGCATCAATTTCCACCCAAGTAATTGCCGCCCATCACACACACATCATCCCCTATATTTGAAACTCTTTGCGGTTGTCATGGGAACTGCCTTTGCCTTCATTCACTGATCAGGCCTCACAATTAGCTTTGGCAGCGGAAGTCTGTGTCAACGACAATCACAGGGAGGAGGAGGCTGAGGAGGAGGAGCAGCAGCAGCAGCAACAGAAGAAGAAAAGATGCTTCTCTCCTTGGAGATGCGGCAGAACCAGACTGAACCAAGGCACCCAGCAACACTCGAGGGAAACAAGTCGGAGACAGCCAACAACTCCATCTTCGTGCTTCCTACCAGCAAACAGCATGCATCCAGGGCCTCCCAGGCCGATAGGTAGCAGGTGACACTCTGCCTATACCCTACATGCCCTTCGAGATGCTTGTGAAAAGGTCTTATAGTCTGTGAACCTCGTCAGGGTCTCCTCGCCCCAGATTCAACAGCCTTGAACCACCAAATGTTCCAAGGACCTAAGCAAATAACAACGGACTGTATGATGCTGTTGAGAAGGTGGGGCACGAATGCTGAGCTAGAAACCCAGGGACACCCCAGCAGAAGACTTCCAAGAGGAATTAACACAAAGCATCTAACCTTCCACCTCTAGGATTCTCACGTGGTACCCAGCAATTTGTCCTCATCCTTCCACACCCCTGCCGCCAGCATCAAGTAGCATCTCTACACACTGCAAGATCAGGGAGGTGCTTCCCCCTCCTGGAAGTCCTTCTCCTCCTCATCCTTCACATGTCACTACACTCTCAAGACATGTTCCTTCCCTTCCTGGCTGGGCTCTATGGGCCCAAAGGTGACTAAGGCCAGTCTCTGCCCTCAAGGCATCCCTCCCTTTTAGCCCTATCAGAATGTACTGTAGTTATTTGTTTCTATGCTTGTCTCCCTCCCCAGACAGCAAGATTAAGGACACACGGAGTTAATGTGCCTCCCTTTACCCACCGCTCAGACTCAGTGCGGCACCCAGCAAACAGCTAGTCCTAGGTGAGGTTTGCTGAATGGGGCCAGGAGGGCTGCCTGCCTGTCTATAGGTCAAAGCAGATGATGTCCTGCCTCGGGAAGCTGAAGCAGCACCAGAGAGAGGGGCTGGCTGCCTCCAGCACAAGGGACCTTGTAGATCCTGGGACCCAGGTTACACCAGGAAGGTGTCTCTCTCTCCTTGTCCTCCTGGCAGCAGTTCTTCTCCCACTGGCCCTCACAACCCCCTCTCCCCTCACTGCACCCACCCCATCCTGCAGCATGAACGCAGTACAGGCGGGACCCAGCCCTCACAGTAAGAGTCTGCCGTCCCTCTCTCTTCTAGGGCTTCAGGATCATTCCCAGCATCATTAAGGGAACTGCGGCACACAGAGCTTACCTTAAATGGCAGATCAATCAATAAAAAATAAGACAGGGGAGAGCCACCCATGTCCTCCCCACAAGAAAAACTCAGTAGTGGAGCAGACTCTAGTCTAATATTTTGTTACTTCTTTTTGACCCAGCATCTCTGTACTCCTTTCCTGAGACTTCCTCCACCCAGCAGTAATTAGGAGGGGCAGGAGGCATGGGGGACCCACAGTCTGGCCAATACCACCAAATAATTCCATCCAATGCAACTCCCCATCCATTCTGAGAATCTGGAATTGCTGCTCTAGCAGCAGTAAGAGATGCCTTATTTTGTCCACTAACACCCTCGTTAGGTGTGGTAGAGGTAGGACACAACAGAGCTAAAATTCGTACGAGTCACAGCCAGCAGTGCAGGAACAGCCATCAACAGCACCCCAGCTGCATGCTGGTGCTACCTGAAGCAAGCAGGCAACAAACCCCCATACCTGTGGCCACCTGAAGGCCAGCCAGTTATCCCACAATGGGATGCCGGCCTTCTTTTCGATCCCTCCCTCAGTGGTTAATAAAAACTTAGGTTATCAAGCCGGTCATAGTGGCTCACGCCTGTAATCCCAGCACTTTGGGAGGCCAAGGCAAGCAGATCACCTGAGGTCCAGGAGGTCAAGACCAGCCTGGTCAACATGGTGAAACCCTGTCTCTACTAAAAATACACAAATTATTCAGGTGTGGTGGTGCATGCCTGTAATCCCAGCTACTCAGGAGGCTAAGGCACGAGAATCGCTCAAATCCAGGACTGGAGGTAGCAGTGAGCCAAGATCATGCCACTGCACTCCAGCCTGGGGGACAGAGCAAGACTCTGTCTCAAGGCCGGGCGTGGTGGCTCACGCTTGTAATCCCAGCACTTTGGGAGGCCGAGGCGGGCGGATCACGAGGTCAGGAGATCGAGACCACAGTGAAACCCCGTCTCTACTAAAAAATACAAAAAATTAGCCGGGCGTGGTGGCGGGCGCCTGTAGTCCCAGCTACTCGGAGAGGCTGAGGCAGGAGAATGGCGTGAACCCGGGAGGCGGAGCTTGCAGTGAGCCGAGATTGCGCCACTGCACTCCAGCCTGGGCGACACAGCAAGACTCCGTCTCAAAAAAAAAAAAAAGACTCTGTCTCAAAATAAATAAAAAAAAAATCTTAGGTTATCAGATTTCCTATGCAAATGACAGGAGACAAGGCCACCAAGGGATTTGTCCACCCTGGGTGTGGCAACTGTCTGTGCAGTGCCTATGCCCTGCACAGACATAGGCAGAGGCCCATAGCAACTCTAAAGGGCTCTCCCAGAAATAGCCAGCCAGGTTGCAGCAGGGCTCAAAAGGAAGATGAAGGAGTCTCTTTCCTTTCCAATACCTCCTCTCTTCCTGAGCATCATCCCCTCATTCCAAAAAGGAGCTGTAAAGAAGTGAAGGGGAATGGAGTGGGAAATTAGTGACAACTCCTGAGACCCTGGACCTGGTCTTTCAGCCTGCCCAGTCACCACACTGCCTTTTCCAGAACAAGAAAACCCACAACAGAGAGGACAACTCTGGCAGGACCCAGGAGATAAGTTTGGAGCTGGAAGTCAACATGAACACAGCTCAGTGGGGCTGCTGACCAAGACTGTAGGTGGGGAGGAGTCCTTTTCCCCACTAGGGATCCACAGAGAACCTCTGGGTGGCACACACCACCTCACTCCTGTCCCTGTGCTCTCCCATAGCAGACAAATAAAGCATGCTCGTGCCTTCAAGGAGAAGCAGTGGACTGTGCAGTGGGTTAGAACCCAGGAAAGTACTGGCCAGAGACCTCACCACTTACCTTGGGGGTGGGGGCTGGGATCTCAAACCCTGAGAGCTGCCAATTCAGACAGCTATTTCCCCAACCTAAAAAGAGCCCTTGGTGAGGGTTCAGAGACCACACAGCGTCACTCTAAGGCTGGCTCCCAGCACTGTCCTACAGAACCTCCTGTGATGGCAGAAATGCTATCTGCACTGTCCAATACATGAGCCACAAACCACTAGCCACATGTGGCTAATAAGCATTTGAAAGTCGACTAGTATGACTGAGTCACTGAATTTAATCTTAACTAATTTAAATTTAAAGAGCTACCTGTGGCCGATGGCAACTATATTAGACGGCTCAGGTAGGGCACGCTTCTTAAATCTGGGGAGGTCCTGAATACTCTTGACAATCTGCTAAAAACCACGGACCTCTCCCGTGAGAAAACACACGCCTGCACATTCACATAACATTTGGCTGAAATTTTCAAAACAGTTCACAGACCTTACCCCAACTGAGGTCTGAGATTAGGTCTAGGTCTAAGATTAAGTCTAAAAGGTGACCAAAATGCTGCAGTCTAAGATACATACCTCTCTTGCATGTAGTCATCTAAAAAACATGAAAATAGGCCGAGTGCAGTGGCTCATGCCTATAATCTCAGCCCTTTGGGAGGCCAAGGTGGGCGGATCGCCTAAGGTCAGGAGTTCAAGATCAGACTGGCCAACATGGCGAAACCCTGTCTCTACTAAAAATACAAAAATTAGCCAGACGTGGTGGTGCACGCCTGCAGTCCCAGCTACTTGGGAGGTTGAGGCAGGAGAATCACTTGAATCATGAGGCAGAGGTTGCAGTGAGCTGAGATCATGCCACTGTACTCCAGCCTGGGCAACAGAGCGAGACTCTGTCAAAACAGACGAAAAAAAAGAAACATGAAAATAGACCTGATAGGCCGGGTGCAGTGGCTCATGCCTGTAATCCCAGTGCTTTGGGAGGCCAAGGCGAGTGGATCACCTGAGGTCAGGAGTTCGAGACCAGCCTGGCCAACATGGTGAAACCCTGTCTCTACTAAAAATACAAAATAAGTCAGGCATGGTGACACGTGCCTGTAATCTCAGCTACCTGGGAGAGTGAGGCAGGAGAATTGCTTGAACCTGGGAGGCGGAGGTTGAGTGAACCGAGATCACACCACTGCACTCCAGCCTGGAGGACAGAGCGAGACTCCGTATCAAAAACAAAAAAAAAAAAAAAAAGAAAAAAAAATAGACCTGATAATATACTTCACATAATCTTAGCAAGAGACCACCAAATGTGAATCTCCCTCCCAACCTTCCCGCAACCCACAGGACATCCTCATAACTTCCCTGCTAGGCAGCACCCAGACTCATGCAGGCACTGGTCACACAGGACCTCTCAGAGCTAGTTTCTCAGTGCTGGAATAGTCATAAATGCTAGACAATTCTTTTTTCTAATGTGGGTTCAGTCTGTCTAATAACTTTCACCCACTAATAAAACTCCTGCATACTCCCTCCAGTGAGGGAACTGACCTCCTCTTCATACAAGCTTTGCCTGAGCCTGTGTTCCTCTACTCAGCAGCAGCTGAACAGCCCTGCTTCCTTCAACTGTCCTGCATGTGACCACTCTGACAGATTTCAAGGCAGACTGTCAACATTCTTTTTTAGAGTTTCAGTTATTTCTACCTGCTAGGAAGCCAGAGTTCATACATTTCTTTTTTAAAACAAGTACAGGCCTTTGCATTTGCCCTGATTAAATCCCATTGAGTCTTACTGGGACTCACTGTACCTGACTGCCCCAACCTCCTTAGCCCCTTGTTCTATCACTCAACGTAATAACTGCATCATCACTGCCACCCACCTACCCACCATACCCACAGATCTGACTCGCCTACTACCTCATCTTGTGAAAAGGGCACACATTGATTCTGCTTCATAAGCTTCCAGATCGTTCCATGAGACCTAAGATTCTATGGACACACCCCTTCCTCTGCACAACCACCACCATCTACTACTGGGTCATGGAGCTCCAACCTCCTGAATCAGGCTGCTGAGCAGCAAACATCTTCTGAGAGCCCTTTCCTGACTGTTGTCAGAACAAATACAGGAGTTCTCTGATAACTTTGTAGATCAGTTTTATTGATAGGTTTTACTGAGAACTCACTAAACTACAAGGAAACAGATGCCAGAAGAACAAGCAGAAACATGCAGTAAATCTCAAGAGGTCCTTGTCTCCCAGCTTAGAGGGTCAGGAAATGGGTTGGGTCATCCTCTTTACCCTTGCTGGCACTTGGAATTCTTTGCCTGTTCATCACAGCTTATTTGTCACCACCCCCACCCTCCACCCCACTCGCTCCGTGTCCCATGCCCTTCTGGTCATAGAAATGCTGTAGACAGCTCCTCAAACTTTCATAGACATACAAATCACCTGGGGATCTGGTTAAAGTGCAGATTTCAATTCAGCAGGTCTGGGGTAGGGCTGGACATTCTGCAGTTCTATCAAACTTGCAGGTGATGCCAATGCCGCTGGTCCACTGAGCAGCAAGGTGGAAGTGAGGCTGTGGAACATGCAAGTGTCTCAGGTGAGCAATTTGCCATAGAAGAGCCCAGGTAGGTGCCCATCACCTCACAGTCTCTCATCTGCATCAGAGGGTTTCCATGCTAACTACACATTAGGTACACCTGGGAGCCCCAGACCAGTTTGGTCCACCCTGCATCAATTAAATCAGAATCCCTTGGGAGTGGGGCCCAGGCACCATGTTTTACTACGTTTCCCAGGTGATCCCAATGTGGAACCCCTGATCTACATGGTTGACAGACTGAACAGGGCAGTCATATCAGTGCCCTCCCTCTAAGATGACTTTAAGTCAAAAACTGGATTTCTCATCTGTCCAAGCTGGCAGGAGATGCCATCATTTATTTACAGAAATCTAGATCTGTTCATTTGCCTCAGCTGCTTTGAAAAGAACCACAGGCATCCTCAAAGTTTATCACTTGCCTTTCTAAAGTTTCACAAAACACCTTTTAAACAATCTGTTCTAGAACTGTCAAAAACTGACATTAAGGTTATATATTTACGATTTTCAAAATCTCTTTGAGAAATTGGACTTTTAGCCCATCTCTGGTCTTTTGGCCCTCTTTCAATCATCATAATTCCATAAAAATTGTAATTCACCAGGAGTTCACCAGCCTGTGCAAAATAGCGAGACTCTGTCTCTATTTAAAAAAACAAGGGCCGGGCACGGTGGCTCACACCTGTAATCCCAGCACTTTGGGAGGCCAAGGTGGGCAGATCACCTGAGGTCAGGAGTTCAACACCAGCCTGGCCAACATGGTGAAACCCCATCTCTACTAAAAATACAAAAATTAGCCAGGCGTGATGGCACATGCCTGTAATCCCAGCTACTTGGGAGGCCGAGGCAGGAGAATCGCTTGAACCAGGGAGGTGGAGGTTGCAGTGAGCTAAGATCATGCCATTGCAGTCCAGCCTGGTCAACAGAGTGAGACTCCATCTCAAACAAAAAAAAAGAAAAAAAAGAAAAGAAAAGAAAAAAAGATTGTGATTTTGCCAGCACATCTGCAGGTGTTCAGTAGGAAGCGAACGACTCAGACTCGGGTAGGGTAGCTGGCTGGCTCTGTTTTCCCCAGGTTATATCTTCTGACACCACAGGGACCCAGTGTCTGTCCACTCTCTCCATCCCTAGAAAGTTGCAAGCCTACCTCTTCCTTCTCACTCTTGCTGGAACCATATACAAGACATTGTTATCAGCATTTTCCACCAGCCTTAGCACATTCTGGCCACTGGACTCCCTGATGCTCCTCTTAGGGGCTCAGACCACACTCCTGACTCTGCTTCAGTGCCATGTCCCCACTTTCCACATAATGTGCTTGGCCTTTTACCCCCTCACTCACTAGAGAACAGCCCATACAGCCACGCAGATGGCTCAGTCCTTCCCCAGTCCCACCAACACCTTTGTCTTAAAGCTATCATTCACGACTGTTCTATCAGCGTTTCCTTCTTTTTTTTTTTTTTTTTTTTTTGAGACAAAGTTTCACTCTTGTTGCCCAGGTTGGAGTGCAATGGCGCAATTTCAGCTCACTGCAACCTCTGCCTCCTGGGTTCAAGGGATTCTCCTGCCTCAGCCTACCGAGGAGCTGGGATTACAGGCACCCGCCACCATGCCTGGCTAATTTTGTATTTTTAGTAGAGACGGGGTTTCTCCATGTTGGTCAGGCTGGTCTTGAATTCCTGACCTCAGGTGATCTGCCTGCCTTGGTCTCCCAAAATGCTGGGATTACAGGTGTGAGCCACCATGCCCGGCCAGAGTTTGCTTTTTAACAAGCAATTCTATCCCTGCAGCTAATTTTCATTTAGAATCTGTGGCCGTGGAGTTAAAAACTGCTTGCATTTGAAAGATGATATTCTAAAGACTATCCATAAAAATTGTAATTCACCAGGAGTTCAAGACCAGCCTGGGCAAAATAGCGAGACCCTGTCTCAATAGGGCCGGGCGCGGTGACTCATACCTGTAATCCCAGCACTTTGGGAGGCCAAGGTGGGTGGATCACCTGAGGTCAGGAGTTCAACACCAGCCTGGCCAACATGGTGAAACCCCATCTCTACTAAAAATACAAACACTCCTCCCTGTCCAACCTTCTTTCAGGCTTGACAAATGCTCAGATGCGGTCCCTTTCTCTAAAGATTCTCATCACTTCCACTTCTCTAGTCAATTCTCCCTTTGATGCTGAGACCAGCCTGAACACATTCCTCTCCACAGCCTCCATCTTCAGGAAGATAGAACTACCAGCAGGATGGGCAAGGATTCATCAGGTGTTCTGATATTGTTGAAAGATTCCCAATTCCAAGGTATCCTGACTCAAATCTGGCAGAGATCTGTTTCAAGCTGTAAATCCACTTGGCTGAGGGCTAGAAAGTATTCTCATCACATATATCTTTCCATTTCTCTCATTTTCACCCATAATATTCTCAGTCATGCTTCCAAACTTATGCATACATTTTTCTATGCATTTTTTTTCAAGGGTCATTCTCCTACTCTAATAGTTATTTACTTCCCTCATTCATGGTCAACTTTTCAGTCAGGCCTAGGACCATAGTGACTTCTTGGTGTCTAGCCTCCTCCCCCCAGCACAGAGGCTGGCAAACTCCTCCCTCCCTCTGCCTGGCTCTACAGTTCTGCCCCACAGTTCTTCTATGAGCAAGTGAGGGGAATGACTTGAGATAAACGCTTAATTTGTATTGCATCTGGAGTCGTATGCAGGCTGGAGTGCAGTGGCTCAAATATTGCCCACTGTGGGCTCAGGCGATTCTCCCACCTCAGTCTTTCCAGGAGCTAGGACTACAGGCACACGCCACCAAGCCTGGCTAATTTTTGTTTTTTTTTAAGCAATGGGGTCTTGCTACACTGCTCAGCCTGGTCTCAAGTGATCATCCTGCCTCAGCCTCCCAAAGCTCTGGGATTACAGGAGTAAGCCACCATACCTAGCCCTTGTATTGCATCTTTACAGCTCGAAGACTAACGCACAGTTGTTTATGCATAAAGATTCATCATTTTCTAGATGTTTAGGAATGTTTTGTCATCATGCATTGATTACCTACTATGTGCCAGACATTATGCATATTTTATCTCATTCAATCCTCATGACAACCCTACAAAGAAGGGTTACTCCCATCTTACAATTGAGAAAATGGACACAGAAGGGATGGAGCACTGGTTGCCCAAGAGAGTAAGGGCACAGCACTTACTCTGGGTTCTCAGCCCTATCTACTGTGCTTCCATACTCACCAAACCTTACTTTTCTAATCAGTCATCTTCATTGTACTACCAACCCACCACTCAGTTAAAAAGAATATGAAATCAAACAGCCTCCTCTAAAGTCTTCCTGGAACTAGGAAGGAAGACCACAGCTACTACCAACCTGCCCCAACCTCACATTAGGACCCAGAGAAGTAGTCACCTCCCCCTAGGGCAGGAAGGCCCATCCCTGGGGGACCTGTCTCTAGTCCTAAAATGCTGAACTTCTTTTCTGAGGGATTCCCCTGCATCCTTCTCCCCACCCACAAAGCCCAGAGAAAAAGAATGAGGAGCAGGGAAAGAAGATGGAAAACCCAAGATAATCTCCTCCTTACAGGATGATATAAAGTAACTGCAGACAGACAATTCAAAGGAAGCCCCAAAGTCAGCCACGAGAGATGGAGACAGACGGGAAGTAAGGAAGAGTGCCCAGAGGAGCACAGCACTCCCACAGCTAGAGGAGGAAGTGCCACGCAGCAGGAATGCAGGTAGATGGTCTGATGTTCGAGAGGCTCCTAGGATACTGCGTCCCACCCCACCTGAACAGTCACAGCCAAAACGACCTCCCCAATCCCAGGACATGTTCCCTCTGCCACACGGCTGCTAAGATCTAATGGTTATGGTCCCAGCAGTCCCCAGCATCTGCTAAATGCTGGGCTGGTCTTGGGGTCTCATCCACTCTGGCAGTCTGTCAGGAACATCTCAGCTTTTCAATTAATTATGCCACAGATATGCCCGTTAAATGCGGTATACCCTAGACAGTGACTCTCCGGCATTCAGCCTTCACAGACCAAAAAAAAAAAACCCACACACACACCCCCTTTTTTTTTTCCAGAGGTTACCATTTTGTATTTTACCAAGCAAAGACTTAAAAAAAAAAAAAAAGGTCTAATTTCTATCATACCTTCACTTCATAAAGCACATTTTAAGAAAGCGTATTTTAAACATCGAGAAGTAGAAAGGACCTATCCTTAGAAAAAAAGTACTGCTCATTGAGTCACATAAAGTTAGCTTTATGAAAAAACTCATTCCACTGTCCCGTTTTGTTTCTCTAGAAACAGAGAACTCCACTGATCCACAGATCAGCATGCAGACCCTCTGTCCTCGGACACCCAAGGCCGTCCAGCCTCACCTTACCTGACCCTGGGGCTTAGAGAGGCAGTTGGCCATGGCAAGGTCAACAGGGATGCAGACATCTCTCAGCAGGGTTGTCTCTAAGCCTCAACTACCCCAGATCCACGATTTCTTAACCAAGACCACCCGGCAGGCTGGGCCGTCAGCTTACACACAGGATGACAAGGCCCTGGCCTCACTCCCAGCCCCTTTCACTCAGGTTATGTTCTGTTGTTGCCAAAAGCAGCACTTCAACTTAGTTCACAAGGGCCACTGCTTCCAAGAACATGTAGCCCAGGAAGCTCAGCATCCTCATCCCTCCCGTTAATAATGGGAGAAATCGAGTAAGATAATGGGGGCTGGGGAAGAAAAGGAATGCTAGAAGGAAAGGTGCAAAGGAATCAAGCTTTGCAAAGTAGACTCAGCAGCTTCTCCCTACACCAAAGCACCAGCTCTTACATCCAGAAGTAAAGCCTCCCCCGCTTCATAACACCCTGCTTTCAGTAGCGACCCATGGGGCACTGGGCCTGCAGGACGATAACTACCACCAACACCAGCAAAAGAGAAGTCTCCCAGGCTGGGGCTGGGGGCTGCATATGTGATCCAGATGTCTTCTTTAACCAGAAACAGGGGAAACAGGGCCCCGAGTCTGCAGTCCCTGGGTCAGGACATACAGCTTCCACAGAGCACGGACGAGACAAGGTGAGAAGGGGCAGAAATATCCAGCAACCCCACGTCCCTGTCCTCAACACTTGAATCTTTCTTCCTAGCCATGGGACCAGCCCCACCAGCTCGCAGCGGTCAGGGAAACCCTGAGCACGAGCTGCCAGCCCAACGCAGCCACAGGGACCCGAGTCCTCAGAAGCAAGCAGCTCCCAGCCCAGCTGGAAGAGGCTTTGAAAGCCATCAAGTACAACTCCTCCACTTCCCCCAAGGAAAAGGCAGGCCCAGAGAGGGGGCCCAAGTTGTCTGCGCCCGTGGACAAATGAGTGGCAGAGCCAGGGGGAGCTCGAAGACAGCGCAGGCCTCCGTCTCTGTCCAGCGCCAGTTCCACTGCCTGGAGCGACCTCAGCGGCTACACCGCTCCTCCTAAGCTGCTCAACGTCGCTCAGCCCTACTTCTGCCAACTCTCTGCTGTCGCGGCTGTCACCAACCTCAAGCCGGCAGTCCGCCACTATAATGGGAGGGAAAGACGGCCAATGCAAGGTCACAGTCTCTCCCTTTCCTTCCCACCCTGCCTGCTCTCATCCCAAATCTCCTTTCCTCCTCCACCCTACTACCCCAGATAAAGGGAGTATACCTCCCTGGGGTTGACAGTGTCTCAAAAGCACGTCATCCGTTCATGCAATTAGTATCTGAGTGCCCACTAGCTGCCAAGGAATTGTGCCAGGTCCCGAGAACACAGAAATAAAGTTTTTGACCGCAAGAAGAACTAAGATAGGGGAACCCAAAATATCAGTTTGTCACTAGATTCCCAAACGGTTTCAACTGGCTCTTTGGCCATCTGAGAAAAACGATGAAAGAAACATCCCACTCCATCAGGGCATCACAAACCACCCTGTCAATCCAAAACTTTGTCTCCAAATCCATCAGCCTCCATCCCTTATCTTACACCCTCACTGCCCAAGTCATCCAAGCATTAGCATGAGCTTGAAATACAACATCTGAGGCTTCAAGCAGCAGGACAAGTAACTTCTAGAGGTAAAGGTAGACATCACAGTCCCGCATCAAATGCAAACATCAGAGATGAGGGTGCTAGCTCAGATCCCCCTTCTACCCAGTTACTCTCATACAAATTGTCAGCCCTGCAAAGGAGTCCAAACATGTCAGTTACACTCCTACTTAAAGTTGGACCAAGAGGATCAGAAATGAGAGAATGGACTCAACCGGATGAGCCTTGCTTGAACAAGACCCCCGTGATCACCGTGCCATCTAGGAAGGAACAGGGTAGCCCAGCAAGGGCCGGCTTACCTCCTTGAGAAGCCCTGCTTTTTTCTTCAGCACCTCACATTTTCGCAGTTTGCAGATCTGGTGCGTGCGGCGGTTAGTACAGCTAGTGCAAGCGCCACAGTTTTCCAGCCGCCGGCAGGGCTCACAAGTACCACATCGTTTCCGTTTCTTTCGACCATCTCCACCCCCTCGGAGTTGGGACTCACTCCCAGCCATGGAGAGCCCAGGCCCCGGGAAGCCCCCTACCATCACCTGGCCCTGAGGGAAGTCATAAAGGCCTGGCAGGTCCGGCTGGACGGCCAGGGGCACCTGAAACTGGCTCATGATGCTGCCAGAGGTGGGGGCATAGGTGCTGGGGCAGAACCACAGTCCAGTTTCCGGCCACCAACAGGTCCTTCTCGCCCAGAACAGTCAAGAGTCTACAAGGGTGAAGGCAAGTGGCTTCAGTCTCGTGGATGGATGCCTCTTCTCAACCCCTCTTCACCTCCTCTGCAGCAGTCTGATCGGGCTCCGTAGGGGGCCACTCTCCCACCTGCTGGGGCCCAGGATCTGGGGGAGGACACCAGCAGCAGCCCTCAGAAAAGGGATCATCTTGGCCCGGTGGGTTCTTCACCCTCACCCACCCTGGACCCAGGCATGAGTTGAGCAGGTAGGGGTGTGGTGGGGGCAGAGCTGAGTGAGCAGTTTCTCCTGGTATTTTTCCTCCAGGGTCTGGACGCTGGAGAAGGCAGTGCTGCCTGAAAAAGAGAGAAAGGGGAAGCGCATCACTCGGGGCTCAGGGACAACTTTCACGTGTCACTTCTTCCTGCTTCTGGGAAGAGAAAATGGGGGAAGAGATGGGGCTTGCTCAAATGAGGTCCTGCCCAGAACCTCAGGCAGGACGCACCCAGCACCCGCTCCCTGTCTGAGGGAGGCGGCCTCGGGCCTGAGGGCTGCTGGGGGCCCTGGATTCAAGGGGGTGATCAAGGTGAGATTTCTAAGAAAGTTGCCCTCTTCCCCACCCCCACGGGCTGGCGAGAGTTTCACCAAAATTCCCCCACACGCCCTGGCTGGAGGCCGCCGGGCCCTCCCTCAGGGAGCTGAGCTTTCAAAATAAAGTTTGCTGAGAGCCTCGCTCGGCGGGACTGCCCCGGCGCCCCCGGCACGGAAGCAGCCTGGAGGTGGGGGCGCGCCCGGGGCAGCCCGCGCCCGCCGCGCGCGCCGCGCCAACCGCCCGAGCGCAGCCCGCCAGCCCGACTGGGGAAGGCGGCCCCCGCCGCCGAGGGGCGAGCCGGGGCGGGCCGCCGCCTCCTTTTTTGGGGCCCCGCCATCGGCCGGGACCCCGCCCGCCCCCCACCGCCCCGATCCCGCCGGCACGCCCACACCCCACGGTCGCCCCGCCACCGGACCCGGCCGTCCCCTCCCCCTCCCCCGGGCCGGGCCCCCCGCGCCTCCCGCCGCCCCTCCCCCACTCCGGAGCCGGAAAGGCACCGACTGCACCGACCTGCCCGCCGCCTCCGGGGCGGAGCGCACAAAGGGGCAAAGTTTCCCGGCCCGCGCCGCCGCCGCCACCACCGTCGCGGCCGCCGCCGCCGCTGCCTGGGGCGCCCGCCTCCCGGAGCGCCCGGCCCGACCGAGCTTGGCGCGCGGAGCCCCCCGCCCGGGCCGAGGAGGGGACGGCGCAGGAGGAAGGAAGAGGCAGCGGCGGCCGCGGCGGCAGCAGCAGCAGCAATGAAGGCGTCCGCGGGACTCCCCGCCCCCAGCGCACCGCGGCACGTGCTCGCCCGGGGACTCCCCCGCCCGGGAGGGCGCACACGTGCGGCCCCGCCAAGCCCCGCCGGCCCGGCCGGGCCCCGGGCCGGGCGAGAGGGGGGTGGTTCCCGCGGAGGGGAGGGGTCGGGAGGGCGGCCTGCGAGCGGCTTCGGGCAGGCTCCGGCCCGGCCGCCGTTCCTTGCACCTGCAGTGGCTCCCACCCACGCGGTCGGCCCTCCCGGGACGCGGCCGCCCCCTTCGGGCTAGCCACCCTCGCCCTCCGGCGGGGCTGCAGCCGGGGCCGGCGAGGCGGGGTGGAGCACGCGGACCTTCCAGCCTAGGCCCTCGGCCGAGCCGCGCTCGGTGTCCCCACTTCCTGCCACTCCCTGCGGGCCAGATCGGTCCGGGACTGCCCCGGCGCCCCCGGGAGGCCTGAGCGCCGGGCCCGACTGACCCCCCGTCCCAGCTGCGGCTGGCTCATTCTGAGGCAGGACAATGGGGGACATCGCGCGTTTGCGTACCGAGTCAGCGTGGCCAGCAAGAAGGGGTTGCTCGGGGGCAGAGGCTAAGGGCACCCTCGCAGGGGTCACGGCCGAATGCCCTGTCCAGGTGGACCCCACGGCCCTGCCATCGCCAGCCTCCCCCGCGCCGCGCTCGGCTCTTTCGCGTCGAAAACAAAGACTAATCCGATACCCCCGCCCTGCCTCCCAGTGGAGGGGGAACGGGCGCGTCGCGGAGGGTAACTGAGGAGGACAGCCTTCAGGAGGGGCTCGGAGAGCCTCGAGGGGGCCGTGGCGCGACTAAGCCCTAAAACCCGGCGCAGACACTTTGAAGAGTCACCCTGGGCTATGTTCCAGGCAGGGGGTAAGGGGCAGGGCTCAGGAATATTTCCAAGTTGCCAAACTGCCCGTTCTCTCTGCTGCTTTTTTCCCTCACCTGTTGTGCAGGCCAAGTTGAAATTCCAGGTTAGATTAATTCAGCCCCACCCATCTGGTCTGACTGCCAGGCTGGTGCCTGCAACTGCCTTCCACCTACCTGGGTTGCAGGGGAGCAGGGTGGGTCTCTGACACACACGCGCACACACACACTCGGGCGAGTCCTGGCAGAAACAGCCACAGGACGGACTGGCCTGACCAGTTTGGGCGGTGCTCACGGAGCCAGGTACCTGGCAGGCGTCGCCGCCCGGCTGCAGCTAACAACTCAGCCAGAACTGGAAAAAGAGCATTCGGCCGGCTATTTAGAAAGAAAGAAAAAAAAGTAACTGATCTGAAGTAGCGCTGTCCAGAAAGCCCTAGGCGGTAAAGCAGCCCGGGTTCTGTCTGGAACTTCCCTCTGATTTTGACAGCCTGCTCCAGGGTCCAGGTTGTCAGCGGGGGAGTGGGTGGGGGTGAACATGGCTGCAATATCCACTTCCTACCATGGCCTTTGGGAGGACTGAAGAGTTTCTGTTCAGGGTAGTAAGACTAGAACCGAGACGAAAAACCAAGAGAGTGTAATTTTCAAACAGGGGAACAGGTTGTAGACTCGTACTTGTTTTTAATGTTATATATTTTTAATAAGCAACTTTATTAATAAAAAATGTGTATAAAGAAAACGTGGAAACTACAGATACTAGAGGGGAAAAATCACCAAATTACAACCATATTTAACCATTTGCTATATTTCCTTGTAGCCTTTCCTATTTGTGGATTTACTCACACTGATTATACAATTTGCCATCCTCTTTTAACTTAACGTTGTACCATAGGCATTTCCCTGTTTGGTATACAGTTTTCAGAAAGTGTGACAGTGAGGTGAAGAAGATGGCTCAGGAGCCAGAGAACTCTGGCTTCCAAACCTGAATCTGCCACTTGGTAACAGTGTGACCTTGGACTAGGTACTCCATCTTCGAGGGAATCCAAGTAAAGGACTTAATATAGGGCTTAATGAATGACAACAACTAATATTGTTTAATCCATATGACAACCTTGTGAGGTAGGTACTATCATCAAACCCATTTTATGGATAAGAAAACAGATTAAATAACTTGCCCAAGATCGCTCGGCTAGTAAGTTGTGGACTTTCAGAGGAGCCCAGCAGCCATCCTCTTGTATTCTGTCTGGGTAAATGGCACCAGCAAGTCACTGTGTCATTTACTCTTCGCCAGCAATCTATGAGAGGGTCAATTCATAAAGCCCTCTCGTTTAGGTAACTGGGTGAATGAATGCTGGTGCCATTCACTGTGACAAAATGCAGAAGGAAGGATGCCTAGGGATGGAGACATTCGTGTGAAAGTGAGTGTGCAACTGAGGGGGTGAGGCCTGGGCTTGAGATTTGGGCCCCATCAGTGAGCAGACAGCAAGGCCTCAGGTGTGGAGGAGCTCATCGGGGTGGATATGGAGAGTGAGAGGAAAAGGCTGCCAGAAAAGAGCCGCAGGGAATACCAGCCCATGAGGGACAGGAGCTGAGAAGGGGCCACCAGAGAGGTTGGAGGGAACCCAGCCAGGCTAGAGAGCTGCCTGTCATATCTTCCCAGCCTCTGGAACCTTACACTTCGGCAGTTCTGTTGCTTATTCCTTCTGCCTGGGGAAAACCCTTCCCACCCCACCCCTTCTCAGCTACCCCTTGTACCTGCCAAATTCCCACTCATCCTGCAAGTCATAAGTGCCAGTTCCATGAAACCTTCTCCAGCTGCTCAGATGATTCCAGAACCTCACCCACTCTCCCTCCACAGAAGTTTGACTCTCCCTGCCTAGGAACAGTTATCTCATCGGCGCTGGGCACTGGACTGGTTTGCATGTTTCCTTCCCAGTTACTACAAACTCCTGGAAGGCTAGCACGCAGTCTTTCACCTCATAACCCTAGACCTAGCAACCAACCACTGTGTTGAATGAAGAGATGAGGTGAGTAGAACCTGATGAATGACAGACTCCAGTAACACTGAAGACCCATAGGCTTCTTTCTTGCTTGCTTTACGACTTGCACAAACTGGTCAGGGGCGGCCAAGATAAAACCGCCTAAACTCCTCAGGTCCTGCCTTCTGGTTCTCCAGCCTCCTGGGCTGCTGCGGCTATTCCCATTCACACTGCGCTCAGGGCAGGAGAGCAGCGGGGGTGGGCGTAGGATGGGGCGAGCCCCTCCTGGGGCTGCGTTAGCCTAGACGCAGTGGTTCCGCCAACAGAGCCCCAGCACCAGCAGCATCACCATCTCATGGGAACTGGCTAGAAATGCAAGCTCTTGGCCCTATCCTAACCCCACTGAATCAGAAACTCTGGGGGCGGGCCCAGCAATCTGTTTTAATTAGCCCGTCAGTTGATGTCAAGTTAGAGCAGCACTGGACTACAGCAAGCTGGGGAAAAGCAAGTTCAGCACCCAGGTGGAGACCGCGATTAGGCCCCCGAGGCGCTTAGAGTAGACAGAGGGAGAGAGGCTCCTTTTAGGAGCGGGTTTGGCGGGCGCCACCCCAAGCGGCCAAGGGCGGAGCCTCTTTTAGGCGACTGCTCCCGCGAGGTCAGAGCCGGGCTGCGCTGCTGCCCCCGGGAATAGAAAGGGAAATCTCCTTGCTAGAGGAGGAAGCCCTAAGGACTCAAGGGACGATAGGGATGTCAGGGGCATTTCCCTGGATGCCTGGAGCATGGAGGGTGCGAAATAAGGAGGCTTTCCTACCCCATTGATCAGCTGAAGTTGATTCCGCACGGGGAAGGAAAGGGACAAGAAGCATAATTGGATGTGCAAGACTGTGGTTCTTCAGGAAGTTAACACGTGGAACTAACACTGTTGGATGCTGCTGAACTCTCAGATGATTGATGTGACTAACCTCCTCTGAGGTACTTGACCTCTCTCCTCTTCAGCTAATAAGTAATTTGTCCTTATTTAAGAATGAGATTTGTGTATGGGGACCTTTTGCAGAAATGTAAATACATCCCGATATCCATACCTGGGCTTGGTTTTAAAGACTGAAGGTATTGGGAGGTTTATTTGATTTTGGGTGTGTTACTTCTTTGGTCATGTATTGGCTAAAAATATTATCAACTAATATTTGCATAGATCTTTCCCTTTACAAAGCACTTCCACACACATTATCCTTCTGTCTGCACAGAGTGGCAAATACAACAAATGTGCAAATGTTAACGACATAGTTTTTATTATCATCACCATTTTACAGATAAGAGAACTGGCGCTCAGTGAGGTAATTTGTCCAAGGTCATTCACCACTACATGGCAGAATCCAGGACCTACAATCCAGAACCTCTGAAATTAGCCCACGAATGCTAGAGCTGATACCGGGCAGAAGCTGGCATTTTGCTCTCAGGGAAAGGGAGGTTCATTAGTGGGTTGCTTGTGGACCTGCATTGGTGAGTGTGACACGTGTAGGATATCTATGCTATGCGTTTTTGGGTTTTTTTGTTTTCTTTTGTTTTTTGGGTTTTTTTTTCTTTGAGATGGAGTCTCACTCCTGTCACCCAGGCTGAAGTGCAGTGGCGTGATCTGTGCTCACTCTAACCTCTGCCACCCAGGTTCAAATGATTCTCCTGCCTCAGCCTCTCGAGTAGCTGGGATTACAGGCACCTGCCACCGCGCCCAGCTAATTTTTGTAGTTTTAGTAGAGATGGGCTTTCACCATCTTGGCCAGGCTGGTCTTGAACTCCTGACCTCATGATCCTCCCACCTCGACCTCCCAAACTGCTGGGATTACATGCGTGAGCCACCGCGCCCGGCTACTATGTTTTTAAATAGTCCTGTAAATGTCCTCATGTTTTATAACTAGTTTTGTGACTGCATTTTGAATTTAAGTTGAATCAAATAGGCTTCATTACTTGCAAGGAGAATGCAAGGGTACCCATCATAATGGAAGGAATACCCAACAGGGATAAAGGCCTTGGTGCCCCTGAGCCTTGGTTGACAGGGTGTATCAGTCAGGATCAGTTAGATTGTGCCGGACTAATAGACAATCCCCAAATCGCAGTGGCTTTACATAACAAAAGTGTATTTCTCAATCACAAAACGTGTCCATTATGAGTCATTAGGAGCTCTGTTTCCCGTAGTCACTCGGGCATCCAGGCTGCTGCAACTGGACATGCATCTCCTCAACCCTGAAGGCAGGAAACAAGAATGGGGCAAATCTAGCACTGGCTCTTAAAGCTTTTACCTGGAAGTGACACACATCACTCCTGCTGTCATCTCACTGGCCAAAGAAAGTTACAAGGGGGCAGGGAAGTGCGATAAGTACAATCCCGCTATGTGCAGGAAGGATAAGCGGAAGTATTTGGTTAACAGCACTAACACACAGGGAGTGTGTGTGAGTGTGTGTTGAATGTATATGTGTGTATTTGAGGTATGTGCAATTACACATACTGCCCATTTCCAGAGCATTCCTCCCTCCTGGCGACACATATTAGAGATTCCTACTGTAAAGGACTGTCATTCCTTGCACCAGAGCAGGTTCAGAGATTTAAACTAAAGTAAAAAAAAATAGGAGTTGAAGGAAACCTAGTAGAAGAGGTGAGTGGCTGTGGGACAAACTCAGTAGAAATTCGTTTGTAGAGAAAGAAATCCAGTAAAGGAAGGTACTCAGGGTGTATGACACAAGGAGCCTGCCTACTAAAGGAAACTTCTAAAACAGCAGAGCTTTAGCAGAGGCGTTTCCTGCCGCCTTGCCATTAACTCCCACTCATCCTTCCTGGTTAAACTCAGGTGACACTTCAGGAAGCCTTTGATGATCTCTCGAGATTGGGTAAGGCGCCCACCAATCAGATCACAGGCATGCCTGGGTCTGTCCCATCCCCTCAGCTGTGGACAAGGACCACATCTTACTGCCAGCTGCTATATAGAGAATGCATTAGAGGAGGGTGTCAGAATAGAGGCAGAGAGAGCAGCTAGAAGGCTGTTGCAGAAACCTAAGTGAGAAAACAAAAATGATGGTCTCCATTAGGGTAGTGGTGGTGGGGAGGGAGAGAGGTATCAAGAAAGATTTATGAAGTCAAACCCATAGGACGAGGGCATAGGAAGGGAGGTTTCTGGAAGAACAACAGGGTAGATGGTAGTGCCGGGGGGCCCAGAGAAGATGGAAGTTGATGAATGAGGTCAGCAAGAACACATCCCATTTGAGGTCCATTTTGACAGTGCCCACAGAGAGACCCAGGAGCAGCCCCTGTCACAGCCTGAGATTCCGGTGGGGAAAACCAGGTCCTATGAACTGCCTCTTGGTTAAACTCCAACATCAAATCGAGGTTAGTATTTTCTTGTTTAAAAAAATATCAAGCCGGGCCTGGTGGCTCACGCCTATAATCCCAGCACTTTGAGAGGCCAAGGCAGTCGAATCACTTGAGCTCAGGAGTTCAAAACCAGCTTGGGCAACATAGTGAGACCTCAACTTTCCAAAAAAATTAGCCGGGTGCAGTGGTGCACACTCTGAGGTGAGAGGATCACTTGAGCCCGGGAGGTTGAGGCTTCAGTGAGCCAAAATTGTGCCATTGCACTCCAGCCTGGGCAGTGGAGTGAGACCCTGTCTCAAAATAAATAAATAAATAAATAAATAAAAAGTATGTGTGTTGGGGGAGGAGGAAACACAGAAAATACATACAGTATAAAAATGGTGAAATTCCTGAACTACACATCATAGGAATCCATTCAGAACAGTGCTTTATAGAAAAAGCTGAGCATCCCTGAAAGATTGGTTCAACTTCAATTGGCTTGTTCCCTGATCTTGTTTTCATGTGTTGTTTCTGTCCCATCTCCTGCTAAGTAGGAGCCTGCTTGTCCCATTTGAGACTTGAAGATGATATCAACCCCTTTCATCTTCGAGGCTTCCCTTCCTCATAGCCTTTTGTGGGTGAGGATTGAGTCCCATTTGTAGGTACTTGACAGTGCTGGGGCACCCATCCTGAGAGACCTTGTTCTTCCCACTTGGATGTTGTACTCCCCTATCCCCCACGATATTTTCCCCCTTCCCCATGCACTGAGATGCTCCCACTGGTTCCTTGAGTTCCATTTGCAGCTCCTTCGTGTACCAGTTTTTGACTGCAGGCGAGGTAATTCCCCCCTCCTGGCCTCCTTCCAATCTCTAAAGATGGGACTTAGGATACCTCCTAAGCAGACTCCTTTGCAGAGGACCAGATGAAGCCAACCTATGGCAAAGTCCCGCCTCAGACCTTGGTGGATGGTAGGCACTCAAACTGTCCTTTACTTTCATTTCCATTGAGTCCCCTGATTCTTCCTCTCACTTATCAGAGAAATGGTCTTACCCTAGTCTAGCCATATGTAACCATGACACCTAGAATTAAACTATATACAATAATCAATGCAGACATTATGTATTACAGAGGGTCATCAGATATAATGGCATTCAGGTGCCCAGGATGAGGTTTGATATTAAGTAGGAGCGCCTATCCAGCCTCTCCAGATGGAGACAGTTTGCCAAGTGCCTCCCTTATTCTCTCTCTCCCTCCATATTCAATCAACACTAGGTCCCACCAGCTCCAGACTAAACTGTCCTGAACTGGTGCTCTTTCTCAGGCTTCCTGCTCTCCCCTTTTCAGCCTGCCTCCCTTCCCCTCACTCTGTAGTCTCCCCTCTCACAGACACAGATTTCATTGCCGTTGATTCAGACCTCCTGGGCGTGGGCAGGCAGGGTCCTGGAATTGAGATGACGAGGTGTCTGGGCCATCCTGTAGCCAGTCAGGAATATAAGTTTCAAACTGCTGCTACTCAAAGTGTGGTTGGTCTGTGGGTTTGCAGCAGCGGTACCACGGAGAGTTTCTAGAAGTGCACTATCTCAGCAGGCCTCAGAGCTACTGAATCAGAGTTTTTTTGTTTTGTTTTGTTTTCCCTCAAGAGACAGGGTCTTACTCTGTTGCCCGGGCTGGAGTGCAGTGGCCTGATCATAGTTCACTGCAGGCTTCAACTCCTGGGCTCAATTGATCCTCCTGCCTCAGCCTCCTCAGTAGCTGGGACTACAAGTGTGTGCTACCCACCCTGGACTAATTTTTAATTTTTTTGTAGAGACAGGGTCTCACTATGTTGCCCACACCAGTCTCAAACTCCTGGCCGCAAACCATCCTCCCACATCAGCCTCCCCAACTGTTGGGATTATAGGCATGAGCCACTGCACCTGGCCAAAATCTGCATTTTGACAAGACTTTCAGGTGATTCCTAGGCACCATAATAATTAAGAAGCTCTGCTTTAAAATCCCTCAGAAGGTAGGGTTAGTTAGGGTAGAGATAAAAAGGACACAGGCATCCCTTGTAGAGCTGGGAGAGGCCTTCTTGGAAATGCCTGCACTAATGGATCGAGTCATATGGTGTTACACCAGCATCATTCTGGGGAGATACACTGTATTCTCAACATTGTACTATTTATCTGCTAAACCAGGGAAGGATGTGATTAGCAGATGTCTCAGTCTTCTTGCCATTCTTTAGGACATCCACATGACACTCAGCCATCTCAAACCATGTTAAAATTGAATTTTAACATCCAGCCTCTAGGAAACAATCTATTTATAGTGAACCAAAAATCTGTAAGATAGGCCAGGTGCGGTGGCTCACGCTTGTAATCCCAGCACATTGGGAAGCCGAGGAGGGCAGATCACTTGAGGTCAGAAGGTCGAGACCATCCTGGCCAACATGGTGAAACTCCGTCTCTACTAAAAATGCCAAAAATTAGCTGGGCGTGGTGGTACGTGCCTGTAGTCCCAGCTACTCGGGAGACTGAGGCACGAGAATCGCTTGAACCCGGGAGGCAGAAGTTGCAATGAGCCCAGATCGCACCAGTGCACTCTAGCCTGGGCGACAGAACGAGACTGTCTCAAAGAAACCCAAACAAAACAACAATAACAACAACAAAAAAACCTGTAAGATAGAAAATGGGGTATTAAAAGCCGAAAGAGACCAAAGGGGAACTGACAGATTGGCCACTCGAACAGGAGCATGCCGTGGACCAAAGGCATGTGAGCGATGTGATGGTGGCCACTCAGATCCATAGACCCGTGAGCAGCTTCATGGTTGCTAGAAAAAAAGAGGAAGAAGGACAATGAAGTGCAGGAAGCCTGGAAGCAACCCATGAAGTCTGGGTGAAGAACTTAGGTTTATAAGCACATGGCTGATCTGTGTAGAAAAGGTAAATGAAGTGTGTTTTTGTTGTTGTTGTTTTGTTTTTGTTTTTCAATGTCTCGGGGGCACAAGGGAGAGGCTGCCCCTTGGCCATGAGAACCCTCTTTGAAGGTAAATACGTAAATTCCTTTATGCAGCATGATGCCAGGTCTGCTGCTTCCTGTGGGCACTCCTGGGGCAAGGGCACCAACATTAAGACTGAGAGAAAAACCACAGGATTAGGATTGTCTGATTTAGCAAATAGAAACACAGGACTTCCAGTTGAATTTGAGTGTCAGATAAACAACAAATAATTTTTTAGTATACATATGTCCCAAATATTACATGCCAGAGTAACCCTACTCAAGAGCAGAGCCTGTCCCCAAAGCATTTGACCAGGAGAAACTTGAGCTAAAGGAAAGTTTCTCCCTAGGGCTGATAGAGCCCAGTGGTACTATCCTAAGACCCACCCTATTTTTCAAAACAGGATGGAAATGGGCTTTGTTAGTTTTGGGGTGGGGCAGTCTTTTGTGAGAGGCTATGCCATATTGTTTGCTTTGTAAATGTTTTGCCCTGCAAAATGTTTTTTACGTTATCCTGTATTGGGCAAGGTAGTTCAAGGAACATATACCATAAAAGTAGTGTAGTTTTGATAATTCCAAGTCAGATTCCTGTAGGAGATGGACAGTTTCTTTTTCTTTTTTTTTTTTTCTTTTTTTTTTGAGATGGAGTCTCGCTCTGTTGCCCAGGCTAGAGGGCAGTGGCGCAATCTCGGCTCACTACAAGCTCCGCCTTCTGGGTTCACACCATTCTCCTGCCTCAGCCTCCCGAGTAGTTGGGACTACAGGCGCCTGCCACCATACCTGGCTAATTTTTTTGTATTTTTAGCAGAGACGGGGTTTCACCATGTTAGCCAGGATGGTCAGCCTTGATCTCCTGACCTCGTGATCCGCCCTCCTCGGCCTTCCAAAGTGCTGATTACAGGCGTGAGCCACTGCGCCCGGCCAGGAGATGGACAGTTTCTTAGTCCAGAACAATAAAATCCCATGTAGCCAGATAAACTGCTTCTATATAACCAGGCATTTATTTATTGAGACTTGTAGAAGAAAATGTTGGTAACAATTTACCTCATCAAGGAACATTTCTAAGCATAAAATCAATAAATCCTTTTGTATGTCAACAAACCAAATTAAATGATAAACTGAGGAAAAATATTTACAAAACAAATGAACAGGAAAGGTGTTATATACTTAGTAGGTAAGAAAAGATGGACACTCAAAAGGGAACAAAAAGGCAAAGGATGTGAACATTCACAAAAGAAGGAATGCAAATGGCCAATAAAGACATAAAATGTCCCTGGCATGGTGGCTCATGCCTGTAATCCCAGCACTTTGGGAGGCCTGTAATCCTAGCACTTTGGGAGGCCGACGTGGGCAGATCACCTGAGGTCAGGAATTTAAGACCAGCCTGGCCAACATGGTGAAACCCTGTCTCTACTAAAGAAAAATACAAAAATTAGCCAGGCATGGTGGTGCTCCCCTGTAATTCCAGCTACTCGGGAGGCTGAGGCTGGAGAACTGCCTGAGCCTGGGAGGTGGAGGTTGCAGTGAGCCAAGATTGCACCACTGCACTCCAGCCTGGGCCACAGAGCAAGATTCCATCTGAAAAATAAAATAAAATAAAATAAAAACTTTATTAATTAATAACTATAGCAAACTGGCAGATCACAAAATAAAAATACTCAGTTTTGCAAAGACTGTAAGGATCTAAGTACAAGGATCTTCTTGGAGGACTTATTTATGACAGCAAAAAAAAAATTAAATTAAATTAAAATAAACTTAAATGTTCAACATTAAAGAATGATTAAGGCCAGGTCCATGGCTGACACCTGTAATCGCCACAGTTTGGGAGGTCAAGGAGTGAGGATCACTTAAGCCCAGGAGTTTGAGACCAGTCTGGGCGACATAGGGAGACCCCATCTCTACAAAAAAAAAAAAAAGAAAAAAAATTAGCTGGACATGGTGAGTGTGCCTGTGGTCCCAGCTGCTCTGGAGGCTGAGACGAGAGGATTGCTTGAGCTCAGGAAATTGAGGCTACAGTGAGCCATGATTGTGCCATTGCCCTCAAGCCTGGGTGACAGAGCAAAATACTGTCTCAAAAAAATTACATAAAATATACACGAAGATTGGAAGCAAATATATCAAAATATAAACATTGGGTCTCTGAATTATTTTTGTTTTCTTCTTAATACCTTTTTTCCCTAAAATTTCTACAACAAAGAAGTAGTAGCATTCCTATCACTGAAAAATAGAAAATTATGTTTGAAAAAGAAGACAAGTGGACCATCAATGCCTCTAAGTAGGTCTTTGAGAGAGAAGGAAGCAAATTCTGATAATTCTCTAATAGAATGACCAAGACTTTTCACAGTGGAATCACCTGGAGAACTTGAGGAATACCAATGCCAAGGCCCCACTTCCAGAGATTCTGGTTGTATGGACCTGGTGCCCACCCCATGGGGTCTTTGGCAATGTCAGGTCATGCCCCGAGGTGTGGGGACTCCAATGTGAAGCCAGGCTGGGAACAACTGCTTGCAGGAGTGATCAGGAGTTTTGGAGTTTAGGTCCCTGTGGCCTTTTGGAGGAGCTACTGCAGGAGGAACGGCAAGACCTGGTTTCAAGCCCAGTAAGTGGTCCTTTAGGCACATAATTTAAGTGAATCTTTGTGTGTCTATCTGTAAAATGAGAATATTTAATGTCTACCACAAGAGTTGTGGCTTCGAGGAGAAGATAAATGAGGAAGTACTGTGTGAAATAGCATATACAAATGTACTCTTGTTAGAACCTGGAAATTCAGACTATAGCAATGACCTTTGATCAATGGAATATCCTTGACAACACTGGGACAGATGCAAATAGGCAGGTTTATTTCAAAACTGTCCATCTTATAATTTGATTTGATTTGCAGATCTTTTAGGCAGGTGCTGTCAAACGTGGATGCCTGGGGCAGTCCTAGCCAGAGGGCTCATGAGCAGGGGACAGCAGCCAATAGATCTGGGTTGGTTCAGATCATTTGGTCTTTCCTGCTTTGAAAAGTGGCTGGCCTCCACGACTCAAAACCTTGTTCTCCTGACAATGTGCCTGTGCACGTTTAACAAACACACCAGAATGTCTACTTCCAAATAAATGTTCTTACCTAAATTGTTTCCTTGTGAGGTTGTATTACCATAGCCTAAAATGTCTTGGGAATTCCTCGTTTGAGATTGCCTTTGTCTAAGCTACATCTCTTTTTTCTGAGTATTTTCAATCAGTGGATTTATTCTCCATCCTCTGAAGAAGAGCTTAATTTTAGGAAGCAGCCAAAAATATCTTTCAGAACCAAACCTGGTGATTAAGATGGTGGTCTAACCTAGGTAAGACATTTTATTTTTTAAGTAGAAAGGTCACTTGTAAGGTACGTGTGTATCTATCTTGCTACTCACTGTACTCAGTGCCTGACATACAGACACTCAGTGTGTTCTTGTTGAATGATGAACAGAGCCTGGCTCTAGTGGGACCCATAAACTGGCTCCAAAGGCAACTCCAAAGAGGTTTCTGAGCAACGCCAGCCTATTTGGCAATAATAATTTTTAGCCCGTATGTTGATTAGAAGTCAGTCTCTTTCCTTTATAAGTATTCTACATCTATACCTTATGCATTTGATCAAGGAGAAACTGTGGTAGTTCCTTCTACCTTACTGAGGCTAATGCTGGACTTAGTCTCCTAAAGCAACCACTAATCAGTGATGTTGGACAAATCTAGGCATTTTTGAAATTATTTTGCATGCCAACCCAAACCACAGAACATCTAAGCATGTGGTGGGTTAATAAGGACAATGCCTGAAACCCAACTCACTTTTTTACACAATGGTTTCAAGATGCTGACATTTGAGGTGTACAGAGTTAAGCAGCTCATAGGCAGGGCAGCAAGCACTGGCTTGAGTGTCAGGACACCCAGGCTATTCCAGCTCTGCTGCTAACTAGCTGTGTCTGCTTGGGAAAAACGTTGTCTCACACACTCCCTTCTGTACAAACACACCCTTAGTCTTTATTTACGTTCCTATACAATGATCTAGCACCATTAAAATCATCATTCTAAACTGAGAAAAGGCAGACAACAGTAGACACCCCACCGGCAAGGTCTGCCCAAGTACTGGGGAGATTTTTGGAGCTGCAAAAACCAGTTTGAGGCCGGGCTCCGTGGCTCACGCCTGTAATCCCAGCACTTTGGGAGGCTGAGGCGGGTGGATCGCTTAAGGTCAGGAGTGTGAGACCAGCCTGACCGACGTGGTGAAACCCCGTCTCTACTAAAACTACAAAATTAGCCAGGTGTTGTGGCGCACGCCTGTAATCCCAGCTACTCTGGAGGCTGAGGTGGGAGAATCACTTGAACCTGGGAGGAGGAGATTGCAGTGAGCTGAGATCGCACCACCACACTCCAGCCTGGGTGAGAAAGCGAGACTCCATCTCAAAAAAAAAAAAGAAAAAAAGCCAACAACCACCACCACCACCACAAAAAAAAAAAAAAAAAAACAACCCAATTTGAGCAGAGAGAAAGTCTCTGCTCTGAAGGAGAAAAAAAAGCCAAAGATGAAGCTCACTGCTCCTGGCACTGGAACTGAAGGGAACACGCAGGTCATCTGAGGTCAAGTTCAGGGCATGCAGCCAGCCACCAGGCGGGAAGGAAGCAGAGTGAATGTCTGCCTGCTCTCCCAGCTGTCCACCTTCTGAGCAAAAGTCCCACACCGGTCCCCTTTGCTGGGTCTCCCAAGGGACCTCAGAGACTCCTTCCAGACCCGGGCATTTGGGCTCTGGCCTCAAAGACACAGCCTACGGTAGAAATGCTGAAAGAAACAGGTAAGAGAACAGTGTGAGCAACGGAGGCTTTGCTGGCTTGGCTTGTCTTTGCCAAGCACTCTATTTAAAACATTTGAGCATTTCTTGCCTGCTATTGCCCTCTACTCTAGCCTTGCGGTCTCCCTGCCCAACCCCACCCCCTCACAGGCTCTTTTCTTAGCTCCATGCCTTTGCTTATGGTGTTTACTCCAAATCACCCTGAACCCAGTCTTGCTCTAAAAATCCTACTTCACTTAATGCCCAGCTCGAATGCCATGTAATCCAGGAATCTCCTTAGCTGGAAGCAGCACTCATTTTGGTCCACAGTGGTATCACGCTTAGGGGCATGAGGTCTGATCCCATCAGGACCTCGACACACCCCACCCTTCACCATCACATCCTGTGTGTCCCTTCCTTTGCCCATGCTGCTCCCCTGCTTGGACCATCCTTCCCGCCCTACCTGCCCAAATGGTCCTCACCTCACCCTTCAAGGCTCAGCTCAGCTGTACTCTGTGAAGCACTCTCCAGCTCTTTCTTTCTCTCCACTCACATGCACCTACCAGTTCCATTTACTGAGTGGCTACTCTGCCCAGACGTTTGTCTACAATATTTCTAATTCTTGGTACCACTTGAAAAATAATTGTAAAATTAGTTTCATTTTCAGATTTAAGGAAAACAGAAGCTCAGAGAGGCAAAGGAACTTGTCCAAGTTGCACTGCTGGTGAGTGGCCCAGCCAGGATTTGAACCCAGATTTGTGTGATGTCTAAACCCAAGTCCTCCATGTACTCCATGCTACTTATTCATTCGTAAGGTGGATATTTTAAGCAGAAGACTGTCAGGACCTTAAAGATTGTCTTCCTTGCTTTCAAAGCAAGGAATCTAAAATATAGAGATGTTCAGTGACTTGCCCAGGGTGATACAGTTTCTCCCAACCCCCTTCTCTGATTCCTCCCATGTGCCAGCACTGGTGGCCAGCGAACTACCTATCACTGCAGAGGCTGTCCAGTACCAGGTAACGTTTGTTACCAGGTAACGTTTGTCCGGGGTCCCCAGTCGTAAGCCGTGGGGCACATACCTGCACCACAAGCAGGGCCCCAAATTAGGCAAGAGAGAATGTTGCAACAAGCTCAGAGCCACAGGATGTATTAGCACAATTGTATACAATGATAAAATCCTCAACAGTGGCTTCAAAGTTTATCGCTTTCTGGCCAGGCGTGGTGGTGGCACATGCCTGTAATCCCAGCTACTCGGAAGGCTGAGGCAGTAGAATTGCTTGAACCCAGGAGGCGTAGGTTGCAGTGAGCCGAGATTGCACCACTGCACTCCAGCCTCGGTGACAGAGCAAGGTTCTGTCTCAAAAAAACAAAACAAAAAAGTAGTTTACAGCTTTCTCATGTAGAAGTCTGAGGAGGGAGTCCAGGGCTAAAGTTGCAGTTCTACAAAGTCAGGGCCTGAGGCTACTTCTGTCTTTTGCAATTCCCTCTTTATAAGGCACTTCATGATCCAAAGTGGCCCCCAGGATCATGGGGGAGGGGGTGGCTCTGAGGGCAGAATCAAAGGGCTTATCATCATCTTCTATTTCTACCATCCGTTCTAAGGATCTTACAGTCACATAATCTAGTCCAGAGTCAGAGAGGCTGCTCAGAGCCCACCTGCAGCTGGCCTGGGTCTTAGCAAGTATGTAACTAAGTATGTTAGCAAGTATGTTGCTAGCA
The DNA here is from genome assembly GCF_009828535.3 of Hylobates moloch. NCBI lineage: Eukaryota > Metazoa > Chordata > Mammalia > Primates > Hylobatidae > Hylobates > Hylobates moloch. The sequence continues at coordinate 8,627,165 of NW_026652290.1, read as the reverse complement.
GCATGGAGGCGTAACGGTGTGGGAGGTGTTTCATTGCTTAGTGCAAGGGGTCTTTCTCAGGCTCAGCCTGTGTCCCTTTTTCTTCTTTCTTCCTGCTTTCCATTTCTCCAGTATCTATTGAATTACTCACTCCCATGTGCCAGGCACTGGAGATACAAAGTGGGATAAGACATAAGCCATGCTCTAATAAAGAGACAAAGAGATGATTTTAGGCTGGGTGTGGTGGCTCACACCTGTGATCCTAGCACTTTGGGAGGCTGAGGCGAGTGGATCACCTGAGGTCAGGAGTTTGAGACCAGCCTGGCCAACATGGTGAAACCCCATCTCTACTAAAAATACAAAAATTAGCCGGGCATGGTGGCGGGCACCTGTAATCCCAGCTAGTCTGGAGGCTAAGGCAGGAGAATCACTTGAACCCAGGAGGTGGAGGTTGCAGTGAGCCGAGATCACACCACTTCACCACTCCAGCCTGGGCAACGAGTGAGATGCCATCTCAAAAAAAAAAAAAAAAAAGAGAGAGAGAGAGAGAGAGATGATTTTAATACTATGTGTAAGAGCAACAGTAAGATAAATGCAAAAGGCATTTGACAGGAGCTCGAAGGGAGGCACCTGACACAGCCAGGGTAGAGTCAGCAGAAGCTTCCTGAAGATGGCAATTGTGGATGCCGAGGGGCTTAGAGGTGAAGGGTACTCCAGGGAGAGCGCACAGCATGAGCAAAAGCAGTGAGAGTGCGGGGGTGTGGGGCAACCATGAGTTTAATGTAAACACAGAGGAGGGTTTGGAAGGATATGTGCTTGCTCAGGGCCCCTGGGGGGCCAAAGGCACATTCTGGAGGCACCTGGTGGCGTTCGAGGCCCTCTGGCTCCTCTGTGGAGTAGGGATTTGGGAAAGCCATAGCAAGAGGTGGAGAGCCTGGGTGGGAGGGCTGGGTTAGGAGTGGAGGTGGGAGAGCAGGCAGATCTGAGAAATGTTAGTGGGACATTGGTAGCACCAGACATTTGCCTGGCTGTTGGAGATGAGTGACAGGGAGGAGTCAGAGGATCCCAGTTTTCTAGTTGGGTGGCTGGAAGGATGATGGGGCCACTGCTGATATAGAGAATACAGGATCTACTGTCATACCACCCTGAATGCGCCTGATCTCATCTGATCTTGGAAGCTAAGCAGGGTTGGGCCTGGTTAGTATTGGATAGGAGAATAATATAGGGTCTTCTCCCAGAAACCTTTCTTGCTTCAGAATACTCCCAGCTTCACAGTAGGATATAACCTTTCCTATGTTGCCTTTTGCATAGCTGATCTTAAAGACATGCACATGGGCTCTTTTCTTTCCTTCCTTCCTTCCTTCCTTCTTCTTTTTTTTTTTTTTTTTTTTTTTTGACAGAGTTTTGCTCTTGTTGCCTAGCCTGGAGTGCAGTAGCACGATCTCAGCTCAAACTCCTGACCTCAGTTGATCCACCTGCCTCAGCCTCCCAAAATGCTGGGATTACAGGCGTGAGCTACCACGCCTGGCCTGTACACTTTATTTTTAAGAGATAGAGTCTCACTCTGTCACCTACAAGTGCAGTGGCAGGATCATAGCTCACTGCAGCCTCCAACTCCTGGGTTCAAGCGATCCTCCCACCTCAGTCTCCCAAGTAGCTAGGGCTACAGGCTCACTCCACCACACCTGGCTTATTTTAATTTTTACTTTTTTGGAGAGCTGGCCTCTCGTTACATTACCCAGGCTGGTCTCAAACTCCTGGCTTCAAGCAATTCTCTTACTTTGGCCTCTCAAATCTCTGGGATTACAGGTGTGAGCCAGTGTGTGTGGCCTGAATCGTACAGTTTAAATGAGTGAATTGTATGGTATGTGAAGTATATATCAATAAAGCTATTAAAATGTTTTAAATAAGTAGGATAAGGAAATTGCCATACTTTTATATTAAAACATTACTTTTTTGAGACAGAGTTTTGTTCTTGTCGACCAGGCTGGAGTGCAGTGGTGTGATCTCGGCCCACTGCAACCTCCACCTCCTGGGTTCAAGTGATTCTCCTGCCTCAGCCTCTCAAGTAGCTAGGATTACAGGCATACACCACCACGCCCGGATAAATTTTGTATTTTTGGTAGAGATGGGGTTTCGCCACGTTGGCCAGGCTGGTCTTGAACTCCTGACCTCAGGTGATCCACCTGCCTTGGTCTCCCAAAGTGCTGGGATTACAGGTGTCAGCCACCTTGCCTGGACTATGGATTTGTTAGAAACCAATCTCACATTCATTTCCCCAAAGCATAAAGGACAGAAACACAGATTTCTGTTTTCTGGGACACTCTTACATCCCCAGATCATTCATCTTCCTGTGTACCTGCAGAACTGTCAAGGGCTCAGTGCAGATCTGCTCCTGTGAATCATGGACCTGCAGGCTTCAGGCAATGGAGCACTTCAATCCTATAGAACCATGTATTTTTCTTCCCTTAACAATAAATTCTATTTGAAGGTTAGAGCACGACAAAAAATTCTTTTTTTTTTTTTTTTTTTCCTGCAGAGAGAGATCCACTCCATTAACGTTATCTGAAAGTCATTGGGTAGGGTATTTAGACAAAGCTAGAGTGCCGGGCTGGCCGATCTTAAATGTCAGATGCTTAACTTTTGGGTTCTTGCTGTTTTCTCCCTTTATTTTGGCCAGGTTCTTTAGCTCTAGGACAAGGGATTAAGTTCCCCACACCTGCCCCCTATATCAAGAGTGGCAGATGGGGAGATAAAGAAGCTTCCTGGAGTTCACGCTCCATTTCCTGCTCTGGGGGCTCACATTTAAGATCCCACCCACTCTTGAGCCACTTTATTTCCCTTCTTCATGCATGGCAGGTAGAGCTTGGGTTAGAGTTCTGGGAGCAATTTGAAAATTGCTAGTTGATATGGTTAAGCTTTGTGTCCCCAACCAAATCTCATCTTGAATTGTAATCCCCAGGTGTCAAGGGAGAGACCTGCTGGGAGGTGACTGTATCACCGGGACAGTTTCCCCCATGCTGTTCTCATGGCAGTGAGCTCTCACGAGATCTAATGGTTTTATATGGCAGTTTTCCCTGCTCTTTCTTGCACTCGCTCATTCACCTGCCACCATGTAAGATGTGCCTGTTTCCCCTCTGCCATGATTGTAAGTTTCCTGAGGCCTCCCCCACCATGCAAAAACTGTGAATCAATTAAACCTCTTTCCTTTAGAAATTACCCAGCCTCAGGTAGTATCTTTATACAGTGTGAGAACGGACTAATACACGTCTAGAGGTGAATTTAGAGCAAGCACCAAGAGATACATGCTGAAATAAATGAGCAACTGAATTAGAAAAACAAGCAAAACTTAAGTAAACTTTTATTTTCAAAATGCATCAGATACAACAGAAAAAAATGGCAAAGTCTAACAATAATTAACAAACCAGCCCCTGAGCGGAAGAGTGCTCCAGGGATGAGAGGGGCTGGGTATGGAAAGTTGGTTGGCAGACACAACATTTTTCTAGCTTCAGAAAGTCAGGGAGCCCAGATCACAGCCTGAACATCATGGCATTGGTTACAGATTCTTTACAAAGGTGTTTACCTGTGGGAAGGAGAAAATCATAAGTTTAATTTCACATTTTTAACAGAATTTTCAATAGTCCACCCCCAAAGCATATGCAGCCAAGCCCATGAGGTTTTTGTGAGGAAAGGAAAATAGGCATGGAGAAGAAATGTGGGCAGGCCAGGGTTATATAGCATCAAGTGGTGGAGCTGGGAATACAATCCAGTAGTCTAATTTCCCTAGTTTTAGAACGCCTTAGAGAAGAAAGTCAGCTGGCAAGCACATGTTACAAGTCAATTATTTAACAATTATTAGTCCAGCATACTTTAGAGAATAGGGATTACATTTGTAATTTGCACAAGATTCCATAGGCCTTGGAGTGTGAAATGCAACGTGAGATGCAAAGCACAAGACCCATGATATTGAACTTTGAAGCAAAGGCCAGAAAGATAAAAGTACAACAAAGGAAACCACTGGAAAGCAGGAGTTAAAGTCCTTCCCACCTCTCTCATGAGGTCTTCTTGTTTGGTTACTTCCTCAGAAAAATCATCATTGACATCCAACACCAGCACTGGAATGTTCATCAGAGCCTCAAAGTGGAGCCTATAAGAAGCGTGAATGTTTGGGGGACAGAAAAAAAGAAAAGTAACTTGAGTCAAGTTTCACATACTCGCCAAGTCTTTCTTACTCAGAAAACAGATCTAAATTCAACATGAGTTTTCAAAGAAACTGCATGTAAACTGCATTTAAAAAAATAAATTCAATAAAGTTGGCTGGAAACAGAAAGGTTGAGGTTTCTCTTCATTCTTGAGAGTGATACTAACGGTCAGAGCACCAAACATTTTAAGTGGACAACAAAGCAAGCCTAAAGGGAGGACAGGCAGAAACTAGGAATGCCAACTTAGTAATATTGACAATTTCTCTAACATTTTCAGCCCTTCATGCTGAGCCAACTATCACCATTGATCACAATGTTCAGTCTAGGGAAATGTTAAGAAACAAAGAAAAAGCTGGAGAAATAGAATCTACTGAAAAGGCCCTTGGAATGTAAAGATTATATTCAAATTAAACTTCTTCTGGGCATCTCACTCTTTCGCCCAGGCTGGAGTACAAGTGGTGCGATCTCGGCTCACTGCAACCTTTGCCTCCCAGGTTCAAGTGATTCTCCTGCCTCAGCCTCCCGAGTAGCTGGGATTACAGGCACCTGACACCACACCTGGCTAATTTTTGTATTTTTAGTAGAGACAGGGTTTCACCATGTTGGCCAGGCTGGTCTTGAACTCCTGACCTCAGGTGACTGCCTCAGCCTCCCAAAGTGCTGGGATTACAGGCGTGAGCCACTGCATCCAGCAATATTAAACTTCTGAGTTGGAAAATGCTTGACATTTCCAACCATTTCCAGTATATTCTGAACCTTGCTACAGGGGGCTGCATGCTGAACTTGGTTTTAACTGGCTGTTGGGAGCCAGGTCTCTGTCTGATATATTCTTTTCTCCACTTACCTCGTTGTCTTGTGAATAAGCCAGGCTTCGTGTTGGCCATGCAGCTGCTCTAGATAGGCCAGCTCAATTCCTTTCTCCTCCTCCCTGGCCCTCTGGTACAGTCTCTTCAAACAAACCTAAAAGACAGTCCCCAAGCCCTGATGAGCTCTTTGCTGTTTCGGCTGCTACAATGCAGTCTTCGGGGGCTCTGAGGCTCACCCATAATGTCTATCTTGGGCATTACAAGCCATGCCTTTGCTTCTGCTGTCTTGTTTTCTTATGCAATCAGAGGATCTACACCATTCTTTTCCCATCTCCACCTTAAACCTGCTCTTCCTCTGAAGTATCCTAAGTTAGTTAATGGTGAACATCATCCATCCAGTCATCCAAGCCATGGACCTGGAATTTTCCTTCTCTCTACTATATCTGGGAAGTCACTCAATTCTCTTTCATCTCTCTAGATGGTTCTCTCCTTGCCTCTCCTCTCACCTCTGCCCTTGTCGGGTCCTCTTTACCTCTTACCTGGATTATGGCAAGAGCCTTCTGATTCTGCCTCCTGGAGGCAGGGAAGTATATGGACAGAGTACAGGCCTTAACGTCAGAAAGTCCAGGAGTAAATTCCTGCCTTCATCAGGTACTAGCAGTGCAATCCTTGTGGGCTTCTATTTCCTCATTGTCTACCCATCCACAGCTCACTGAGTTAAGTCGTATTGAGCTCCTGGCAAAAGCTGTTCCCTCCTTCCAGTTTGTCCCCTTCACTCCACCCTTCCGTAGTACGGCAATATAATGACATGACTTTCCTTGCTGAAAATACTTCACAGGCTCTTTACCGCCTACAGCCATAGCCCCAGGGTTCAAAGCAGTATGTATGAATAGCATTGCATTTATAAAATGTTAGGTAATTTGAAATATCTCTTTCATGTCATACCAAACATTCACTCAGGAATAGAATGTAAAATTTGCACAGGTCAAAGATAAAACAAAGAAGTGGAAAAACAAGTGAGGCTTGAGACTAACTCTCCTCTCCCACTGCTTTGCAGAGTGTACATAATTCTATTCTGCATTCATCTGGTAGTGAAGTTTGACGCGCACACTGGCTCAGAAAATGACATCTTCTTTACCTGTCACACAAAGCTACCCCTCCTACTTCTCAACTGCCTTAGCTCTTCCCCTGGACTCACTGCTTTAGCCAGATTTGACCTCTTTCCTGGGGAACAGGCCAGGCTCTTTCACACCTCAAAATTTTTGCTCCAAATGTTTGTTTTGACTGATTTATCCTCAGTCCTCTCTCTGCTTGACAAGTATTTCATTATTCAATATCATCTGTCGTGGAAGAATAGATGGATTAACCCACTGATTTAGGACTTCCCTTTTTTTTTGAGACAGAGTCTCGCTCTGTTGCCAGGCTGGAGTGCAGTGGCGCGATCTCAGCTCACTGCAACCTCTGCCTCCCAGGTTCAAGCCATTCTCTTGCCTCAGCCTCTCAAGTAGCTGGGACTACAGGCAGGAGACACCACGCCCAACTAATTTTTTGTATTTTTAGTAGAGATGGGGTTTCACCATGTCGGCCAGGATGGTCTCGATCTCTTGACATCGTGATCTGCCCACCTGGGCCTCTCGAAGTACTGGGATTACAGGTGTGAGCCACCGCGCCTGGCCAGGACTTCCCTCTTTCAGTAACTTAAGAAATGAAAACTTAATTTCCAAATGTAGTACACAATAATCCCAAAGACTTGGGAGTCTTTGCTGTTTCCCTCTTACCTTACCTTTTCTCTAAGGAAATAAAATTATAGAAACAAATTTCATTAATGGTCAAAAGGTATATGCACTTGCAATTATATACTGCCAGACTGCCTCCTTAGAGGTTAACCAATTTATATTCCCACCGGAAAGGTAGCTTTAGGGTTTCTAAGCATAGCAAAGCTATCTAATTTTTCTTTCCTAGAAAAAAAATGTCTGATTCGTGAAAATAAATTTTTTTTAAATGTGGCTTTATGTTTCCAAGTACACACACAAAGGCAGAACAATTCTTTTTAGGAAAGTTATTTCTAATTATTCATTCACTGCTTGCAGACAAACACTGACACTAACATTGATCTATTAAAATAAGCTAACATATTTCTATTTACTATTAATTTCTTTAACAGAGCAAATGGATTTCCCTGAGAAGTCTAACTCTTAACTGGTGGCAGTATTGAGGGGGGAAAAAAAAAGAAGTCAAAGTAAACTCCTACTATGAACATTTGGCATAACTCTTGCTTTACTGATATGGTTATAACAAATTCTATTTAAAAAAATCCCGTGCAAACAGTGCTTTAGTCTGGCCCCTCTTCATCTCAGTCCTCATGAGGAAGACACACCTGAATGTGAACAGGAAAGATAGTGTAGCTACAAGTGGCAGGGGAGAGACCCTTTACTGGTCTTCTTAACCTGTCCCACCCAGGAAGAAGAACTGCTGCTCTGATTGCTTGGAGTCAGAGACAGAAATGGTCCAGTCTGGTCCGGCTTGCTTGCTTTTAGGAAGTTAGGGGGCCAGGCGCGGTGGCTCACGCCTGTAATCCCAGCACTTTGGGAGGCTGAGGCGGGCGGATTACGTCAGGAGATCGAGACCATCCTGGCTAACATGGTGAAACCCCATCTCTACTAAAAATACAAAAAAAAATTAGCTGGGCGTGGTGGCAGGCACCTGTAGTCCCAGCTACTCGGGAGGCTGAGGCAGGAGAATGGCGTGAACCTGGGAGGCGGAGCTTGCAGTGAGCAGAGATTGCGCCACTCCAGCCTGGGCAACAGAGCAAAACTCCGTCTCAAAAAAAAAAAAGAAAAAAGAAAAAAGAAAAAAAAAGAAGTTAGGGAAGAATAGGTAGAAAGGAGCAGAAGGACCTACGAAGTCCATTTGACATGCTTGAAACTCAGTATTTATGAGGGCTCTGAACTGGAAGATTGGGCACTTGCACAGCTTTTTACATAGTGACATGTCAACTTCTACTCTGCTCTTCCCTTGGGCACAGTTACCTCTGAATTTTTCTTTTCTGCCATTAAGTTGCAATAATCCTTCAACTCTTCTCATTCTACTCCAGCTGAAATATTTCAATTAGCCTCTCCAAAAGGGCGGATCTGCCCCCAAGTGATGACGGTGATGATGATGATGATGATGATCATCATCATCATTATCATCACCATTTGCTATGGTTTGAGTGTATCCCCCAGAATTCATGTGTTGGAAATTTGGTCCTTAGTGTGGTACTGCTGAGAGGTGGGGCCTTTAAGAGGTGATTAGGTTGTTAAGACAGATTAATGCCACTCTCTTGGGACTGGGTTAATTCTGAGTTCTCACTCTCGTGGGATTGGACCAGTTGCCATGACAGCAGGATGTTATAAAGCAAGGCTGCTCCTCCTGTCTTGCCTCTTTTGCACATGCCTGCTCCCTTCCACCTCATCATATGATGAGGCAGCAGGAGGTCCTCAATGGAAGTTAAGGCTGCCCAATTTGGACTTCCCAGTCTCCATAGCTGTGAGCCAAAATAAGCCTCTTTATAAATTAACCAGTTTCAGGCATTCTGTTACAAGGTCATTCAGAGTGCACAAAGAAGAAAAGCAATTAAGACTTTCTTGTTCTCCTTGCTGGGTCCAACTTCTACTCCCCAGAAACAAGAGCCTCTTCAGCTGGCCCAAGTAGCCCCATTTTACTCCCAGGAATGAGTCAGCCCACTTCCTGTCTCACTCCTCCCCAATGCTGGCTTCATGGCACTGAGCTGAATGTGCTGAAGTTCCGTTCTCTTGGAAAAGGTTAAGTCAGCATTCTCACTTCTCCTAATGCTTAGCTCCTCCTGAGAACCTCCTGCTTCTTTCAGTCCAGCCATCCCAAGACTCCCATAGGAAACCTGTCACCTCTTCAAATTCTAACCAGGATCTTTACTCAATCCAACCTCACAGCACTCTCACTCCTCTCTGGCCCAGGCCACAAGCCTTCCTGGGGCTCAGGACTTCTCTCCCAACTTGAACCCTACACTTTGACACTTCAAACTGTCCTCTTTGAGAGGGGACTCCTCTCTCCACAATCGCTGACACTAATCTCTACCCCTAAAGTATAATCCCCTTCTTCTATTCCGGCTCTCAGGCAATGAAGACTATTGAAAGAAGTCACATAAACATGACCCACCTGGTCAACTTGCAATCAATGCATCTAACTTTAGTGTGGTTCTTTCCATGGAAGATTATTAGCCCTCTGGCCTCACTGAATCTTTAGTTCAGTTTTATTTTATTTTAGAAACAAGTTCTTACTCTGTCACCTGGGCTGGAGTATAGTGGCACGATCACAGCTCACTGTAGCCTCGAGCTCCTGGACTTAGGTGACCCTCCTGTCTCACCTCCCCAATAGCTAAAACCACAGGCACACATAACCACACTCGGCTAATTTTTAAACTTTTTTGTAGAGATGGAGTCACACTATATTGCCCAGGCTGGTCTTGAACTCCTGGCCTCAAGTGATCCTCCCATGCCAGCCTCCCAAGTGCTGGGATTGTAGGCATAAGCCACCGCACTGGCCCAGTTTCATTTTAAACTTTAAACCTTATTTATTTCTGTAGAATCTCTTATTCCCTCCTACGATCTAGCTTTTGCCTCAAAATGTCCAGAAACTCTCAACACAAAGATCCCCAATATCTGGTCCCAGTCACATTCAAGGGCCTTTTTTCCTGGTTGCCACCTTCTTAAGGCAAGACCCTTCTTTCCAGTCCTCTCCTCGTTGGCTGGTGTGAGGCTCTGTGATGGGAGCTCTCCCACTCATCCTCTGGTTCTGCTCAGTCTGTTCTCAGCTCCTTTCTGCCCACAAGTCTCAGTTCCATCTCTAAAAAGCATAGCCTCTAGCTTGGAGACAGCTTTCCTTCCTTCTAACAGTATGTGGTATATCTGGCATTTGACTATATATTGGATGTATGTCTCAAAAGCTGAGAGCGGTACATCTCTAAAAAAAAAAACTCACCTTGACTCAGAATCCCACTCCAGAAGAGCCCTTAGAGATCATCTAGATTGAGCCAGTCGATTTTACAGGCAAGGATCTCTCCAGTGGAAAGGTCTCCAGGGGCTGCCCAAGGTCACTACCAGTCAGCAGAAGCCACAGCTCACTTCTGTCTCCAGAGACTCTGGTGCTCCTGCCATGACATCATCCTACTGCATGTAGGATGGCACCAGCCAGAGAGTCACAGAATGGAACTACTATAGTCCATCCTGCCTTCCCAATGGCATCACGGTTCAAAAAAGGGCTATAAATTAGGGCAGTATTATGATGAGGTGAGAAAATTCTCCTTCTCTTCCTCCTCACATCTTATTAAGGAAACCATTGAGACTACACACTCTGATGACCCAGTCAGAGTGAAGGAGGAGCTGAAGCAAGTGGCTACAGGTCAGAGCGTCCCACCTGCAAACCCTAAGCGTCATCATAAAGATGACATTCGATTTGCTCTGCTGTTGCTACATCAACAGCGATCCTTTTATGCATAGTCAATGGCTTTAGCACTCTGCTACACGAAGCCAGTGGGGAACAGGGTGCTCAACGCTGGGACAGAAGGGTGTCCCCCACTGCTCTCTGTGCTGCAGGTAATGTCTATGCTCTAATCTCTCCAACCAGAAAATCAGGGGCTTGGAGAATGTCACTTCTTAGGTTTCATATGGCCCTAAAGTCTAAGGCTTTAGGTTCAGTGTTACCTGGGGAGAAGCCTGGAGGTAGATGAAGCCATGTAATGTGATCCGGCTGGCAAACTCCCACAGGAGAAAAGAATGCCAGTCCTGATAGATATGCCACTCGATGTCACTGAGGGAACCATTTTCAAAAAGATTCTTTGCAAAGATATACCTGGTTGGAAGTGGGATGGGAATGGGGAGGGCAGGGGAATGGGAAATGGAATGAAAGGTACGAGAGAGAGAGAGAAGCAGAAAAATCAATAACCAACTTGTTCCATGTCTGTTCAAACCACTTAACCTTTCTAGCTCCTCATCAATCCTTAAGAAATCTGAATTCTTAACCCATATATCCCTCCCTGCTCAATACTAAGATGGGAAATAGGATCTAGACTTTGGAGGGTGAAATCACAGCTTTCCAGATGGATTGATTCACTGGAAGAAAAGAGACAGAAGATAGTATCATTGGTCCCTAACAATTTTCTCTGCTAGAAACCAGTCAGAACATACAGCAAATATATGTAAACTTGAACTTTTGAGATTTCCTTATTATTATTATAGCAAGGCCCAAAACAAATAAACAAGTGAATCCAGTATAAATCCACTCACTAAATTTCATACAAGGACTGAGAGCTTCTAAGTCTCTAGGCTACTGAGCCATCCTTTTGTTTAGTTGAGACATGCAGAAGAAATAGTATTTATGTGGTGTCCTCTGTGGAGCACAAAATGCATTTCCTACTAATTTCAGTATTACTAAGAAAGCAGACTCTCCTGCAAAATGCATTATGAGCTCCTGCTTGCTTGCTTCCTCTGCTGCTGAGTTTCTAGTTCAGATAAAAGAAAGCTAAAGCTAAAAATCAAACCAGCTTTGCCCCCCGCTTATTTCTACAACCAAAAGAGCATCTGGTAAACAGGAAATCAGAGCTAAACATAAACCATGGCTTCAGACAAACCAGGGGTCAATTCTGCTTTCAAACCTCAGGCATTTTAATACAAAACACAATTTGCATCCTAAACAAGGGACTCCAGTTTTCAAGGCAATGCTCAGCAACTGGCCACTTCGGAGAAAATAAAATTAAGAACCCTTGTGTACGATGGCTCAGGAAAGTACAGACTGCAAGGCTGTGAGTGTCACCATTAAGAGAATACCTTCCAGAATAACATTCCAGAGTCTGATACTGGCTGAAACATTCACTAGCTATGTAACCTCAGGCAAGTCACCTAAATCCTCTCAGCCCGTTATGATGATGTCTTGTAATAATCCTCACAAAGTGCTTAGAAGAGTGACTGGCACATAGTATTCTAGATATCTTAGTTATTATTATAACTGCTTTTTGTTAGGCTATGAAGAAGCTAACTTAGAAACTCCAAAAGTAAACTTTCCCAGTCTGGAATGGTATAGCCAGTCTAGTTGATGAGAACAAATAAAAGGGTAACATTTTAAACTCAAAATGTTTTTGAGTGCTTCACAGATAACTAGAAGATGAAATTAAGATCCTATAAAGTGGCCACGCACTGTGACTAACACCTGTAATCCCAGCACTTTTGGAGGCTGAGGCGGGCGGATCACCTGAGGCCGGGAATTTGAGACCAGCCTGGCCAACATGGTGAAACCCTGTCTCTACTAAAAACACAAAAATTAGCCAGGCATGATGGCGTGTCCCTGTAATCCCAGCTACTCAGGAGACTGAGGCACAAGAATTGCTTGAACCCAGGAGGCAGAGGTTGCACTGAGCCGAGATTATACCACTGCACTCCAGCCTGGGCGACAGAGCGAGACTGTCTTAAAACAAAAAGGATCTTATAAAGAGAAATTAAAGATTTGCTAATAAGCTCTATGAAAGGGGTTCTTGGCTTTCTTGAGAAAGAGCACTTCCTTTATTTCTTCAAAGCTTGTGGTGGTGATGGGGTGAGGGGTAGAAGGGTGTGGTGCTGAGTGGGAGGAAAGTACTGCAGACTGAATGCAGGGGCTGCAGGACAGAACAGGGCATAAGGATCTAGGAGTCAGGGCCTCTGCTCTAAAACCATATGCTAATGTTTCCTTTAACTCAAACAGAAAAGACTAAGATTTCTTCCTCCCTATAATCAACTCTCCCAGATAACCTGTGTTCCTCCTTTGGAACAAATATCACACATGTGAGCGTGTGTTCAGTCCCTGTTAGGCAGGGACTGGGTCTGCCTTATTCACTGCTACAGCCCCAGGGCCAGCCTTGGTGCTTCAACATAGGAGGCATCCAATAAATCCGTGCGAGTGAACAAAGTCTAAATTACCCTCGGGATTAGAACTTGTGATTAGTTTTCCTTTCTGTCTCAAAAATGCCCTCACTGAAGATAGCACCTGGAATGTTGTATGCCCATAGTATAATCAATTCTTACCTCTTCCTTTACAAGCAAAGGTTAAGATCCATGCAGCTTCTTAATGCATTTCTAATTAACAAAGTGTTTCTACTTCTCTATTTTCCTCTGAGGGTCTCACACACCTACTTCATAAAGGGGCTAGAAATAAAGACTGTCTATGTTCCCAAGCAACCCATGTGGTTAATGTAATTCAACTTCTGAGTCCGAGAGGCATGGCTTGGGAGAGAACAGAGGAAAACAGGCAGGTGGCATACCCAACAGCTGAAAAAGAAGTAAAACCTATAGCCCAGCCATTTGTAATTCACATATTTAGCTTTTATAAAAAGTAGGCTCTCTCGGGGTACATAAACAAGGAACGGATAGCCTATAGGGTTTGTTTTACATATCTTCCATGATTTTAGGGTAAAGTCAGAAAAATCACTTGTCATTCACAAATGTATCCTTATTTTTTTTTCTTCTAGGAGGCTTTCTGGAAGTACTAAGAAATAGAACTAGTTTGTCTAATTTGGAATTAAAAGAGTAACCAACTGAGTGTCTTCAGCAGTGACGATGAAAATGTACCGCTTCCCATTTTGATAATTCAAAGAGCCTTAAGGAAGATCGTTTTGCTTGAAAGCACCATTTCATACTGACACTGGTCATTCATAGGCTTCAGATAAGAAAAACTCCAGCAGGGTCCAGATCAAGCCATCCTGACTTTGTCTCTAGGCGGCTTAACCTTAAGTCACAGCCTGGTCTCTGCAGCAGAGCCAGGCATTCCGGAGCCTGCATGGCCTAGCTCTTCTGGAGCAGATGGGCTCACTTCCCAGGGTGCTGCTAGCTTGCATTCAAAGTGACTTCACATCTCACTCCCTCAGGTGGTCAGGTGGTCAGGATGATGCCCATCCCTGATCTGACACAGGCACTGATGTCCACTAGACTCTGGCCAGCAAGAAGCCCTCTCACAGAAGAAGGGGTCAAAAAGGGCTAAATCTGAGACAGAAGCCAGTTTCTCAGATGTGCTATTTCTGCCTAAGTATCCTTTCTTGAAGAATAAAAAAAAAAAAGGCTGAAAATATCTCTTACATCATTTTTAGGAACACAAATTTTAATTTCATCTGCTTTTTTCTTAAAGGGGATAACCAACCACTGAATCATTTGATTTCTTAGAATATACACTGCTACTTAAGTGTCTATTCTGTGCCTTTTAGCATGTGATGGTTACATTAGGTGGCTACCAGCTTGCTCCATGCCAGAGAATAAGGAAACATAAGGTAATCAGTAGCAATGTAAGAAATTCAAAGCATTCAGTTGATGAAAAACCCAATTTGCTTTTTTGACATAGATGACAATCTGGTAGAAGTACAACTCTGGACAAATGTGTATAGTGTTGTCTTTAAAAAAGAAGACAATTTTTCGAAGTATAATTATCAGTGACCATAGCAGTGCAGGATCTGTGCAAGATCAAACAGGCAGCACTGGGCATGGGGCTTGTGACTGGTGGAGGGCTTGGCATTTTACCTGTCACTGTACACAGACCTCTCAAAGATCTGTACTGGCTTCCTGGCCTGTAAGAGTTTCTCAGGGAAGGGCTCCAGCTGTACTTTCAGGCGGCTCAAAAAGGAAAATGTCTGGAATGTGTAGGACCATCGTGCTGGCTCCCGGTACATCATATCCAGCAAGTTTCCAAGACTTTGGGCGCAGGCCTAGAGGGAGATGAAAAAAAGAAGAAAATTTCCTAGAAAGCATATTTAATCCATGGGGTACACCCCTTCACACACACCCCTATCTCCCCAAACAGGTTTAATAATAATGAAAGAAGGAATTACAAAAGTTTCCTTCCACCAAAAAGGTAGAATCAGATCCCCAGCTTAGTCAAAATTTCATAATCAGGGATGAGATTTTCCTACCTGTTAAACAAGACTCTCTAAAGGGAGATGACATGCCACTTCAATATAACAAAAGCAGAGGAAGAACCATATATAGAATTAACACGATCACTGATTGAGGGATTTGTGAAGTCTGTCTGGGGAGCAGTTAACGTCAACAACCATCTAAAATTTAACTCTGAATCAAATCTTTCCACTATAACACTATGTTGCCTCTCTTTTGAGCTTCCATCTGTAGTTATTTGTCTATAAAATGTCAAGGCAAACCAGAAAGCAACTGCTTATTTGAAAATCCAACCAATCAACCATGAAATAGAATTTTATCTTTCATATAATGAGTACAATTTGTTTGTTAAAACAAAACCCTACTTAATTCTAGAGACTTTATGAAACATAATTAAAACGTTTCACTTACTCGGCATGTGCAAGTGGGCACAAGTGTGGGATGTTCAGCAGCCCCGGATTCTTTTTTTTTTTTTTTTTGTGAGACAGAGTCTCACTCTGCCACGCAGGCTGGAGTGCAGTGGCGCGATCTCAGCTCATTGCAACCTCCCGGCTCACTGCAACCTCCGCCCTCTTCCCCACCCCAGCCGAGTTCAAGTGATTCTCCTGCCTCAGCCTCCTGAGTGGCTGGGATCACAGGCGCCCGCCACCACGACAAGCTAATTTTTGTATTTTTAGTAGAGACGGGGTTTCACCATGTTGGCCAGGCTGGTCTCGAACTCCTGCCCTCCCAAAGTGCTGGAATTACAGGTGTGAGCCACCATGCCCAGCCCCAGATTCTTTTCTGGATCTGCCATTGACTCAACAATGCAAAAGTGAGTTTTGTGTACAGAAGCACTTTGGATCTGTATTTTTCATTCAATCGCCATTAACTGAAGGCCTGTGTGGATGAGGTGCTACATGGACAGGGTACCGTAAGGGTATAGAAAAAGGAATTAACATTTATTTCAACCTTTACTGTGGTATGTTACCTCATTTAATCTTCAAAACGGCTTCATGAGGTAGGTACTGTTGTAATGCCCATTTTCCAGAGGGGAAAATCCACTCAGAGGTTAAGTAACTTATTTGTGCAAGGTTTCATGGCGAGTAAATGTTGAAGGGACTCAAACCTGGCTTCTTCTAACCTCATCATTCCAACACCCTCCATCTAAAGGTGAACAAGACAGTTCCTGAACTCAAAGAGCTCACAATGCAAAAAGGAAGAGGGTGACAAGGATATACAAAGCTGGAATGTAAGGCAGAACATGTGATGAAGGGACAATTACTGATGGTGGAAGGAATCTCAGGGAGTTTCTGAAAGAAAGTGGCATTAAGCTGGGAAGTAACTGATGAGTAGAATTCTCACAGATGGAAATGGAGATTAAGAAGACTGTACTTCAGGTAGAGACAACAGTACAGAAGGAGAAAAAAGATTAAACAACAGTAAGAAGTCCAATTTGGCTAAATAGCACTATTAGATTCCAAAGAAGGGTCTTAGCCCTTTGAAAGGCTTCAGCAGGAACAACACATATAGAGCAGAGTGGACCAAAAAAACATTTAACTCGGAGGTGTTTTCGGGATTTCCCTCCTTCTGACCCCCCAAGCCCACACATACCAGCATCACACATGGCCCCTGACTAAGAGCTGGAGGTAGAAGTAGGAGGACAAATTTGAGTCTCCTATAGTCTCTGTGGTGTCACTAGAGATGGTAGGGAGCAGCCCTGGGCCTGTAGCACAATTCACACACTGTATGTGGAGTGGAGTGCTATGCTGGCAGATGCAGTAGGTTGACTGGTGGGTTCTATTGCACCAGTGGGCTT
The DNA here is from genome assembly GCF_009828535.3 of Hylobates moloch. Taxonomy (NCBI): domain Eukaryota; kingdom Metazoa; phylum Chordata; class Mammalia; order Primates; family Hylobatidae; genus Hylobates; species Hylobates moloch. The sequence continues at coordinate 8,610,457 of NW_026652290.1, read as the reverse complement.
TGGGCTATCAAAGAGAGACTCTTCTGGAGCAAAAAATGTAAAAGAAGCCAACACAATTTCTGAAAGAACCCATCTCAGCTACAGAACAAATGCAAACATCCTTCCAAAAATATAAGCAAACAGAAGAACAATAACTGGACACAAACATACTTAGCAATTCAAAAGGAGAGGACTAGTGTCTGTGCTCAGACAGGCTGTTGTCAGAAACAGGAGAAAACAAAAGATACTGCCTTGCTGATAAAACAAGAATAGGCTATCATAAAAAGGAGCAATAAGAAAATAACTTTCTTAGAGGTGAAAAATGCAATTGCCAAAGTAAAACACCCAATGAAGATAATGAAGACGGTAACTAGCAGGTTGTATAATGCAGTAAACCTAATAGTGAATTAGAAGATCCTTACAGAGTATCAGTTTAAGGGCTAGGTATGGGGGCTCGCACCTATAACCCAAGCACTTTGGGAGGCCACGGCAGGAGGACTGCTTGAGGCCAAGAGTTCAAGACCAACTTGGGCAACACAGCGACATTCTGTCTCTACAAAAAAATTTAAAAGTTACCTGGGCATAGTGGTGCATGCCTGTAGTCCCAGCTACTCTGGAGGCTGAGATGGGAAGATCTGCTTGAACCTAGGAGTTCAGTGCTACAGTGAGCTATACACTTGATCTTAGCCAAAAAGGCTGAGAAGCAATGCTGCAGTGAGCTATAATAGGGCCACTGCATTCCAGCCTGGGTGACAGAGTGAGACTCTCTAAAAAAAAAGAAAAGAGTATCAGCTTAAGAAATTCTCCCTAGGGGCTGGACATGGTGGCTCATGCCTGTAATCCCAGCACTTTGGGAGGCCAAGGCGGGTGAATCGCCTGAGGTCAAGAGTTCGAGACCAGTCTGGCCAACATGGTGAAAGCCTGTCTATAAAAATACAAAATTAGCCGGGCATGGTGGCATGCCTGTAATCCCAGTTACCTGGGAGGCTGAGGCAGGAGAATCGCTTGAACCTGGGAGGCGGAGGTTACAGTGAGCTGAGATCATACCATTGCACTCCAGCCTGGGCAACAGAAGCGAAACTCCATCTTTAAAAAAAAAAAAAACCTGAATAACTGAGGCAGAAAACAGTTGTCCAATAATGATTCCCCTCAAACAGCACTGAATCCATATAATCTTAAAGATGATTTCTATCATACCTTCAAGGAATAGATCATTTCTATGCTAGAAAAGATGCAAAATTTCTCATTTTCATAACATTGACGGTAAAACGTGTCACAAACTACACATGGGCCAGGCATCACAGCTCACACCTGTGATCCCAACACCTTGGGAGTCTGAGGTGGAAGGGTCGCTTGAGCCCAGAAGTTCGAGACCAGCCTGGGCAGCAAAGTGAGACCCTACCTCTACAAAAAAAAAAAATTTTTTTTTAAATAGATGGGGACAGTGGTATGCACCTATAGTCCCAACTCACCAAGAGACTGAGGTGGGAAGATACCTGAGTCCAGGACTTCAAGGCTGCAGTGAGCTATGATCATGCCACTGCACTCCAGCCTGGGTGACAGAGGAAGACCCTGCCTAAAAAGAACCCAAAAGTCAAAACAAACAAAAATCACCATACACATAAATAATAATACCAACCAACTGTATAAATAAATATACATGCAAAATTCCAAACAACACATTACCAAATTAATGGAATAGTACATCATGGCCAAAAAAAAGTTCATTCTAGAAATGTGAGGATGGTACCATTATTAAATCTATGACTAATACTAAGAGATTAAAAAAGAAAAACCCCTTGTTTATCTCACTAGATGCTAAAGTGGTTTTTGATGGAAATTCAACATTTGATCGTGATAAAAACAGTTACTATTCTAGTAACAAAAGGGTACATCTACCACATGGTCTATTGAAATGAATAACAAACACTAAACTTAACTGATATATTAGAGGCAGTTTCATTAATGACAGAACAAGATAAGGAAACTACCCTCACTGCTATTAGTTTATATGGCTTTGGAAGTTCTACCCAATGAAAGAAAACAAGAAAATAGAAATGTGGTACAGATATTAGAAAACTCTTCCAAATGATTACTATTTAGAGACAACTATTATTTTCCAAAACTCCAAGCAAATAAAAAAAAAATGAGAAATTAAGTCATATAAGATAAATATAACAATCAACTGTTTTCCATTAAAACAGCAATAACTAGTTTCAGAAGATGATGTGGAAAAAAGATCCCAGTCACAATAAAAACAAAATATATATTCTGCTCAGAAATAAACAAGAATACTACTGGATAAGTAGATAACCATTTGTGAAAAAATTAAAGTCCTATAACTTGTAAAGCCACTTAAAACATAAAACCACAAAAGCAACACAAAGAAATAGATTATTTTTATACTCTTGGGCTACAATTTTAACATCAAAGGTGCTAACTATGAGGAAAAAGGAGGACAGGTTAGACTACATAAAAACTGAAATGTATTATATTGTAAAAATATATTATATACCAAGATACAAGAAAAATGACATGGCCGGGCGCAGTGGCTCACACCTGTTATCTCAGCACTTTGGGAGGCCAATTCAGGCGGATTACCTGAGGTCAAGAGCTCCAGACCAGCCTGGCCAACATGGTGAAACCCCATCTCTACTAAATATACAATAATTAGCTGGGTGTGGTGGCAGGCACCTGTAATCCCAGCTACTGAGGAGGCTGAGGGAGGGAGAACTGCTTGAACTCGGGAGGCAGAGGTTGTGCTGAGCCAAGATCACACCACTGGACTACAGCCTGGGCGACAGGGCGAGACTCTGTCTCAAAAAAAAAAAAAAAGAAAAGAAAAGAAAAGAAAAATGACAAACAAATATATGACAGAGTTAATATACTTAACATACAATGAGTTTTTATGAAGCCATTACACAAAGATGAAGATCTCAATAGAAAAAAACAAGGCAAGGGGTTTGGACAGGCAATTCACTAAAGAATAAAAAGATACACAAAGCATGGCTTTATATTAAAAAACAAACAGTATAGCTACAATGATATTCATCATTGCAACACTGCTTATAATAGGAAGAAATTAGAAAACTAAATATTCAAAATAGAGGACTGGATAACTAAATGATAATATTCATATTATGCAGTACACTACAACCATTAAAATGACATTACTGTGAAAGGGAGATCTTGTCTATTAAGTGACATACAGGTGGCAATCAAAATTTTTGTTTCAAAAAGCAAATGTATATATATTTTATACATTTATGTAAGTATATGTAAATCTATACATTTTTTCTGTAGAAAAATGTCCATTTTACTTCTGAATAATGGGATTACAGGATGATTAGTTATCTATTGCTGCCTAACAAATTATGCCAAAATTCAGTGGCTTAAACAAAAACATTCATTATCTCAGTTTCTATAGGGCAGGAATTTGGGAAGGAGCTTAGCTGGGTGGCTGGGCTTCAGGGTTTCTCATGAAGTTTCAGTCAAGATGTTGGCTGAGGCTACAGTTGTATGAAGGCTTGACTGTGGCTCAAAGATCCAATTTCAAAAAGACATGTACCTGTTCACAAGAGGCCTCAGTTCCTTCCGTGTGGCCCCCTTGAAAAGGCTGCTTCCTGACATGGCAGCTGGCTTCCCCCAGAACAAGATGGAAGCTACAGTGTCTCTTATGACCTACCCTAGAAAGGTATTTCTTATTTTTGCTACTTTCTATTTACTAGAAACAAATCACAAAGTCCAGCTGCATTCAAGGCAAGAATTACGCTCTACTTCTAGAAGGGAGGAATATCAAACAATTGTGAACATGCAATCATGTACCACTTAACAACAGGAATATGTTCTGAGAAATGTGTCGTTAGACAATTTTGTCACTGTGTGACCATCAGAGAATGTACTCACACACACCTAGATAGGATAGCCTGCTACACACCTAGGCTATATGATACACCCTATTGCTCCTAGGCTACAAAGCTGTATCACATGCTACTGTATTGAATACTGTAGGCAATTGTAACACAATGGTAAGTATTTGTGTATCTAAACATAGAAAAGGTACAGTAAAAATATGTTGTTATAATCTTATGGGGCCACCACTGTATACAAGGTCTATCATTGACAGAAACATCATTATGCAGCCCATGACTGTATTTTGAAATACACACAGGTGACCTGTGGCATACTCAGAAAAAGATATATAATTTATTCCTGCATAGGAAAGTTAATTTCACAAATACACACACAGGCACACATACAGACATATAAACAGACAACTTAAGAAGCAAAAATCCTCAATAGGCATGATATGCCAGCCACAAAAGGTAACACAATTCTGGGTTGGAATAAAAAAAAAATGGCACCTAGAACAAGTTCCATGATACTCTGTCCCACTTAGGCTACATCCAGAATGTCCTGTTCACCTCCAAGTAGCACTCTTAGTAAATCCAAAGTGGAAAGTGAACAAACTAGGACTCATCACTTAGGTAAAGTTACTTCAGAGTAAAGAATAGCCTGGAGGAAAACTGCAGGTATTTGGCTTGAAAGAGAGAAGACTTGACCAGGCGTGGTGGCTCATGCCTATAATCCCAGCACTTTGGAGGCCAAGGTGGGTGGATCGATTGAGCCCAGGAGTTTGAGACCAGCCTGGCCAACATGGTGAAACCCTGTCTCTACTAAAGATACAAAAAGTATCCCAGCATGGTGGCATGCACCCATAGTCCCAGCTACTCAGGAGGCTGAGGCATGAGAACTGCTTGAACCCAGGAGGTGGAGGTTACAGTGGGCCGAGATCACACCATTGCACCCCAGCCTGGGTGACAGAATGAGATTGTCAAAAAAAAAAAAAAGAAAAGAAAAGAAAAAAGGAGAGAGACTTGAGGGGGAGAAAGAACAGGAAAATCATTACCTTCAACTATATATAGGGCTGTTACGGGGAAAAGTTAAAAGACTTAGGAGGTAGAACTTGAACCAATGAGTCAGAGTCACAGGGGTGCAACATGGCTCACTAAAAGGCAGAATTGTTTAGTAATTAGAGTTAAGAACCAGAATGTGCCACTCAGTGAATATTCCAGGTGGCGGCAGGAGCAGTTCATGGTGCCTGAGGAGGCATGGTGCTTCTGCTCCCTCTGAGGGTCATGTCCAAACAGGTCCTTCCTTACTCAGACTGATGTGGCTGGAAACCAACCCTATGGCCTCTGCCAAAGCCATAGTCTTGACACCAGGGCCTAAGCCATGAGGTATAAGTGAAATGTACTGTGCTTGGCATAGTACAGTGCCTGGCACATAGTACATGCTCATAAATGTTAGCTGTTACCTTTCCCATTGACTCAAAATGTGACTGGAACCTCTCTAATATCCCTTCCAATTTCTAAGACTTTATTTAAAAAGTTAAAATCACTATAATTAGCTATTAATCCTAGTGGTTAGCTTAAGTAATAATATAAATACTTAAGTGTAAGAATGACAAAATTCATCTTCAAAGCCATCCATGATGGTTGGACACGATTTGGGAAACCACAAACAACAGAGGCAGTCACTTAGATAGACATATAAAAACCACAAAAATCAAAACTACACATATTCAAACAAGTTATATCCTCTCTGATCTATGTGGCCTGCTTTCTGGAATGAAGCTATTTTAAAAAGGACACTCAAACTGGGCTACTTTACTCACTGAGAGTAAATTAAATTATGACAATTAGATTATTCACCCATGCCTGCCAACTACCCACCACAACTAAAAACTTACTTTTTGGGTGCCAGCAGCCTGGATATCCTGCCATGTTGCTACAGGTTCTGTAGCTATGTGCCATTCTGGGTAAGTTTTCGTGAGTAACTTCACAAACGTGGACTTTCCCACAGCTGCAATGCAAACAGCATGTATTGGGATGTTTCCCAAATCAGGGTGGAAGGAGAAGGCTGCTACTAAACTCTGCCACAAATGCCCAAACTCAAGGGAACAAGTATTAGTTTTCTGAATTTCAAACTCAGCAGCCATACCATTGTCAGACTGATAACAGATCAATTCATGCTAACCAGAGCCACTGTAATGAATACAGCCAATAGCGAGGAAAAATTCCTTTAAGATTTAATTTGCAATTTCCATGTCTCAACCTTCCAGAGGCAGAGCATTTAATAACAGTTGAAAATGTAAAAGTAGATGAAATCAGCTCCATAAGTTCTATCACTTGAGTCACCATTCTATTTGTACTGTGACGGTGTAAAATTTCTAAGTTTTTCAAGATAAAAAATAAAAATGATTATAATCTCATTCATTCAACAAATCTAAAAAATATTCATGGAGTGCTGACTATGTGCTCAGGACTGTCAGGCACTGTGGGTACAATGGTAAACAAAACACAGAATGGATTTTGCCCTCACAGAGCTTGTATGGGTGATAGATAGTAGACAAACACACAATTAACTACTAACAAATTGTGTTAGGTGCTAGGAAAAAATGCAGGATGGCACTAATATAGCCCAGGAGGTCAGAGAAGACTCCCTTGAAAAAATGACATCTGAGGTAAGACCTAAAAGATGACAATTCATGCAAAGGGAGTAGCATATACAAAGACCTGAAAGAAAGAACTTGACACACAACAATACAGAAGTTTGAGGCCCTAGAAGAAGCCATACAGTATGGCTACAGCATGAGCAAGTGATGGAGAAGTGGCTCAACATGGGTGTGGCCAAACAGACAGGGAGTCCAGGGTCAGGTCACACAGGGCTTTGTAGTCATGGTAAGAAGACTGAATTCTATTCTAAGGGCAATGGGAAGTTAGTGAAGATTGGTTTTAAGTAGGAAAATTATAAGACTCCTTCTCATTTTTAGAAGATCACTCCACTAGCTGTAAGAATGGGCTGCAGCAGAAGCAGGCAGACTAGTTAAAAGATACAGCAGCTTGCCCCGAGGTGATGGCAGAGGAGTGAAAAGTAGCGGTTGTTTCGAGAAATATTTTGGAGATGAAATCAACCTAGTACCACAACATTCAAGTTATCTTTTCCCATTTATACCAATGTTTGGCCCATACCTCCAGGAGCTCCAGAGACTATTCAAGAACTCTCCTGACATCTCCACTTGGGACATCCCACAAACACCTCAAAGTCAACATATTTCCTAAATGAACTAATCATCTTTCCCACCAAATTGAGCTTCCTCCTGTATCCCAGACCTCAGGGTATGAACACACCATCCACTCACTGACAGAAGTCCCTCCTCTGCCAAACCTCATTGGCCACCAAATCCTTCTGCATTTGCTTCTAAATTTTACATATTTGTACTTTTCTCTCCATTCCCACCTCCATGCTCAAGATCAGCTTCTTACCATCTCTTGCCTTTCTGATGCTGACCTTGCTCTCTTCAATTCATGCTCCACACTGTGGCCAGACTGAACATGAAATAACACTGCTTACAATCTTTTGACAGCTCTCTATTGGCTAATTGGCTACGGCAAGGGCAAGCAATGGAGGAGTGGCTCAAGATGGGTGTGGCCACATGGGCAGTCCACGGCCAGGTCACATAGGGCCTTGTGGCCATGGTAAGAGGTCTGAATTCTATTCTAAGGGCAATGGGAAGTTAGTGACATCTGAGCTAAGACCTGAACAAGCTTCATGACAGACTCCAAATTTTAACATGGTCTGCAAGACACAACAAGATCTGATCCCTGTGTATGCCTCTCTGGCCTCGGCTTTCCTTTAGGTAGCCTACCCTCCTGCAGGACCAAACTCCAATCATGCCATGTTCTCTTGTAAATATGACTTTGCATATGCTGTCCCATTTCCTGAAGCGCCTCCTCTCCACACCTGACCAACTCTTACTCAATCCTCCAGGTTCTGTTTAGATGAACCTCCACACTGTGAAGTCTTTCCAGATCCTGACACCTTTAAGCTGGATTAGCTAGTCTGCCTTTCTGCTTGGTTGGTATTCTGGTATCCATCACTGCAATTGTCATTGTGTTTCTGCAGCTAGAGGATGGGGCTCCTCCAGGGCAGAAAATCAATTACAACTTAATGACCTGGCCGAATGAATAAAATACACAATATATTACTAATTTCAGTTTCCTCTGAAACCTACATTTGTGAAAAATAAAAAATAAATCTTAAGACTGTATCTGGACCTCAGTCTCCTCTATCAGAAGTAATCTTTCTCAAGGGAAAGAAGGGGGGCATCCTTCCACTTAGAGTTACTGATTGGGGTGCTGATGTCTCAGCACAAGAACCCACACATTTAATAGATGACATTTACTACATGCCACCCCAACTCCTCTCTGAATAGGCAGGATAAGAACAGCATGAATCTATGGATTTGTAGTCACGCTCATCTCTCAGTCCCCACCTCCACCTAACTTGTGTGTGCTTCTTCACATCTGTTCGATCCCTGCTCTTCCCACACTCCAATGAATAAATGCCCTCCCCTGCTCTTCCAGGCCTGTGTCTAAATCCTTTCCTCCAGCAAGCCTAAGGTGCCACTTCTTCAGGACTTCTCTAGCTCTGAATTCCTACCACACTGGTCAGGTGTGAAGTGGTTGAATGTGTATATTATCAGATAACTGTCTGCCCTGAGTAAGCCCTCGCTTAAAATATTTGGCCCAGATGGTCAATATTTAGATTGTAGGTTAACAAGTCTAAAATATGGTCCCTGCTATTTAATAGCTAAAAAGCTATTTTAATTAATATGAAAAGATAAACGTAGCTGGTTTGTTAGATGGCTGGGATTGAATAATTGTTAGAATTACTTATATTTCTTAAAAGTTAAAAACAATTACCTTAAAAAACTGTTGCAGATGGAAAGGAAGGGCTCTGAGGTCAGACACTATTAGTTCATCTAAGAGCAGTCAGGACTCCAAGAAATTGACTCATGCAATTTAAACATATTAATTCTAGAATGCCAACAAATTAGATCTAACAGGAAATACACAGTTCCAATGACTGGAACAATAACATCTAATACCCAGGGTACTCTGTAACCCATGCCCCATTCCAAGGCTTCTGGAAAGCCAGTTTAGTAATCACAAGGCAGCTTCAGCATACAATGACAGTAAATGGTGGTGAAAGGTCCTGAGAGCTGTGCCATCCATGTTTCTGGGGCTTGGAGAGCCTGGGTAATTCACTGCAGGGCAGTATTTCTTAAACTAATTCCACTGGAACTGAGCTGTGCCAGGTACCACCTACAGATGTGGAATAATTACTTTAAAAAATAATTCAAAGTTATATGTTTTTATTAAGGCCAGACACAGTATAACTTTCTCAGTGCTGTGATACCTGATCATCATAGATTTTTTTTTTCCTTCTTGCTGGGGTGTTGTTTGTTTTGACAAATGTTTCAAGGTGTTTACAGGGGGTTCCTAAGAGTGGTGGTGTTTGGCTCTCCACTGCTTCAGAGGCCTTCTCCTAGTGACCAGAACACCCCTGTCTACAGAAAGCCATACTTCTTCAGCCTATCTCTTATGATATCACTATCTCAGACTTACCGCAATTTAGTTAGATCCCAGCTTAGCTGCTATCTTTCCTTTTGAGATAGGGGTCTCTCTCTGTTACCCAGGCTGGAGTGCAGTGGTGCAATCTTGGCTCACAGCAACCTCTGCCTCCTGGGCTCAGGTGATCTTCTCACCTCAGCCTCCTGAGTAGCTGTCCAGTATGTTTGACTTGTCCAATATATTGTTTGTTTATTTATTTATTTATTTATTTATTTTTGAGACGGAGTGTAGCTGTTGCCCAGGCTGGAGTGCAGTGGCACAATCTTGGCTCACTGCAACCTCTGTTTCCTGTGTTCAAGCGATTCTCCTGCCTCAGCCTCTTGAGTAGCTGGGACTACAGGTGTGTGCCACCACGCCCGTCTAATTTTTGTATTTTTGGCAGATACAGGGTTTCACCATGTTGCCCAGGTTGGTCTCAAACTCCTGAGTTCAAGCGATCCGCCTCTCTTGGCCTCCCAAAGTGTTGGGATTACAGGCGTGAGCCACTGCGCCGGGCCACTGATGTTATCTTTCCTTTTTTTTTTTTTTTTTTGAGACAGAGTCTTGCTCTGTTGCCCAGGCTGGAGTGCAGTGGGGTGATCTCGGCTCACTGCAACCTCCAACTCCTGGGTTCAACTGATTCTCCAGCCTCTCAGCCTCCCGAGTAATTGGGACTACAGGCACGTGCCACCACACCTGACTAATTTTTGTATTTTTAGTAGAGACAGGGTTTCACCATGTTGGCCAGGCTGGTCTTGAACTCCTGACCTCAGGTGATCTGCCCGCCTCAGCCTCCCAAAGTGCTGGGATGACAGGCGTCAGCCACATCGCCCAGCCTGTCTTTCAATATACTCTTGGTATTATGAATTTTGGAAGGTACCGGAACTTAGAAGCAGCATCAAACCTTCCCTTAGGACCCTGGCCACCAGTGTTCTCTGTTGTTATATTGATACAACTTTAAAAAAAGGTGGAAGGTACTTTAAGAGTATATTACTTCAACATGTTGATTTTCATTAGCTCCACTATTCTCATTCCACAAGCTGGAACAGAGAGTTCTGTTGTTACCACTCATCTTTTCCTAAGGCATGGTTTTTAATTCCCACAAAATTTTCTATAAACTGACAATGCCTACCGTAGCTATGTAATGCTAAAATCTAGTAGCAAGATAGCATATGATGTAATACCCAAAATAACAGATCCCATTATTTTATGTCTAATACAGTTGTATTTCATAGGAGCCTACATTTATCACCTCTAGGCATTTTCAACTCCTGAACAAGATGAAAAACATGAGAAAAAAAATCCAATTCTGAAATCTTTTACCAAAATCCAACCAAGTCAGAACATATAAACTGTCTAATGTCTTTTTTAAAAAGTCCTTCCAAAAAAAATTGAAGTCTTTATTTCAGATAGTGTATTTGATGCTGCATTCATTCACTCATTCATTCAATCAACAAATGTTTATGGAGTAGCTACTAAGAGGTAAGTACTATAACTGAAATGATCTAGGCTTAGCGATTGCCCTCAAGTTACATTCCAACCCCAAGACTGAGTACCCAGGATCACACAGGCTCCAAGCTTAAAAGCATTCTAGGCAAAGTTAATAAAAATCAGTCAGCAGGCTTAAAAAAAACTTAATACATTTTACTTTGATGCCTTGTTTCATGAAAAACAGTTTATGAAGGAAAAAAGGCAAAAAGCTTTCTCACACCTTCCTATGATCCAAACTCATCTGTTCAGCACAAAAGACCCTCACTGATCTGACATCCCCTCCTCCCCGCCTTGCCTACCAGGTGATTCAGCTTTCCCCTGCCACCTTCTCTTGTGAAGCCTCCTTGAACTGTCTCCAGCTCCACTTCATCTCTAGGCAGAGTTAATTACTGCCTGCTCTGGTTTACCAAAGGATTACACTGTAATTATTTGTTCACTCATCACTCCCTCCAGCTAGACTGGGAGCTCACTTTTGAAGACAGAGACTGAACCTTTGCATCCTGAGTATAAGAACAGTGATGGAGGGAAGGAGGTGAGTCACAGGCATAGAGAATCCACTATACAGTATTTGAAATAAATAGGCTATTTTTTCCCAAGGATTCTTTGCCCAATCATTTATACTCAAAATAAGTTAAGACACGTATTAGTGATGCGAAGTCACTAATTTTGAATGCTGGCGGAAACATGTTATTAGGGAAGCCCTCTACTGCTTTATGTTTAAGTTTCTTGATTGAAAAGTGCAAAAGAGTTTCCTCTTTTCTGGTTGGGTCTTTGAAAATAAGGTAAAAATGCTGAGATGACTCACTGACAGTGAGATTTCATACAGCAATCTTTTCTTCAATTTAGGCTTGTAATCGTAAGATAATCACAAGAAGATGATAATACACTGTAGGAATGAACAGTCTTAAAAGACAGGCTAGGTGTTTGATTTTTCAGATTTTCAGGGGTTCTAGGTACCAAGCTTTTGATTTTCAATCACACATCTTATATGGCTTCGTAAGTCATGCTAGATGCCATTAGTTGCTACTTCACTGATCAATTTTCCTTACATGCTGCTGTCTGCACCTTCAAGATCAGAATAACAGGACTTAGAGCAGAAGGAATGCAAGAAAAGCCCCTCTAAACATACCTAATTTTGGTCAGGACAAGGGTTCACCTTCCCTGTTCAGGTTTCCTGAATGGGTGCTCTCATTCTGATTTGCTTGAGGATGTTACCTGTGATTAGAGAAGATGATCACTCTTGATTTAAAAAGCAGTTTAATATATTCCCTGTGTGGGTACCAATGCCTAACTTCCACATGGATATCATAGCACAGGATTCAAGAATCTGGTCAGTACTGAGTACACTGGGTCAAGGCGGGGGTTAGTTGTCAGCAATACAAAGATGAACAGCACACTGAGTGGTCAGAGCCCAAGGAAGGTGGTGAATGTGCAAACAAGCTCAGCAGAACTCAAGTGCTGCAGCAGTTGTGGGTACAAAATGTTATGTCAGCCCACAGAGGAGGCAGTGACTAATTCTGTCTAGGGAGAGTCATCAGGGTGTGTGGGGTGATGAAGAGTAGTGGGAGATGAAAGTAAAAAGAGTCAGATTAGATCCTCCCATTTCACTTCGCATCACCCTTTTCTTGGGCAATTGCATTTACTTCCAAGGCTTCACCAACTAACCCTCTACCCACCAGTCAACAACTTCCACATCTGAAATCTCAGCACCCATCTCCGGACTCTCTTGACTTCAGGCACATATTCCAATCTGTCTCAGAACACCTCTCTCTATGTCTCACAGGCACCTCACACAAAACATATCACTCTAACCTCCCCAGACCACCTCTTCGTTTATTCCCATCCTCATGAACCTCAGTGTCACCCTCCTCTACTCCTCCTTATACCTCGCCTCCAAGTGGCCACCACATCCTGCCAATCCCACTTCCAAAATCTCTCTCAAACCATCACTTCTCTGTCTCTCCAGTTCTTCTGTTCAGGCCTGCATCTTTCCTCCCTCCAATTACTCCAATAGCCACAAAACTAGTGCACAGACTCAACTCTGTTCCAATTCATCTATTCATTCATCCAACAAACTGGATGCAAGGCACTATGGGTACTGCAGCAAACAAAATATACAAAGAAAGTGCCTGTTTTATGGAGCTTTCTTTCTCATCCTACAGTTTCCTTTTTTAAATTAATCTGGTCATGGCACACACTGGCTTCAAGTGTTCAACAGCCTCCCACTGCCAACAGGATAAACTAGCATGGTCCACAAGGCTCTTCGACATATGGCAAATCCCACCCTTCCAACCCCTTGTTCTGCCACCCTTTCACAGGTCCCTTCGACTCCAGGCACATCCAACTACTTCTCTTTCATTAAAACTGCATGTGTTAGCCAGGCGTGGCGGCACATGCCTGTAGTCTCAGCTACTTGGGAGGCTGAGGCAGGAGAATCACTTGAACCTGGGAAGCGGAGGTTGCAGTGAGATGAGATCACACCACTGCACTCCAGCCTGGGTGACAGAATGAGACTCCATCTCGAAAACAAAAACAAAAACAAAAACAAAAAACTGCATGTGTTTCTTCAGGCTTCACCACCTTGGCACATGTTGCTTTCTATGCCTGAAACACTTTCCTCTTCTTCCTTTTGGGAATTCCTACCCCAGAGATTCTGGCTTTCCACGCCCAATCACGGATCTCACCACACAGTATGAAAATTATGTCGAGTCAGCCAGGCGCAGTGGCTCACGCCTGTAATCCCAGCACTTTGGGAGGCTGAGGCTGGCGCATCACGAGGTCAGGAGATCGAGACCATCCTGGCTAACATGGTGAAATCCTGTCTCTACTAAAAAATACAAGAAATTAGCCGGGCATGGTGGTGGGTGCCTGTAGTCCCAGCTACTCGGGAGCCCGAGGCAGGAGAATGGCGTGAACCTGGAAGGCGGAGGTCGAAGTGAGCCAAGATTGCGCCACTGCACTCCAGCCTGGGTGACAGAGCAAGACTCTGTCTCAAAAAAAAAAAAAAAAAAAAGAAAAAAAAAAGAAAATTATGTCGAGTCTGTTTCTCCTACTTAGTTGTGAGCTCCTTGAAGGACAGAAGCTGTATCCCATTCACTGCTGTGCTCAGCACAAGAGTGGACTCTTAGTCCTCACTCAGTAAGCCTCTGTTGCATGAGAAAGCAAGGAAGAAGCAGAAAAATTTGACAAGGTTAAGAAGCAAAGGTCAGGAAAATAGAGGGAGTTCAAACTTTATCTGATGACCTGTCCAAAGTACTTACTTTGTGATATACCCTGTTCTCTCTCTGGGATTTGAGGACAGAGCTTCCTTTAGGGGTGTGTTTCTCAAAGTACAGTACAAAAATATTTAAGCAAATAGCAGGACTCTCTCTTCCCATTCCTTTCAATGTTTCGGATTTGGCTGGAGAAAAACACACAGCCATGGTGACTGGTCTCATTTTAAATTCATGACTGCTAACTCCAAGTGGGTCCTAAATGGTACCCAGTAATTCAACATTTCTCTTGCTTATTCACTAGAGTATTTCATGTCTTCTGTCTCCACATTCACTCTTAGCTGATGACCTTTCTTCCTATTTCACTCTGAAAACAGACACAACCAAAAGACCTTCCCAAGTTCCCACCACACCCACTGAAGTTGGTGCTCATATATTTTGCCATCACGCCTGTTACTAGGGATGAATTGTGCTCCTAGCTAAGGCTAAATTATTTCCCACTGAGCAATAGATTCCATTCTTTCTTGCTTAAAAATCACTCCAGCAATTCTATCCTCTGTCCCGATTTACCAATTTTCGTCCTTTCTACTAGACCACTTCTGTCAACTTAAAAACATGCTCTAATTCTTTTCACGAAAAGAAAATTAAAAACGTTAAACACTCACACCCTCTTCTAATTTCAGCTACCACCCCATGACTTCCCTTTCTAAAAACTTCCAGTTATCTTAACCCACTCTCCTCACCTCCCATTCTCCTTGAACCTATACCAATTAGGCTTTCACTCCTAACACTCCTAAAACTGTTCTTTTCAAGTTCACCAAAGACCTTCATTTACTTAAACAGTATAACACAGCTGATCATTCCCTCCCACTGAATACCTTCTTCACTTGGCTTCCAGGATATCATTCTGTTTTTTCCTCCTATCTCAGTGGGCATTCCTTCTCAGTCTCTGCTTATTCCTTCCCATCTCCCCAGCGTCATAATATTTGCACGCCCAGGGCTCAGTCCTTTCCATCAACACATAGTCTCTGGCATTAAATACCACCTACATTTACAGCTCCAGTCCAGGGAGACCCTAATTCTGAACTTACATATCCAATTACCTATTCAATACCTCTACTTGGATATTAATAGCCATGTAAAAACCTAACATGCTTAAAACCAAGGCTCACTTCTGTAATCCCAGCACTTTGGGAGGCCAAGGCAGGAGGATCAATTGAGCCCAGGAGTTCAAGACCAGCCTGGAAAACATAGTGAGACCCCGTCTCTACAAAAAATATAAAAAATTAGCCAGGCATAGTAGCAAACACCTGTGGATCCAGCTACTCAAGAAGCTAAAGTGGGAGGATGGTTTGAGCCTGGGAGGCAGGCTGCAGTGAGATGCAATCGCGTCACTGTATTCTAGCCTGGGCAACAGGGAAAGACCCCACCAAAGGAGTGGAAGCGTGGGGAGGGAAGGAAGAAGGAAAGGAGGAAATAAAGAAAAGAAAATCAGGAGTCTATCTTTCAAGTACTCAAGTCAAAATAATTGGAGTCATCACTGGCCCCTCTACCTTACACTCTGCATTCAATCTGTCACCAAATCCAATTGGCCCTACCTTAAAATACAACTAGAACCCAATCATTTCTCACCACTTCCACTGTTAAATTTTACTTAAAATGTAACTCAATTTTTGTTAACGTATAACTAGAATCCAATCATGTCTCACCACTTTCACTTTTCACAATACTATAATTACTGCAATACCACTTAACACCCTCCACTTTCAACTTATCAGCCACAGTGATCTTTTTATAATCTAAGTAAAACTGTCACTTGACTCCTCAAACCTTCCAATGGCTACTCATCTCGGTAACATTAAAAACCCATAAGGCCTATAAAATCTGGCCACCCCTTGGGCTTCTGCCCTGATTTCCCTCCTGTCCTTGCTCACTCGACTTCAGTCACAATGATTTCCCTCCTATTCCCCAAACACACTTTCCACCTCAAGGCCTTTCCAATTGCTCTTCACTCTGCTTAGAAGATTGTTCTCCCAGGTATCCATATGATTTGCTCCCTCATCTTCTTCAGTTTTTTGCTCAGATGTCACCTTCTCAGTAAGGCTTTGCTTATTTTATTTAAAATGACAACTTTGGCCAGGTGCAGTGGCTCACACCTATAATCCCAGCACTTTGGGAGGCTGAGGCAGGCGGATCACCTGAGGTCAGGAGTTCGAGACCAGCCTGACCAACATGGTGAAACCCTGTCTCTACTAATAAAACAAAAATTAACTGGGTGTGGTGGCGGGTGCCTCTAATCCCAGCTATTCGGGAGGCTGAGGCAGAAGAATGGCTTGAACCAGGGAGGCAGAGGTTGCAGTGAGTTGAGATCGCGTCATTGCACTCCAGCCTGGGCAACAAGAGCAAAACTCCATCTCAAATAAAATAAAAACTTCCCTCAATTCTTCATCCCTGATTTTTCTCCACCATACTCATTACTCTCTAACATATTGTTCACCTTGCTTAGTTTATGTTGTTTATTGTCCATCTCTCCCTACTTGAGTTCCATGAGAGCAGAGATAAATTTTATTTGTTCTATTCACAGCTGTATTCTCCAGGCCAAGAACAGTGCTGGCATATGGAAGTGGTTCAAAAGGTGATTTGTTGAATGAATAAAAAAAGAAATTCTCAGTTTGCTGCTACAATGTCTTCAGTACTCAACACTTGCTAAGCCCCTTTTGGGCTCAGTGACTTGGTAGGTGAAAGTATCAAGTCAGAATTTATTAGTATTAAATCGAAATGCTTTGTCTTCATTTTGCTTTTTGACTACTTTTTATTCAAGATACTGGATCTCACTCTTTTAACAAAATTATTTTTAATTTAACACGTTTTTAAGCTTAAAAAGTGAGGTTCTTCTAAGAAAAGCCTTAAGAAGTTATTACGCAACTAGCACAGACACAGGGCAAAAATTGTGAATGTGGTATTTGAACGACTGAAGTTTAGGAACTCTCTTCGAATAGGGTTGCCAGATAAAATACAGGACACAGTTAAATTTGAACTTTCAATGAGTGATTTCGTTGTTGTTTTGGTGTAAGGATGTCCCAAATATTGCATCGGACACACATTAAAAATTACTCGTTATCTTAAACGCTATTTTAACTGGATATTATTTTTAATTTTTGCTAAATATGGCAACCCTATCTAGGAGAATAAATAAACTGCACCCGCTTGTCGCTTCAATTTCGATCTATTACAAACAGCTAATACAATTCCTGTCCTATCCACTAACTGCGTGGCTTTTATGCCCCAACAAATGTGTCCCTGTGGGCGGGTACTGAGGCCCGATATCCTAAAAACAAGGAGGCAAAGATACACAGTGCACTTTGCGAGGGGAAAGGCTCTCCTCGCAGCCCAGAAAGAGAGGCCGGCCGCATCAGACGCAGGCCATTCCGGGCCCAGCTCCTTTCCCAGCCTCTGTCGCCTGCGTGGCGGAGGCCAAGGCTTGGCAGCCGCTTTCCGGCCCTTACCAATGTTGCCTTCGATGGAGAGCCTTCGGGGCCCGCGCCCCGCGTGCAGGCCCCTGGAGGAGGGAACGCCCTCGAGTGGGCTCTTGGCCATGGAACTGAAGGGTGCTCGAAGCCGACTTAGAAAGAGGCGGCCCGCGGCCATCCCACCCACGATTCGCACAGCGATCACTTCCGCCGAGAGCACTTCCGCCCCAGGTACCGCTGCTCACTCACCCCAGCGCACAGCTGACGTAAGGAGATCGTCAGACAGGAAGTGGGTGGGGTTGAACATGCGACGTAGTGAGCCCAAGAGACCGCTCCGCTATCGCGATGTTTGTAAAGAAGCGTTGCGGGGAGGAAGAGTTTTGCAAGGGTGCAGAATTTGATGGTAACAGGAGTTGCGGTGCGAGTGGTTTTTGTTCATTGGACAAATAACATTTTAAAAGACGTAATTCTACAATCCAACCACTTCATTTTTGTATAACTTTAAAATAAATTGTACAACTGAAGACAAATAAAAATAAAAATTGTAATTTTAAGAGGGGCTTTTTTCCCCCCAGGTGCTTGTTGTCTGGTTTTTATTTTAATATCGGAAGAAAATGGAAGTTTTAAAGTAGGAAAATGACTCAATCTGATGATTTACACAAATTTAACTTTTTCCTATTCCCTGTAATTCCCTGCACAATGCTGGCATATTATTGACTAAACTAACAAATTAGATAATAAGTTACACTCCATTGCTTAGTGGGTGTCTTGAATAAGTAAATAAATGTTCGGTCAATCGATTTGCGTTATAGCCAAAAATCCCTTCAGGATAAGGTGGTGGTGGCTCAGGTATGTGACTGGAAATCGTTTAAACCTGGTAGGTTGGGTTCTTGGACGTAAGCAATGGCGAGTAGAAACTTGCCAGTGTATAAAACCTGAGTCCTGCTGTGGGTGAAGTGTGCTCTGCAGGAGGGCAGAGACCTAAGCTGCTGCCACAGTGAAGCCAGACTGCCACAGCCCGTCATCATAACAACCTCAGAAGTAATGATTTACGAAATATTGTCAAATGGTGCCTCCCGTTCCAATCGCTTAAATCACCAGAGTCAAATGGTGCTTCCCGTTCCAATCGCTTAAATCACCAGAGTCAAAACCAGGAGTCAACAGGCCAAACCGGCCTTCAGGCAGCACTCTTAGGTGTGGCAGGTTTTAGAAGACAAGGATCTGATTGCAAGGGGGCTGGGGAGGGGCCAGGGGCCAGGGGCCAGGGGCTGGGATACCTGTCTTGAAGCTGTTCCTGTAAAAAGCACGGGACCTTTTTCTTATGTTGATGTACATGTAGGATGGCTGAGGTCATGTGTATATATTAAGAACTTTTTTTAATCGAATTTTTTAAGGATAACCAGGGTGGGGCGTTAATGGCTACTGGAGCGGCTAAAGTCCTACCCATTCCCATCTCCACTCCAGCAGCCACTTCTGTAAAAAAAAAAAAAAAACCTGCTTACATTTCTTTACCTATGTAAACTCAGACTTGGAAAATATTCATCCAAAAAAGCTTGAGAGGCTCTCTGCCTCGCCACTATCTTGCTGCCTCAGGGGTGTTGTGAAAGTTAAATGAGAAAGTTGTCTGCAGGCAGGCATTAATCTAAAAGCAACGAGGCAGGAAAATAGGGTCTGGAGACAGGGAACCTAAGGCCGATTCAGGCTGACTTCCTAGAACTAAATCAAAAGGAAAACCCCAACTTTCTAACTCAAGAAACAAAAGGACCAGAAGCTAATCCCTTTGCAACCCCCACTTTTCTGGGTGGCAGATGAAAAACTGAAAGTACCTCTGACTGGCCCCCTCGGGCAATCAGTCAGGCTGGTGGCAGGCCAAGTCTTTAGTTGCATGGGGTATAACTTCCTAACTTCACTTCAGCCTCTGATTGGTCCCCTCCTGCAACCAATCAGACTGATCGCTGGCCACTACTTCATTTACATAGGGTGTACACCAGGTAACCAATGGGAAACCTTTAGAAGGTATTTAAACCCCACGGCCGGGCGTGGTGGCTCACGCTTGTAATCCCAGCACTTTGGGAGGCCGAGGCGGGTGGATCGCGATGTCAGAAGATCGAGACCATGGTGAAACCCCGTCTCTACTAAAAATACCAAAAAAATTAGCCGGGCGGTGTGTCAGGTGCCTGTAGTCCCAGCTACTCGGAGAGGCTGAGGCAGGAGAATGGCGTGAACCCGGGAGGTGGAGCTTGCAGTGAGCCGAGATTGCGTCACTGCACTCCAGCCTGGGTGACAGAGCGAGACTCCGTCTCAAAAAAAAAAAAAAAAAAAAAAAAAAAAGAAGGTATTTAAACCCCAGAAAATCCTATAATTGCTGCTTGCTTGGGCCCCTTCTACCCCAAGGAGTGTTCTTTGGTGTACAATAAATTTGTGCTTTTGTTGCTTCATTGTTTCATTGCTTTGTGCGCTTTGTCCAATTCTTTGTTCAAAATGCCAAGAACCTGGGCACCCTCTACCAGTAACAGAGCTCCTAAAAATTGTTTTTAAAAATTTTATGGTGAAGTGGCAGTGGTCACGCCTGTAATCCCAGCACTTTGGGAGGCCGACGCTGGCAGATCACGAGGTCAGGAGATCAAGACCATCCTGGCTAACACTGTGAAACCCCATCTCTACTAAAAAAAAAAAAAAAAAAAATAGCCGAGCATGGTGGCGGCTCCTGTAGTCCCAGCTACTCAGGAGGCTGAGGCAGAAGAATGGCGTGAACCGGGAAGGCGGAGCTTGCAGTGAGCCGAGATCGCGCCACTGTACTTCAGCCTGGGCGACAGAGCGAGACTCTGTCTCAAAAAAAAAAAAAAAAAAAAAATTTAGGGTGAAGCATAGTATGTAGTGAGGAAAAGATGATGTGTTGTAAGTGTACAGTTCAATGAAGTTTTCACAAACGGAACAGTTCCATGTTCCTGGATTCAGATCAAGAAACAGCATTATCCGCATCTCCAGAATCCCCCATATTGGTTGCCAGTTACTATCCCTCAAAGATAACCATTAGCCTGACTTCAACAGTAGAGATTAGTTTTGCCTTTTCTTTATATAAATGGAATTATATAGTAAATACTTGTTTTATTTAACATATCTGTGAGATTCATCCAGGTTGAATTTATTAGTTGTAGTTCACTCATTCTCGTTGCTATATAGTATTCCACAATGTCACTATACCACAATGTACTCGGAAGTTTCTAGATTTGAGCCATAATGAATAGTGTTGTGGTAAATATTCTTGTACATGTCTTTTGGTAAAAAGAAGTATGCATTTCTCTTGGGTGTATAAGTAAGAGTGGAATTGCTGTGTGATAAGTTACATAGATATGCTCAGCTTTGATAGATATTACCAAATAGTAGATAGTTCCACAGCGTTTGTTCTAGTTGATATCACCATCATCAGTGAGAGAGAGTTCTGGTTTTCCCACATTCTTACCAACGGTTGATATTGTCAGCTTTTTTCATTTTATCCATTTTGCTGTGTGTAATTATAACTTATTGTGGTTTTAATTTGCATTTTCCTGCTGATTTTTTTTTTTTTTTTTTTTTTGAGACAGGGGGTTTCCTTTTTTCCCCCCGGGTGGGGGGCGGTGGGGCAATCTCGGCTCACTGCAAGCTCCGCCTTCCGGGTTCACGCCATTCTCCTGCCTCAGCCTCTCTGAGTAGATGGGACTACAGGCGCCCGCCACCACGCCCGGCTAATTGTTTTGTATTTTTAGTAGAGACGGGGTTTCACCGTGGTCTCGATCTCCTGACCTCGTGATCCGCCCGCCTCGGCCTCCCAAAGTGCTGGGATTACAAGCGTGAGCCACCGCGCCCGGCCTTTCCTGCTGATTAATGAAGTCAAACATCTTTTCATATGTTTATTGGTTATTTCAGTATCCTCTGTTGAAGTCATGTCCATTTTTCTATCTTTTCATATGTTTATTGGTTATTTCAGTATCCTCTGTTGAAGTCTTATGTCCATTTTTCTATTGGTTGTCTTTTGCTTGTCTTATTCTTCAAATATTCTGGATGAGTCCTTTGTGAATATTTTCTCTCCGTGGTTTGCTTCTTTTTTTTTTCTCTTTTTCTTTTGTTGAGACAGAGTCTTGCCCAGGCTGGAGTGCAGTGGGGCGATCTTGGCTCACTGCAACCTCCATCTCCTAGATTCAAGTGATTCTCATGCTTCAGCCTCCCAAGTAGCTGGTATTACAGGCATGTGCCATGCCCGACTAATTTTTTGTATTTTTAGTAGAGACAGGGTTTTGCTGTGTTAGCCAGGCTGCTCTTGAACTCCTGGCCTCAAGTTATCCACCCACCTTGGCCTCCCAAAGTGCTGGGATTACAGGTGTGAGCCACTGTACCCAGCCTCTAAAAACATTCAAAATTTTTTTGATGTAGAGTGTAATGTAAGAAACTAAAATATCTTTTGCCTAAATTGCCTGTCAGTTATCTTAATTCATTAGTAATAATCTTTCTACCCCCCTTTACTTATTTATGCTTGTTTTGTTAAATGTTATTTATTTATTTATTTAGGTCCCAATTCCAAATTCCCAGAAGGGAGAATCTGATTGGCTCAGCTGTGTTCAGGTGTCTAATCATGGTTCAATCAGCTGTGGCCAAGGAAGAGGGTTGGGGCCCCACTTTTGCGCATGAGGAAGTACAATTAAGGGGATCTTCATGAGCAAAGAAGACACCCCAAAGAGGTGGTGATCAGTTCCTCTTGGAAGCAGTAAACAGGGAGTTTTCATCCCATTTGGGTGCTAGCCAGAAGACTGAAAGTAGTGGCATATTGGTGAGTAGAATTACCTCCCCCTTACCTGGGAGAATGAGGCCACTTCCTGCCCCTGGGCGATTTTGCCCTGGGCAAAATGTTGCCCTGCAGGAACTCTAGTCATTCAGCATCCATTCATTCATCCAATATTTGCTGAGCATCTACTGCATGCCAGACATTCTGCTTAGTCCTTGAAGTGCAGCTCTGAAGGATTTACTATTTTTCCAGTGTTTGTAAATGCTACAGTATACATAAAATACTGACCAATATTATATAAAATGTCATGCAGCCATTAAAAAAGGGAGATAAACATACAAAAATGTGGCCCAAACTTTATTCTGCAGCCTGGACTTTTAGTCAGTTATATCTCACCTACATTGAAGATTTTCTAATGTGCTGGATTGTGCTAAATCGATTTGGTTAAACTGGAAAGTACACTTCCAGAACGCCCTACCAACAAGGCTCTGAGTTAGAGTTGGCCAAAAGAGGACCTGGGGTGAGATTTGGAAGGCAGAGTGGGAGCGTCAGCCATTCCTCTGTGGAAATCTTCTAGTCAGATGCTATGACAGACAGAGGTGCCCAGCATATAGGTTTCACCTGGTCCTCCACCCATTTGTGACTCCTCTTGGAGTATCCCACAGTTCCTTGCAGACTTTCACTTTCCCAGCTCCTTCAGGCTTTGGGTAAAGTCTCATTCCTGTAATAAAGCCCTTATTCCCATAATACCCATAATGGCTCTGCTCCCCTGAATGAACTGTATTGATACACCTACTCATAAAGGGAGATGTATCAAAAGGTGGTTAAGAGTGTGGGCTCTGGATTCCAGTGACCTGGGGGTGAGGATTAAGAGAGAGAATCCACTTGCCACACCTGCCACACAGTTACCACCCAATAGACATTATATAACACATAATAAGTAATGGCTGCCTTCGTGGGCCCTCAGTGCCTGGGACATTGTTTCTCTCTCTCTCTGATAGGGTCTTGCCTGTCAGAGGCTGGTTTGAATTAGGCTCAAAGGATCCTCCCACCCCAGCCTCCCACGTAGCTGGGATTACTGGCGTGAACCATCACACCTGAGTTTTGTCGATCTTTAATAGACTTACAGTTGGATTTCCACTTTCCTCAAGCCACTGTCCCTCTCTCTATCAGTGGATAACTCCACATCCATTGAAGAATCTAGGACAGCATTTTTTAAACTTGAAATAGAGTAAGACTGGAGTAGGGGTGGAAGGATGGGGAAGGGAGGTTGGATGG
The DNA here is from genome assembly GCF_009828535.3 of Hylobates moloch. NCBI lineage: Eukaryota > Metazoa > Chordata > Mammalia > Primates > Hylobatidae > Hylobates > Hylobates moloch. Next base: position 8,586,810 of record NW_026652290.1, on the reverse strand, counting down.
CTGTGGGGGTTTGGTGGGAACGGTCTGGGCAGCCTGCCCTTCTCCATGTGGAGGTCCGGATGCCCTTCCATAGCGCAGTGTCAGTGCCCTACATCTCAGAACGCTCCTGCCTCCTCCTGTGCTTTCTCTTCCAGCAGACGGAGCCTGCAGCTCTTCTTCGGAGGAGGCCTTTACCAATACAGGTGGAAAGCCTAGGACTTCAGTCCTCCCAGGGAGCTCCCTCACCAACCACTGGAAGGTGGGACTGTGAAAGCCTGGCTCCCTGGCCTCCACCAGGCTAGCCTTAGACTCCAGAGCTCCCAGTGGGTGGGGCCAGGTTGAAGCTGCCCTCTCCAGGACTTTACCTGCAATTGCCCCCTTGTCAGATTTCCTCCCCTTTCCTCTTCTGCCCCCCCCCCCCCCCACTCTGCTTACCAGCTGTCCTCAGCACTTCTTTAATAAGTCATTTGCAGGGAATCCTCATTTCAGGGTCTGCTTCTGGTCCTCACACGGAAATCCCCTAAGGGCTTATGAAAGCCGCTCCTCCATCCCACCCCACCCCCAGAGATCGAGTGCTGGGAGGGTGAAAGTAATGTCTGACATTGAGGTCTCTGCGCTTAACCACTGGACTCCACTGTCTCCAAATGGGTATGTCTGGGAAGCTTCATGGACCAGGTGGGATCTGATGGGGGCACGAAGGCTGGGACTTTGCTAGGTGGGGAGGTGAAAGGTGCACCAGCCCAATGTGAGGATCTAGTTCTAAGCTGAACTAGCTGGGTGAAACCAGTAAACTAGCTATAAAATGGGAAATGATACTAGTACCTGCCTCATAGGGTTGTAGTGAGGATTAATTGAGGAAATCCATGCAAAACTCTTAACCTGGCCTATTGAAAGTACTGAATAAATGTTAGCTATTATTATCATCCCTTATTTTCTCATAGTACTTTTAGGCACTTTTGTTTCACTTCGTGTCACTGTCTTGTATGCATGTGTTTATCTCTGCCTGTAAGCAGTGAGACCCTCATGGGCAGGAATCATCTTTGTTGGAAACATAAATCCCTTGTGGCCTTACCCGGCAATTCCAGATGCCAAAAATTCAGTAAATACTTGTAAAATTAAACAAAATTGACCTAGAGCAGTGGGTAGGGAGGAAATTAATAAAGAGGGGAGGAAGAGGAGAAGGAGGAACAGGGGAGAGAAGGAGAGAAAATGTCCCTCCTAAGGATGCTACTCCTTTCTTAATTTGGGGGCAAAATACAACCTGGCCAGGCATGGTGGCTCACACCTGTAATCCCAGCACTTTGGGAGGCCACGGTGGGCAGATCACCTGGGGTCAGGAGTTCAAGACCAGACTGGCCGACATGGTGAAACCCCATCTCTACTAAAAATACAAAAATTAGCCAGGAGTGGTGGCACATGCCTGTGATCCCAGCTACTCAGGAGGCTGAGGCAGGAGAATCACTTGAACCCAGGAGGCAGAGGTTGCAGTGAGCCAAGATCACACCACTGCACCACAGCCTGGGCAACAGAGACTCTGTCTCAAAAAAAAAAAAAAAAAAAGACAGCCTAATCCTCAATGACAACCTCATAGAGATCTTAGGCCCACGGTGACCCTCCTTCACGCGAGTGACAGTAACATTGTATGTGAACTCCTCATGTCACATCCCATAAGCCTATGTCATGACTCTGTGTTCATGTTCCCTAGTGAACTGCCCTAGAGCACAAGGACTTACATCACTGAAAGCCTGTGTTTCTACCCCCATATCCCAAGAGTCATCTAGCCTCATTCTTACTTATATTCAAGGAAAAGAAAACAAGATGACATAGTAGAAGGAGCACTAGCTTTGCAGTCAGATACTTGAATTTTAATCTTGAATCTGTGTGATCTTCGCAAGTCCTTGACTTCTCTGAGCCTCAATGTCCTCATCTGTAATATGGGGATAATGATAGCACCTACCTTACAGCATTATTGCATGGATTAAAAGTAATGTGTGAAAAGTCCTTAGCACTGTGTATGAGACATAGCCCAGGAGAAAAGAGCCCCACACAGAGAAGTAAGGCTTGTAGGTTTTAATGTTTCATGACTGGTAACAGAGTAGTCTCGAGGGGATTCTTGGAGAACTTGTTCTGACTTTAGAAGCACTTCCTGTGGACAATGGAGGGCCCTGCCTCATCATACTCGGGCTTGCTGATCCACATCTGCTGGAAGGTGGAGAGAGAGGCCAGGATAGAGCCCCCGATCCAGACTGAGTACTTCCGCTCTGGGGGAGCAATAATCTGCAAAGAACAAATGTGGTGAATCATGATCAGTCCCCAACAGAATAAGCAAGGTGATCCAAAAATCTACTTATCCCAGAAAAGGTGAGCCCCATGGTCAGAAAAGAACAGGAGAAACATTGTGATAGATTAGATTATTGCTCAAAACCTTCACTTCCCCATTCTTCCCTTATTCCCTCCATGGGAAGAGTGCGCTGTTCCCTGTGAGGCTGGGCATTGTGTTTGCTTTGACCAGTGGGATATTAGCAGACATAACACAAACAGGGTTTTGAAATGTGCTTGTGTACTTGGGCATATTCTCTTGCTCTGCCATGTTCATGAGAAGAACTGCCCCTGGGGAGCAGCTAGCCCTTCAGCCTGGGCCTGTTAATGAGAAATATGGACTTGACCTGAGTTGGCTGGACTCGCAGTTAATTCAGAGCCACTTACTTAGCCAAGTCTGACCTTGATCAGCTAACTTCCAGCTGACGCGCAGATGCATGAGTAATAAATGCTCATTGTTAGGTGCCCCTGAGATTCCATAGTTGTTTGTTACTTGGCAATAGCTGACTGATACAAATATCTATAAGGGGAATCTTGTTCTGTTCTTGCCTGGAGTTTGGATGCATAGGCAGGTTGGGCTGGGCTTCCTCCATTCCTGAGTATAAACCAGTCTACCCAAACCCTGTTTTGAGCTAGCTGTCATCAGCCAATTATATCTCAGAAGTCCTCAAATTAATATCTACATTGTTCATGCTTTCTACTAGGAATCCTGGGCTTAGCTTTTAGAAATTGATTGTCAGGTCAAACAACTTTGAACTCTACCTCAAAGGGGATCCAGAAGGACTACGATTCTTCAACTAATTTTCCAGTTTTGGAAGGGTCTAAGAATTCAGTGCTAGAGCAAACCAGATAATAAATTGATTTTTTTTTGTTGCCGTAGAATCTCTTTACATATTCCCTAAATCACAGAGATCATGGAATTATAGAATAAGAAGGATCTTTAGAAGTTATTATCCAGGCAGACAAAAGTCACACAAATGCTCCTTGAACAGATTATTTCAAGGACTGGGAATGCACAGCCACTAGCAAGGTAACAAATTTTATTGTTGGACACTTCTCATGAGAAAACTCTGGCTTCTCTTAGGTTGGTGGTCCTAAATATAAGCCCCACCCCCACCCCCAATCTGTTCTTCCATGTCCTTGAGACTTGCCTCATCTCCCCCAGTTCCTCTATACAAATCCTGCTGCCCAATTTGGATAGGTGCTCATATAAGCACACACCTGCCTGGACACATTTGCTCCTTCTACTTCCTCTGCTTAGAGGGTCCTTTCCCTTCTGCTTTTCTTATTTAGGTTGTCCTGGTATTAATCATGTTTACTAATTAGATCCTAAACTCCATGAAGGCTAGCAAATACTGTTAAAGTCAGAGCTGTGGCTCATGAATTGGGAAATGCATCAGATCACTGGTGGTTTTTTATCAGCGTAGGTGATGGGGGGCAATTCAGACTTGTTGGACCAGAATCTGGGAGTGAGGCTAGGCGTGGTATCCTGACACACAGTCCTGGTAAAAGGCCCTGCCCCAGGCCTGGCACGATGCTCTCCATAGGACAGGCCTCAGTAATGCACTATTCCTGTGGCTCTGGGTGAGAAGAGCCCACAAGTTCTCACTAGTTTCCTGCTGGTCTGCTCCATTTCTCTGTGATGAACACCATCTGTTAGGCAGGGGGAAGGCCTGGGGCAGCCTTCCTTCATGAAGGTTCTTAGAATATTGACTGAGAACACATTTCCTCACATCAGGCCTACTCCCCAGAGACCAGCTTTATTGTAAGACTTTGTAACTTTCAACCAATGTGTTATTTCTATTCCCAACTCTTTCTCTAAAGCTGTTAGCAGCAAAGTTCCTAGAAGGAGCAAAAAATGTCTGTGTGACTGCTTGGAGACCAGAGGCAGAGGAGAAGCTCCCATCCTGCAGATGCCCAGGAGGCGAGAGACCCTGTTGGGAGGCAGTATGGGGAAGGGCATGGCCAAGATGGGACAGTAGATTAGAGATGTTCAGGAATCAAGGAATGTCCCTGTTGAGTTTGAAGCAGAGCTGGCCCTATGACCAAACATCCACTCTTTGGAACTTTCACCCTCCTCTGGAGCAATAAAGTTTAAAGATACCATAGTGTGACCTCCTTCTTTTCTTTCCTTCTGTTTCCCGTCTCCTGATTTCCTTCTTAACCCTCTCAATATTCTGTTTATTTTATTATTTATTTATTTATTTATTTATTTATTTTTAGAGACAGGATCTATCTGAATTTATATTTAGAGACAGGCTGGAGTGCAGTGGCAGAGTTAGAGCTCATTGTAGCCTTCAACTCCTGGGCTCAAGTGATCCTCCCACCTTGGCTTTCCAAAATGCTGGGATTACAGGTATGAGCCATTACACCTGGATAATATTCTTATCATCCCAAATTCTTTCAGCCTCTTCTCATGTGACATTCCTGGGATTATGTTTGAGATCCATACTAAGTGGGTCTTCAGCCCATCAATGCCCAAGGAACATAATTCCCTAGGATAAAATTGGCTCCAGTCCAGGATGATATTGAACCCAGGAGACCAGCAAGTTATCAGGTCTGGCAGCCTGCCTCCGAGGAACTCCCAGGTAGGCAAGACTTTATACAAAGCACAGAATGGAGAGAACTGAGGCAAGACCCACCTTGATCTTCATGGTGCTGGGGGCCAGGGCTGTGATCTCCTTCTGCATCCTGTCAGCAATGCCAGGGTACATGGTGGTGCCCCCAGAGAGGACATTGTTGGCATATAAGTCCTTACGGATGTCAATGTCACACTTCATGATGGAATTGTAGGTTGTCTCATGAATTCCAGCGGACTCCATGCCTAGTGGAGATCACAGTGTCTGGTCAACAGGCATCACTTCATAAATATGCATACCTCCAGCTCCTCAAATGACCCTTCTTCGATTGTCGCAACTACCCTAGTTCAGAACCTTAATATCTCCCAAAAGGATTATAAGATCAGACCCCCTTCCTTGTCATGGCCTTTCCTTTATTGTCCCCAGTTCTGACTGATCTTTTTTTTTTTTTTTTTCTGAGATGGAGTCTTGCACTGTCGCCAGGCTGGAGTGCAGTGGCGCGATCTCAGCTCACTGCAACCTCCGATCCCTGGTTCAAGTGATTCTCCTGTCTCAGCCTCCCGAGTAGCTGGGATTACAGGCATGTGCCACCACGCCCAGCTAAATTTTGTATTTTTAGTAGAGATGGGGTTTCACCGTGTTGACCAGGATGGTCTCCATCTCCTGACCTTGTGATCCACTCATCTCGGCCTCCCAAAGTGCTGGGGTTACAGGCATGAGGCATTACACCCGGGCTTATCTTTTACGCTGTTGCCTGAAGCATATTTCTAAAGGAACACTTTTGTTATATCATCTTTCTTTTTTCCTAACTTTTTGAGATATGATTCAGTCATTTTCAGTATATCCACAGAAGCAAACATCACCAAAATCTAATTTTAGAACATTTTTAATACCTTCAAAAGAGACCCCCATACCTAATAGCAGTCACTCCCCATTTTCCCCTCCATCCCTGCCCCAGGCCTAGGTAACAGCGAATCCACTTTCTGTCTTTAGAGGTTTGCCTATTCTGGATGTTTCTTGTCAATGGAGTCATACACCATGTGGTCTTCTGTGTGTGTCTCCTTTCACTTAGTATAATGTTTTCAAGGTCACAGCATGGATCAATACTTCATTCCCTTTTATTGCCAAATAAGATTCCATTGTATGGATATACTTGTCATGTCATCTGACAGTCCTTCATTGCCTGCAGGTTGACATCCAGCTACTGTAGCCTGGCATCACAGTCCTCTGCAGCAAAAGGTCCTGCATGCCAAACTAGCTCTTGCCATCTGCCTGGTCTCCTTACCTCTACTCTTTTTTTTTTTTTGAGGCAGAATCTCACCCTGTTGCCCAGGCTGGAGTACAGTGACACAATCATGGCTCACTGCAGCCTTGATCTCTGGGGCTCAAGCGATTCTCCCACCTCAGCTTCCTGAGTAGCTGGGACCACAGGCATGCACCACTATGCCCTGCTAAATTTTGTATTTTTCATAGAGATGGGGTTTTGCTATGTTGCCCAGGCTGGTCTCAAACTCACAGGCTCAAGTGATCTGCCTGCCTCGGCCTTCCAAAGTGCTGGGATAACAGGTGTGAGTCACTGCGCCCAGCTGCCTCCAGTCTTTTTTTTTTTTTGTGAGACGGAGTCTCACTCTGTCACCCAGGCTGGAGTGCAGTGGTGCTATCTCGGCTCACTGCAACCTCTGCCCCCCACCCCATGGTTCAAGCGATTCTCCTGCCTCAGCCTCTCGAGTAGCTGGGATTACAGGCGCCTGGCTAATTTTTGTATTTTTAGTAGAGATGGGGCTTCACTATTTTGGCTAGGCTGGTCTTGAACTCCTGACCTTGTGATCCATCCACCTTGGCCTCCCAAAGTGTTGGGATCATAGGCGTGAGCCACCGCATCTGGCCAAGCCTCCGGTCTTTTATCCATGCAATATGATTCTACACTGTAGATAGAAGAATCTTGCTAAACTACAACCTGACCTTGCTACATTGCTGCCTACAAACTTTCTGTGTTTTAACCTCATTCTTAGTTTCATGTTATATTTCCTATTCTGCTTTTCCTGTATCTTGATTTCCTTTCCCTTTTATTTAAAATGAGATTTTCCTTATTATTTTTTTTTAAACACATTTTTGGCCCTTCCTAGGAAAATGTGAGGTATGTGTATGTAATTAACAAAGTGGCCATGACTCCTGGTGTTTTTCTCTCCATACCTCACCCACCCCTTCACCCTCCCCTCCTGAGATTGGCAGGGACTGTGGGCAGCACCTCACCAATAAAGGAAGGCTGGAAGAGGGTCTCAGGGCAGCGGAAGCGCTCATTGCCAATGGTAATAACCTGCCCATCTGGCAGCTCATAGCTCTTCTCCAGAGAGGAAGAGGAAGCTGCTGTGGCCATCTCATTCTCAAAATCCAGGGCCACATAGCACAGCTTCTCCTTGATGTCTCGCACAATTTCTCTCTCAGCTGGAAGGAGCAGAAATGACAAAAGGTGAATACTGAGCTCTGTTAGTTTGGTTGTCCCATTTTGATCTCCATGAAAACCTCCTTCTCACATCTACTTTATTCTTTTCTTTTTTGAGACAGAGTCTCACTCTGTCACGCAGACTGAAGTGCAGTGGTGCTATCTTGGCTCACTGCAACCTCTACCTCCTGAGTTCAAGCAATTCTCCTGCCTCAGCCTCCCAAGTAGCTGGGATTACAGGCGTGCGCCACTAAGCTCGGCTAATTTTTGTGTTTTCAGTAGAGACAGGATTTCACCATGTTGGCCAGGCTGGTCTAGAACTCCTAACGTCAAATGATCTGCCTGCCTTGGCCTCCCAAAGTACTGGGATTACAGCTGTGAGCCACCACGCCTGGCCTCACATCTACTTTAGGTTCAGGCATAGGATGATGATAGACTTGCCACGAAGATGGTCAAGGGTCACTCCATTCAATCTTAATTCTTCTACTCCTCTTTCTAAAGAGGGAGTCTCAAGTCTTGATTCCCAAGCAGGACTTTGCATGAGATTTCTGACAAAGCCTTAGGCCTTCCTGGGGGTTTTGCCGGACATATTTCTGGTCTAGACTCACTTAGATGTTTGATCTTACAGAATCTAGAGAGGCTCCCACCTAAAAATGCCGATTGCCCAGGTGGGCCACATGACACCTTCCCCTTAGAAATTCGAGCCTCACTTACTCAATTTGTCCTCAAACCAAAGGTATCCCTCGGTAATGAAATGCATCAGCAGATCTTCACTACCATTCAGCCCTGTGGAAACTAGCCCTGGTCCTGGTGTGGACATGGACAGAGGCAGCTGGTCTCTGGGGAAGGAGGGACTGCTTCCATGACTATCTGGTCTTATCCAGAGGCCCAGCCCCAGCTTAAGGCCCCCCAGTCTATCTCAGGAGAGTTTAAAGACACAGAGTCACAGAATTCTCATTGGTCCTGAGAACTTCTGGTCCTAAACCAGATTGGTTCTGAGCTCCAGTCAGAATCAGGAAAGGGGCTGGATACCTGTGGTATCCACAAACGGGCTGGATACCTGTGGTCACAAAGGAATAGCCTCTCTCTGTTAGGATCTTCATGAGGTAGTCCGTGAGGTCACGGCCAGCCAGGTCCAGGCGCATGATGGCATGGGGCAGGGCATAGCCTTCATAGATGGGGACATTGTGGGTGACGCCATCACCTGAATCCAGGACGATGCCTGTGGACAGAGAGGATCAGGCTTATAAAAATCTTATTCTTGTCTTTCATCAGTCTCTTTCTAGGACTGTTACCAATGAGCTCTGACTACCATATTTTCCTTTACCAGTTAAGAATATTCACCCATCACAAGAGTCATCAATCATATTTTTTATTTTTTATGTATGTCACTTTTCCCCCCCCAATGAGACTGTAGGCCTCTAGAAGGCGAGTAAAATGTGTCCTTTTTTTGTATTCCTTGAAACACATAACTGGTAATGCATACTTGTCAATTTGCATTAAGTCTACATTGCATATTCTTTTTTTTTTTCTGAGGCAGAGTTTTGCTCTTGTTGCCCAGGCTGGAGTGCAGTGGCACAATCTTGGCTCGCTAGAACCTCTGTCTCCCATGTTCAAGTGATTCTCCTGCCTCAGCCTCCTGAGTAGCTGGGATTACAGGTGGCTGCCACCACGCCCAGCTAATTTTTTGTATTTTTAGTAGATGTGGGGTTTCACTATGTTGGCCAGGCTGGTCTTGAACCCCTGACCTCAGGTAATCCACCTGCCTCGGCCTCCCAAAGTGCTGGGATTACAGGCATGAGCCACCGTGTCCAGCCTCATATTTCTTAATCTAACAGCCACATCATAACTGATGAGAAAACATTACAGTATCACCACTATTATTTAATATTGTACAGGATGTTCTAGCCAATTGCAGTGAAACAGAAAATAGAAATAAGAGATATGACTACCAAAGGGAAACAAAATTGTCATTATTTGCAGATAATGTGGTTCTATATAGAAGACCCAACACAATCAATTAAGAAACCATTAGACCTAGTTTGCTGGTTCAGCAAGGGCCAGATGCAAAATAAATATCCAGAAACCAGTAACTTATTCTTGTGTAAGGATCTGAATCATGGCATATTTTATAATAAAAATAAGAGGTAACCTAAAGCTCCAGCAATAGAGAAATGGTAAAATAAATAAATAATGACACCATCATACAGTGACTACCACGTGGCCATTAAACATGATGTTTGCAACGAAGTGCAAGGTCGGGCACGGTGGGTCATGCCTGTAATCCCAGCACTTTGGGAGGCCGAGATGGGCAGATCGCTTGAGGTCAGGAGTTCAAGACCAGCCTGGCCAACATGGTGAAACCCCGTCGCTACTAAAAATACAAAAATTAGCCGGGTGCAGGGGCAGGTGCATGTAATCCCAGCTATTTGGGAGGCTGAGGCAGAAGAATCACTTGAACCCGGGAGGTGGAGGTTGTGGTGCGCTGAGATCACATCATTGCACTCCAGTCTTGGCAACAGAGCGAAACACCGTCTCAAAACGAAAACAAAAACAAAAGCCAAAGTGCAAAGCGCAGGATATGAAACTGTATATGCCATGCATTTCTCCATCATTGTCCTTATCACATGCAGTGAAATTATCTTTTACTTTTGTCTATCTCCCACTAAACTGTTAGCTCCATAATGACGAAGTCTGTCTTATTTGTCAGTGTGTGCCCATGGCCTGGTACCATGTTTGGCACATTGTAGGGAGTAATGGAAAATATAATGGATGAATGAATGGATAAATCAGTGAATAAATGATGAATGAAAGTTTAAACAAATGTTTATGGAAGCTGTCAAGTCCCTATTAAAGACCATTTTATTTTGAGATTTCCTCTGTTACCCTGAGCACACTTCTACACCAAGGCCACATATAGTCACGTCCACATAATGACATTTTGGTCAACTTCGGACCACATACACAATGGTGATGCCATAATATTATAAGGAAGCTGAAAAATTCTTATTGCCTAGTGACATCATAGCTGACATCACATCATAGGGCAACACTTTATTCACGTGTTTGTGGTGATGCTGGTGTAAACAAACCTACTGCGTTGCCAGCTGTATAAAAATACAGCACATACATTATATACAACATACTTGAAAATGACAATAAATGACTATGGTACTAGTACTGGCTTATGTATTTCTTATACTGTCTGTTTTTTTTTTTTTTTTTTTTTGAGACAGGGTCTCACTCTGTCGCCCAGGCTGGAGTGCAGTGGTGAGATCTCAGCTCACTGTAGCCTCTACTTCCTGGGCTCAAGCAATTCTCCAGCTTCAGTCTCCCGAGTAGCTGGGACTGTAGGTGTGAGCTACCAATGCCCAGCTAACTTTTTGTATTTTTTGTGGAGATACGGTCTAGCCATGTTGCCCAGGCTGGTCTTCAACTCCTGAGCTCAAAGAGATCCACCTGCCTCGGCCTCCCCAAGTGCTGGGATTGCAGGCATAAGCCACTGCACCCAGCCTCTTATACTATGTTTTTAATAATTATTTTAAAGTTTACTCCTTCTACTTATTAAAAAAAAAGTTGATTGTAAAACAGCCTTAGGCAGGTCCTTCCGGAGATATTCCGAAGGAGGCATTGTTATCATAGGAGATGATAGCTCCATGCATGTTATTAACCCTGAAGACCTTCCAGTGGGGCAAGATGTGGAAATGAAATACAGTGGTATTGATAATCCTGAACCTGTGTAGGCCAAGGCTAATGTGTATATTTTAGTTTTTATCAAAAAAGCTCTAAAAGTAAAAAAAAAAATAAATAAATTTAATAGAAAAAAGCTTGTAGAATAAAGGATATAAATAAAGAAAACATTTTTGGCTGGGGGCGATGGCTCATGCCTGTAATCCCAGTACTTTGGGAGGCTGAGGTGGGCAGATCACTTGAGGTCAGGAGTTCGAGACCAGCCTGGCCAACATGGGATGGATCTGGAGAGGAGAATGGTCAGCCCTGGAAATTTCTAATTGACATTTAAAGGGTATACTCCTTTTTTTTTCTTTACTAAATAAAGAAAAGACAAAAATAAGCCAGGCATGGTGGCATGCTCCTGTAGTCCCAGCTACTTGGGAGTTTGAGGCAAGAGAATCACTTGAACCTAGGAGGTGGAGGTTGCAGTGAGCTGAGATCGCACCACTGCACTCCAGCCTGGGTGACAGAGTGAGACTTTATCTCAAAAAAAATTTAAAAAATCATGGGAGGCTGAGGCAGGAGAATCGTTTGAACCTGGGAGACAGAGGTTGCAATGAGCCGAGATCGCGCTACTGCACTCCAGCCTGGTGACAGAGCAAGACTCCGTCTAAAAAAAAAAAAAAAAAAAAGTCAAAGAAAAAAGATATTTTTCTATTACTGTCACTACAAAAAAAGTAAAAATGGCTTTAAAAATTAAAAAGTTTATAAGGTAAAAAACATTACAGTAAGCTAAGGTTAATTTATTATTGAAGAAAGAATAATTTTCTTTTTTTTTGAGACAGAGTCTCTCTCTGTCACACAGGCTGGAGGGCAGTGGCGTGATCTTGGCTCACTGCAACCTCTGCCTCCCAGGCTCAAGTGACTCTTCTGCCTCAGCCTCCCAAGTAGCTGGGATTATAGGTGCCTGCCACCATGTCCAACTAATTTTTGTATTTTTAGTAGAGACGGGGTTTCACCATGTTGGCCAGGCTGGTCTGGAACTCCTGACCTCAGGTGGTCCGCCCACCTCAGCCTTACAAAGTGCTGGGATTTCAGGTGTGAGCCACCATGCCTGGCCAAGAATAATATTTTTATAAATGTAGTACAGCCGATGTGTACAGTGTTTATAGTCTACAGTAGTGCACAGTAACGTTTTAGGTCTTCACATTTTCTCACTACTCACTAACCCACCCAGAGCAACTTCTAGTCTTCCAAGCTCCATTCGTGGTAAGTGCCCTACACAGGTGTACCATTTTTTATCTTTGATACCATATTTTCACTGTAACTTTTCTATGTTTCAATATGTTTAGCTATACAAATACCTAACCATTCTGTTACAGTTCCCTGCAGTATTAATTATAGTTAAATGCTATACTGTCTGTAGCCTGGAAGCAATAGGCCACGCCATACAGCCTGGGCATGTAGTAGGCTATAGCATCTAGGTTTGTGCAAGTACACTGCTGATGTTCCCACAGTGACAAAGTCACCTAATGACACACATTTCTCAGAACGTATCCCTGTCATTAAGCAATGTGTAACTGCACTTACATTTCCACCACCACAGGTTCTACTCTTTCTGCTTCATGAAGCAGAAACATTCCAGTATTGTTGGAATGTGTGTATGTGTAGAAGCTCCTGGAATTATTACTGTAAGGGAAACAGTTCTTGCTGGATGTTTTTTCCAACTATACCAGGTAGGCTCACATCTGGCATTCCACATGGGCATTCTCACCTATTATCCCTAAGCAAGACTTTGCCTGGACTTCAGCTGTCCGTTTGATTCTTCTGAGCAGGAGCCTCTGCAAGACCCCAGCTTTTCCCTACCTCCCCTGAAGTCAGAAAAGGAATGGATTACAGGATTACTTACCTGTCGTGCGGCCGGAGGCATAGAGGGAGAGCACAGCTTGAATGGCGACGTACATGGCAGGGACATTGAAGGTTTCAAACATGATCTTAAAGGACAATGAAGAATAAAAGATTATCTGGCAAAAATCACAGCACTTCTTGGCCTGTAGAATGGTTTGTAATCTCATTAAGGGCAGGAACTATGCCAGTCTGGTAGTTCATTATTCCACACCCACTCCCCCAGGGCCTGGCATGGACTATGGACATAGCAGGTCCTCAGAGAGTTCTGTTGCAGGGGAGAAAGTATCTGGCCAAGCATCCATGTTGCATTCTTGTGCCAGTGTTCAAATCTTCCTGGCTTCTTACCTGGGTCATCTTCTCCCTGTTGGCCTTGGGATTTAGGGGAGCCTCTGTGAGCAGGGTGGGGTGCTCTTCAGGTGCTACACGCAGCTCATTGTAGAAGGAGTGGTGCCAGATCTAGTGGAGACAAAAGCCATATGAGCCTGGCAGACTCCCAGTGGCTGGAAAATTCTGACTGACATTCCCATGCTGGGAGAGTGTGGCACCATGTTACACAGGATGGGATGGATCTGAAGAGGAGAATGGTCAGCGCTGGAAATTTCTGATTGACATTTAAAGGGTATGCTCCTTCTCAACAGGGCCCCAGGTAGGACTCAGACCTGGAACCACTATTTTCTATGTGTTCATTATTTCCATTTGACCTTCCCTCTTCTTCACTCTACTACAGTCTCTCCCCTGCCTTTGTGCATTGAGTGATGCAAGGCACATTGTATCACTCAAGTGTTCATTGTTTTCTGGCTTCTAGCTATATTTGGCTGATAGAAGATTCCTGCAAGAGGCTGGCAAGTAGGAGGGCAAAAGAAGTCAGAGTCTATCTCCTGACAAGGGCGTGGCCCTCCATGAGCACAGTTCCTGTTGGGCAGCCCCTCTTTCAGAGCTCAAGCTCTCACTAAGCTCCAATGACACTGCCCTCATCACCTGACCCCTTCATCTTTAGGAGTGTGAGAGCTCCCTCTGTTGCTGGTTCTTGGGTGCCTCGACACCCCTTTGTAGTTGCCTTAACCCTATGCACATTTCTGCAGGACATTCATTTAACCAGTTGTAAAACCCCAGCTGAGTATACACTGTCAAACAATTTCAAAACCCCAGCTGAGTGTACACTATCTCCTGCTGAGAATCTGACAGAGGCACTTGGGCTCAATTTTCACTGTCTATTGTTGGCCAGGCTGGTGCTTTAAAGCAGGGTTTCTCAATCGCAGCTCTATGACATTTTAGGTTGGATAGTTCTTTGTTGTGGAGGGCCAACCAGTATCCCTGGTCTCCACCTACTGGATGCTAGCAGCAGTTTTCCAGTTGTGACAATAAAAAATATCTGCAGACATTGCCAAATGTCCTTTGGGAAGCAAAATCATCCTGGTTAAGAACCACTGCTTAGCCTGGGCAACATACTGTGGGCCTGTCTCTACAAAAAGATAAAAAATTAGCCAGTCATGGTAGCACCTGCCTGTAGTCTCAGCTACTCAGGAGGCTGAGGCAGGAGGATTGCTTGAGCCCAGGAGGTCAAGGCTGCAGTGAGCTGTGAACATGGAACTGCACTCCAGCCTGGGCGACAGAGTGAAACCCTGTCTCAAAAATAAAAAAGAACCACTGTTTTAGAGGAAGTTAATTTCTTCCTGTGTCCAGTTCCTTCTTCAGTGATCAAGTACGACCAAAAAGGAGTCTTTGAGAGGGATTGGGCAAAGTGTAGCAGGGACGTGGGGCTTTGGTTTCCTTAGAGGTGAGGCACAGGGTCATTTGATGCCATTGGACTCATGTATTTATGGGCCGCCAGGTTTGTGCTAAGACGGTGGTAAGTGTGATGAGGGCAGATATGAATCAGACATGGCACCCAATTCTCAGTTGCAAAGTCCAGAGGGGAGAGAGACGTTTAAAAAAGACCAAAACAAACAAAAAGAAAGACACAAGTCACATTTTAAGTGAAGGAAGAGGTAGGAGTAATTCATTATCTGAGGGATTTAAATGGGCCTTGAGGGCAAAAGAAGGTCTCCGGAGGCTGCTGCAAAAGGCATCCGAGGCAGAGGGAATGGCACAGGCAGAGGCCCTGGACTGTGAGCGTTGCACAGGAGCCTGAAGGACAGCAACTGGTCTTAAGGAGGGGACCCCATGCTACTTAAAATGTGCTTCCTCAAGGCCCTCTTTCAGAGTCACCTAGGATCATCTGACCCACTGAACCAGAATCCTTGGGTGTTGGGCTCAAGCATCTGCACTTGATTTTAGTTTATTTTTTGGAGTTTTTATACCTTAAAAGTTAAAGATGTTGATAATTTTTAAAGTTAGAAAAATATTTTTAAGGTTGAGTATGGTGACTCATGCCTGTAATCCCAGCACTTTGGGGAGCTGAGGCAGGCAGATTGCTTGAGCCCAGGGGTTGGAGACCAGCCTGGGTAATAAAGTAAGACCCTGTCTCTACAAAAAATTAAAAAATCAACTGGATGTGGTGTGCACCTGTGTTCCCAGCTACACCGGAGACAGAGGCAAAAGGATTCCTTGAGCCCAAGAGGCCAAGACCGCAGTGAGTTATGACTGCACCACTGCACTCCAGCCTGGGCGACAGAGGTTTTTATTATTATTTTATTATTATTATTTTTATTATTATTATTTTTTTATTTTGAGAGGGACCCCCCTGTCGCCGGTGGATTATGGTGGGAATCACTCATGCAATCCGCCTCCAGGTTCACACCTTCTTCTGCCTCAGCCATCCGGTACTGGGATACAGGCCCCCCACCACACCCGGCTAATTTTTTGTTTTTTATGTTAGCTAGGATGGTCTCAATCTCCTGACCTCGTGATCCACTCGCCTTGGCCTCCCAAAGTGCTGGGATTACAGGCGTGAGCCGCCACGCCTGGCCAAAAATTTTTTTAATGGAATAAAAATCTCCCCTGTGTCCATCACCTAACAACCAACAGTTAACATTTTGGCTTTTTTCTTTTTCCTAATCTTTTGTCTTTATGTATTTTTAAATTTATTACTATCATTATTTATTTCATATCCTTTTTTTTTTTTTTTTTGAGGCGGAGTCTCGCTCTGTCGCCCAGGCTGGAGTGCAGTGGCGCAATCTCGGCTCACTGCAAGCTCCGCCTCCCGGGTTCACGCCATTCTCCTGCCTCAGCCTCTCCGAGTAGCTGGGACTACAGGCGCCCGCCACCACGCCCGGCTAATTTTTTTTGTATTTTTAGTAGAGACGGGGTTCACTGTGGTCTCGATCTCCTGACCTCGTGATCCGCCCGCCTCAGCCTCCCAAAGTGCTGGGATTACAAGCGTGAGCCACCGCACCCGGCCTTCATATCCTTTTATTATTATACTATGTTCAAATTTGTTTTATAACATAAATTATTTCACTTTTCATAATATTTTTAATAAACTAAACAAACTTTTGAAAATGCTTATATAACATTTTATCATATACTATCATATATTTAATCACATTACTATTCATGGTGTCTTTGATTTTTGGTTATAAATAATCCTATGATAGTTATCTTTGTGCATATTGCAATTTATGTTTTGTATTCAGGATGTTTTCCAAAGAAGAAGATTCTAAAAGTGGAATTACTGGGCTAAAGAACATGGCAATTGGAAGACTTTCTGATTTCTGTTATTAACAAATAGGCTAAACCACTCTTTACTTCAGAATAAAAAAGTGGCTGTTTTACCCCATTCTTACCTGAATTCAGTGCTCTCGCTCTTAAAATATGAAATAATTTGATAGGTAAAAATCATACCTAGTTATTTTACTTTGATTTTTTTGTTTCAAATGAGTTTAAATTTTTTCACATTTGCAACTTTTCATAATTTCTGTTCAGCTAATTAACTGTTTGTTTTTTATTTGTCTGGGGGACACTTCATATTTTTAATTGTCAATTTGAATTAACTGTTCATATTAACCCCTCATTGCACTTTTGTTTTGCAATTTGTTATTTGGCTTTTAAATTTGGTTATTTTTGAGATATTAAAAGTTACGATTTTTTAAGAAGTCAAATTTGTCATTCTTTTTCTCTATGACCACTCTTACCAGAAATTTGATTAAATGCTCACATTAACTGTATTATATTTTTGGTAATTTAAATGTTCACATTTAACTTTTATATTTAATTGACATGTGTTTGGTGAAATGGTATGAGCTTAGGGCTATAAACCAAGATTCTCCAGCTCCAAAAATAACTAATCAGTTGTCCCAGAAATAATTTGTTGACTAGTCCTTTCCTCCTTTCTGATGCTAGAAGTTTCATTTATTATATATTTCCTCTTTACCTTTTTGCTGGTACCAAATTGTTTTAACTTTATAATTTATATTGTATTTTATTACATTATGTCTTCCTTCATAATTTAAAAAATTCGTTTTGTTCTCATAACTGTTGCTAATTTATTTCTGCAAACATACTTTAGAATTATGTCACATAATTTTTATTGGAATGCAATGAGCCTATAAATTAATTTGAGGACATTTGACACTTTTACCCAATTTGGTTTTTCTTTTAAGGCACACAAGATATATATATATATATATATGTATATATAGTGATTTATAGATATATAATGAAATGATTAGATATATAATGAAATGATTTTATATTTATACATATATACTTTTAAAAAATATATATATAGAGCCTCACTCTGTCGCCCAGGCTGGAGTGCAGTGATGCGATTTTGGTTCACTGAAACCTCTACCTCCCAAGTTCAAGTGATCCTCCTGCCTCAGCCTCTGGAGTAGCTGGGATGACAGGCACCCACCATCATGTCCAGCTAATTATTGTGTGTAGTAGAGACAGGATTTCACCATGTTGGTTGGCCAGGCTGGCCTCGAACTGCCGGCCTCAAGTGATCCGCCTGCCTCAGCCTCCCAAAGTGCTGGGATTACAGGTATGAGCCACTGTGCCTGGCCTTAAGGCACATAATTTATTTTTAAGGGTTTCTTTAAAGAGTTCACACATTGTCACTACTGTGAATAAAATAGTTGGTCTATTATTTGTCTATTATGTTTTCTGTTTTCTTCCTTCCTTCCTTTTTTTTTTTTTTTTTTTTGAGACATGGTCTCACTCTATCACCCAGGCTGTAGTGCAGTGGCGTGAACACAGCTCACTGCAGCCTCCACCACCTGGGCTCAAGTGATTCTCATGTCTCAGCTTCTTGAACAGCTGAGACCACAGTCATGTGTTACCATGCCCAGTGAATTTTTACATTTTTATTTCATAGAGATAGGGTCTCACCATGTTGCCCAGGCTGGCCTCAAGCTATCCTCCTGCCTTGGCTTCCCAAAGTGTTGGGATTACAGGCATGAGCCACTGGCCTCTATTATGTGGGTTTTTTTTTTTTTTTTTTTGAGACAGAGCCTCACTCTGTTGCCCACAGTGGAGTGCAATGGCACAATCTTGGCTCACTGCAACCTGTGCCTCCCGGGTTCAAGTGATTCTCCTGCCTCAGCCTCCCGAGTAGCTGGGATTACAGGCACCTGCCACCACGTCTGGCTAATTTTTGTATTTTTAGTGGAGACAGGGTTTCACCATGTTGGCCAGGTTGGTCTCAAACTCCTGACTTTGTGATCCACCCCCCTCGGTCTCCCAAAGTGCTGGGATTACAGGTGTAAGCCACTGTACCCAGCCTATTATGTTTTTAAATTAGATACTGTTACATATACATGAATCATATGTGTCACTTATTGGGCACATAAGTATGTTCCATGCCTTGGGATTATACTAAGCATTTACCTAATTCAATCTCCAAAGCAACCTAATGCACAAAGTGTTTTTTATCTTCACTTTACAAATGGGAAAACTAAGACTTATAGGGTGGGTTTGCACCTGGATTTCCTGCCATTGCCTCTAATGTCTGTGCTCTTACCCACTCCACTGTATAACGTGAAATCTATTGCATTTTATGTGCAGTACTTATCTCACATTGAGTGACTCAATCTAGGATTTAGAGAAAAGTATAAGTGAATTACAGACTTCAAGCCAACATGCCTCATTTCCAGTTGCAGTCTGCTCAGTAATCCCCCTACCACATTTCCAAAGACAGGCGTTGCAGAAACAAGAACACTCAGCCAACTCAGCAGAGTTAATCACAAGAATATTAGAAAGGCTCTATTAACATTTTGCACACATAATTTTGTTTACCATGAGCTCCACCATTTAAAAATCCCACCCACCCACAATATTTTCTTAAACAAAAAGGCTTCTAGAAACCCTGAGAGAGTTCTACTTAAAAACTTTCATTGGAGACTATCATCGTAGTCTAGCATCGGTCCACCTATGTGAAGTCTTGACAGGGAAGGTAAGAATGAGAGATGGCTGTTTGCCTCTCTTGAGCCAGCACCAGCATTTTAAAGAAGGAGTGAGCACTGGCCTGAGTAAATATTGCAGGAAAAGATGATCATGGGGATCAGGCAGGGACAGGTCCTCTGATGCCAAGACGGGGAGTTAGGAACCCCCTGTTGGTTAATGAAGAGCTACTGAAGATTTCTGAGGAGGTGAGTGACATGAGCTGACCTGTGTTTAGAAAAATCAGCTTTGCAGCAGTGTAGAGAATTAATTCGGTGAATGAGGGCAAGAGACCAAGAAATCAGCCAGGAAGCCATTGCAATAGTCCAGGGAGAGATGTTGGCAGCCTAGGTTGGAGAAATGGTCGTGGGGCTGAAAAGAAAGGAAAGACAGAAGTGAGAAGCATTTTAGAGAGAGAGTTGACAGAGCACAGTGGCCTATGGATATGAGGGTCATGATGATGGGTGATCATTAAAGCAGGCTCATTAAGGGGAAGTCTACAGATACCTTCTCCATGTCATCCCAGTTGGTGATGATGCCGTGTTCAATGGGGTATTTGAGAGTTAGGATCCCTCGCTTGCTCTGAGCCTCATCCCCCACATAGCTGTCTTTCTGGCCCATTCCCACCATCACACCCTGCAATACAAAGAGAAGAAAAGAGAAATGAATTGGCTGAGGGCTCCACACAGAGGGATTCAGGCACTGGAAGGTCTCTGAAGAAGGATGAGGATGGGAAAAACTGCCTTTCTTCCCCTGGAAACGGGATAGCAGGAGACAGGATGGAGCAGATACCAGTGAGTATGAAGGTGTCAGGAAGCGAAGGTGGAGGATTTCTTGTGTGGTGGCCTTTCTTCTTTCTCTTCAGACAATGTTGTTTTCTGAGATGAAACAAGCCCCGCCCATACACTTCTTCCCCTCATCCTGCTACATACACAGACACACACACACACAAACACACACACAGACACACACACACACACACACACACGACTTGTATGTGCCCTCCTCAAGTCCCCTGTGCCTGCTTAGATCTCCAAATCTTTGCTATTCTACCTGCTGAAATCCTTCTTATTATCAGGTATTCCTTTTTCTGTGACACCTTTCCCTTCCTGTGAAATATTTTACCTCTATTACAGCCCATGATCTCTGGTTAGTTACGTATATTTTTTCACAAAGTGTAAATTTCTGAAAGGCAAGAGGCTTGTTCAATCCCATATAATTTAATTTTTCCAAACCTGGCAACCCGCCAAATGTAAGTCAGACATAATAGTGTCATTGTGTGCCTGATGTATATTGGTTTTGGCCTTGAATATTTCTATTTAAAGGGTCCTGCTCTATCAGTTAATCAGAAAAGAACTCCCTATACCTGGCGTGCATGCACGCATGCACGCGCGTGCACGCGCGCACACACACACACACACACACACACACACACACACACACTTCCTTCCCCTAACCCCCAGCTCAGCAGGGTCTCCACAGTGCAGCGCTTACTCCTAGTGGCTCAACGCCTGGTATCCAGATGAGCACACACCTGGTGACGAGGGCGGCCCACGATGGAGGGGAAGACGGCCCGGGGGGCATCATCTCCTGCGAAGCCTGCCTTGCACAGGCCAGAGCCATTGTCACACACAAGCGCGGTGGTCTCCTCTTCACACATGGTGTGTGTGGCCGAGTGAGCTGGGGACTGGAGCACCTTGGGATTTGGGGGAGAAGAGAACTAGTCAGCCACTTGTCAAATCAGTTTGGAGACAGTTTCTTGGCTTTGGGGCCTGACCCTACCTGCCACCAGGGCACACTTCCAGGAGGGACAGGCATAGGCTTGGCCTCCCACTCTCTGGCAGTTGAGCCTCCTCCCTCTGCTCTGAATTGTGAATTGTGTCCCCCCAGAAATTCATGTTGAAGTCCTAACCCCCAGTACACAGAAGGTGACTGTATTTGGAGATAGGGTCTTTAAAGAGGTAATTAAGTTAAAATGAGATTAGTGCAATATGGCTGTCATCCAATATGACTACTCCAGTAGGATGAGTGTCTTTAGAAGAAGAGGAATTTAGGATTCAGATGCATGTAGAGGGTAGGCCACGGGAGGATGCAGTGAGAAGGTGGCCATATACAAGCCAAAGAAAGAGGCTAAAAGTTCTGGAAGGACACCTAGCAAACCGATTATCATGATTACCTCTGGGAGTGTGGAGAGGAACTGGGAGAGGAAGTGATGGGTTATATCTATAATATTTCAATTTTTTTACAAGGAGGCTGCATTTGCATATAGTTTATATAATTAAAAATCAATAGCATAACATATCACTAAGGAAAAAATAGGCAGTGGTTACAGGTGAAATGTACACTCCTAAGGGTAGAAGCACCTTGATGAGGAAGGGGAACTCTGGGAGGAGAGAGGAAAAGAAGGGACTCCATGATGGGACTCACTGCTTGTTGCCTCGACAGATGAGGACAACAGAGGATTCCCTCCCCCATGCTGAGATCCGAATTAGGGTGGATGCAAACTAATGAAGAAATTAACTTTCCCAACATCTGCTGCACGCATTCTTTCTATTTTTCTGCCTCCCTTCCTTCCTGTATCTTTATCTTTCTTTCTTTTGAGTTACAAACAGCATCTGACAAATTCCTGGCATTTGGTGGTGAAGGAGAAGCAACAGAGCCTCGGAAGATGGTCAGAGATTGCCTCCTACCCTGTGAGGACCCAGTGGGGTGGGGCAGAAGTGGGGAAGGCCCCAGCTGAGGGGCCGGGGAGGCAGACTTCCAAAAGTCCGGAGAAAAGAGAGGCACCAGGCACAGAAAGAGAAGGCTGGCTGAAGTTTTATCCGGGATGTGCAACCGCAGGTGCCTATGGCATGGAGCCGGGAGAGGGGAACTTCTAAAACCTGTGACCCTTGGCCCCAGATGGCCTCGTGCAGAAGCTGGACAGAGAAGACCATACTGAAGCAGAGAGGAGACAGCACCACAGGCCTGAGAACGCGAGGTCTGAAGGCTAGGTAGACGCTGAGCAGAGGCTTGTAAACATTTTCAAGACTGAAAGGAAGCCCTTCCCAGATATGTTCAAAGCAAGGCAACACAAGGGGAGAGGCCCGCTGTGACTTCTTAAATCCAGCTTTGCCTCTGTCTCTGCTGATCCTTACGTCTCCCGTAGCACCAATGATGAGTCCTCACTCTCTAAACCAGCCCACAAGGTCCAGGATAGGATATCCCTCTTGAAAAAGCCATGTACTAAGCAATAATACAATTTGGTATATTTGCAGCTGACTCAATCAATGTCAATGAGGAGGCAGCAATATGTCTCAGGGCTCTACTCTTGACCCTTTCTCGTGACATTTTTATAAATGAATTGAATGAAAATATAAAGCACAGGTTGATCAAGTTTTCAGATAAAACAGCTGGGAGAAAGTAATATTAAATACACTGGGTGAAAGAATAAAAATCCAAGAAAATCTCAAAAGGCACAGAAAATGAGCTGAATCAAAAGAGATTTTTTTTTTTTTTTTTTTTTGAGATGGGGTCTTGCTCTGTCACCCAAGCTGCAGGACAGTGGCAAGAACACAGCTCACTGCAGACTCAACCTCCCGGGCCCAAGCGATCCTCCCACCTCAGCATCCCAAGTAGCTGGGATCACAGGCATGCCCTACTATGGCTGGCTGATTTAAAAAATTTTTTCTGTAGAGACAGAGTCTCCCTCTGCTGCCCAGGCTGGTCTGAACTCCTGGGCTCAAGTGATTCTCCTGCCTCAGCCTCCCAAAGTGCTGAGATTACAAGTGACCCACCACACACAGCCAAGGTTAAATTTAATGAAATGAATATGAATTCCTATATTGTGGGTTTCAATCACCGAACTGTGAAAGGTCTTGTGGCCGGGCGCGTTGGCTCACACCTGTAATCCCAGCACTTTTGGAGGCTGAGGCAGGCGGATCACAACGTCAGGAGATCGAGACCATCCTGGCTAACATGGTGAAACCCCGTCTCTACTAAAAATACAAAAAAAAAAAAAAAAAAAAAAATTAGGCGGGTGTGGTGGCGGGTGCCTGTGGTCCCAGCTACTTGGGAGGCTGAGGCAGAAGAATGGCGTGAACCCAGGAGGTGGAGCTTACAGTGAGCCAAGATGGAGCCACTGCACTTCAGCCTGGGCGACAGAGCGAGACTCTGTCTCAAAAAAAAAAAAAAAAAGAAAAGAAAAAAGAAAAAAAGAAAGCTCTGTTTAGCATCTGTGAGCAGGACTTGGTGTCTTGTTGACTGTCAGTAGTGTGCTATGGCCAGGATAAAAGCTACCTCTGCCCTTAGCTGGGGTACTGTGTGTGGTTCTTGGGGCCACCCTTGCTGGCAAAGGTATGGAGAATTGGCTTCACATTCACTGCTTGTGAGTGTCAAATTGTACTACTTTTCTGAAAGGGAATTTGAAAATACTTATTAAAAGCCTTAAAGATGTACACACCTTCTGACTCCCCAAAAGCACTTCTACGAATCTATCTTTGTGAAACAGTCATGGGTGAATGAAAAGATTTGGCCTGTTTTCACACCTTTGTTTAAAATGATCAAAATTAGGAACAATCTCAATATCAAAAAAAGTTACTGAATAATAAATAAGTTGGCTTGTAAACTAATTGCTGGAAGCCTCCATACAATGGAAAAACTAAAATATTTAATACAATAGAAAAGGTGCAAGTTGCTTTGGTAGGTGAAACAGCAGTATGTTCAGTGTTCCCATTTTTGGTAAAAATGGATTTTTAATTTTAAAAAACATAGAGTCTTCCGAGGAGCGTCTCTGCCCGGCCGCCCCGTCTGGGAAGAAGTGAGGGGCGCCTCTGCCCGGCCGCCCCATCTGGGAAGAAGTGAGGAGCGCCTCTGCCCGGCCGCCTCCCTGTCTAGGAAGTGAGGAGCCTCTCTGCCCGGCCGCCCCGTCTGGGAAGTGAGGAGTGCCTCTGCCCGGCCGCCCCACCTGGGAAGTGAGGAGCGCCTCTGCCCGGCCGCCCCATCTGGGATGTGGGGAGTGCCTCTGCCCGGCCGCCCTGTCTGGGAGGTCTACCATGGAGGCCAGACGCAATGTGGGGGCTGGACGTGGTGGCTCACGCCTGTAGTCCCAGCACTCTGGGAGGCCGAGGCGGGTTGATCACTTGAGGCTAGGCGTTCGACACCAGCCTGGCCAACACGGCGAAACATATGAAAAATACAACAGACAAACCAACCAACCAACCCAGTGACAACAAAACAGGTCTACCCTGGAGTCATACTCTAATTTTTTCTATTTTCCTCCCTTTCTGATCCTTTATCCCACTTTCTTTTTCTTCCTCTTCCTTCTCCTTCTTCTTTGTCAAATAGAGGATTGAGTTATTATCATTGATCCATACAAAGTCCCTCTCTCATTTATTTTCTTTAATTCCCACCCCTCATTTCTATACCCCGTCTTCCCATGTGCAACCTTCCTAATATGTTTGATATGCATCTTTTTGTTTGTATGTATTTTTAGAAAATGTTGTTTTGTGTGCAAAAAAAAATTAATAAAAAAAGAAAAAAAAAACATGAAGTCTTCCACATATATTATCTACTTAATCCTCAAAACAGCCCCGAGAGAAGATATCTTCAATTCCATCTCATAGATTTGGAAGCCAAATCTCAGAGAAGGTAAAGAACTTAGCCAGAGATCTCTTCACCGAGAAGAGGCTGGGAGATGCAGGCCTGGCACCCATCGAGGACACTTCCCAAGCCTGAGATGTGCCTTCCTCACTACTTTGGGGAACCATCATAACTTCTCCATGTTTGGTATTTTTGCATCAGCCTGTCTCTCCAGAGCTGTTGGCAGCAAGCACCCTAAAACAAAAGGGTCTGTGTTCTTTTCTCTCTATGAAATGGAGTCCCTCCTGTGCCAGGGCCAAGCCTAGATTTACTTTTTACAGCCCCAGCACCTAAGTGGGTGTTTAACACATAGGCGGTGCTATGGTTTGAATGTTTGTCCCCTTCAAAACTCATGTTGAAATTTAGTTACCAATTTTAACTGCAGGGTTCTGCCCTCTTGAATGGACTAATGTCCTTCTCAGGAATGGGTTTTTTATAAAAGGGCGGATTTGGTCCCTTCTTGCTCTCTCTTGCCCTTCTGCCACGTGAGGGCACAGCAACAACACGCCATCTTGGAAGCAGACTCTGGGCTCTCACCAGACAGACACTGAATCTGCTGGTGCCTTGATCTTGGATGTCCCAGCCTCCAGAACTTTGAGAAATAAATTTCCATTGTTTATAAATAACCCAGTCTCACATATTCTGTGGTAGCAACAAACATGGATTAAGACAGTAGGTGTTCAATAAATGTTGAATGACAATGTTGCCATCTGAGTGACCCCCTCCCAGACCTGGTGTGCTCTGCCTCTGGGATACCCGAGTCCCCACAGTCCAGCCTCATGATGGTTCTGTCACAAGGGCCTAAATTAGAATCACACGGGCAGTCTTCTCTCCAAGCTGGCCACTGAACAGCAGTGCTGCCCTGTTCTAGCAGGTGGTCCACCTCGAGGGGAAAGCAACCTCCAAAGGGAGGAAACAGCCAAAGAGGCAAAGCTGTGCTCCGAGACTGTTTCCCTCTAGGGTCCCCTCAGCGTCCCTCTCTCCTGTGTGACTTACGGTTCAAGCCTGTCTGGGTTTTCAATGAGCCCTTTTGTCTCCCTCCCCAAACTCTCTCCGGTGTTTTCCACACACAGAAACAGGGAGAGCCTGGAATTTTGTTTCTAAAGCACAGCAGCAGCTGAGACAAGCCACAAGGCGACTTGAAGCTGTCAACAATGCTGTTCTGCAGCACTTCAGGTGGCTTGGAGTCTGCTATTTTGAAGGCAAAACCCAATGCGAAGAGAGGGCAGGGAAGGCAGGGGGAAGGCAGCGGCAGAGCTGGTGGAGTCGAGCCTCCGAAGGGTCCCGTGCTGCTCTGGGAAGAAGGGGTTCACCCTGGAGCCAGATTCCTGGACCGTCTCTGCCCCCAGGAGAAATTCTAAACTTTCCTCAGCTGCTTTCTGGTAATTTGTGGCTAGACTTGAGCATGTCAGCTGAACCAGAGCCAAAGTCACTGTGGTTTCCTGGGGTCACAACCGCTTCGTGCTTGGCAGGGAGCAGAGAGTTGTTCTGGTTCTTTCAGCACGAACGACATCTGGGCTTCATTGAAGCTCTCACTGACTCAGGAATGAAGCTTTTATTCCCCTTGCCCCGAAGGTGGCCAGAAACCAAAGACATAATGAATGCAAGTCATTTGCTCACTCACCTGTCTCCCTGGCTACCTCAAACCCAATGTGAGCGCAGAGCTGTTAAAATCCACCCTCCCCAGCACCTCAAAGGAGACAAGTTTGGCTCTAGAAATCCTCCCACTGCTCCTCCTTCCTTTACTCTCTTCTCCCTCCTGGTTCCCCTTTCGCACAGCCCAGTTCCTTTGTCCTTCCCTGGGCCTTAGTTTCCTCCGCTAGAACATGGAAATGATAGTATCTATCTCACAAGATGACGGAATGGAAATGAAGGTGCCGTAGACATTGTAAATCAGGGTAGGCAAATTCCGGCCTGTTTCTGTGTGGGCTATATCTCAGAATGGTTTTTCCTTTTTTTTTTTTTTTTTTTTTTGAGATACTGGGCCTCACTCTGTCACTTAGGCATTGAGTCCAGTGGCACCATCAAGCCCATTGCAGGCTTGAACTCCTGAGCTCAAGGATCCTTTCTCCTCATCCTAGGAGCTGGGATGGCAGGCATGTGGCTGGCATGGCCACTACATTCTGCTAATTTCAAAAAAAATTTTTTTTTGTAGAAACACTGTCTTGCTATGTTGCCCAGGCTGATCTCAAACTCCTGGCCTCAAGTTGTCCTACTGCCTTGGCATCCCAAAGCTTTGAGATTACAGGTGCAAGCACTGCACCCGGCCCTACATTTTCAAATGGTTGAGAAAAAAGCAAAAGAAGAAAAATATTTCATGACCCGTGGAAATTATATGACATTCAAATCTCAGAGTCTAATAAATAAAGTGTTACTGAAACACAGCCACATCCATTCACTTACATATTATCTATGGCTGCTTTTGTTACAGTGGTAGAATTGAGTACTTGTGACAGAGAACTTCAGGCTCTGAAAGCCTAAAATATTTACTATCTGGGCCTCGTCAATCCCTGTTGTCAAGGGCTGTAAAGAATAATAATTCTTGTTAATCTCTCTTACTCTTCTCCATCAAAACTCACGCCCAGGATGAAGCCTGTCATATGAAAGGAATTGAATGATCCATTTCACACATCAATGACTATTGAAAGTAGAATTTATGTCAGTTCTCAAAGACATTTTCATTTTGACAGAAAGTGTTAGGCCTAAAAGGAGGGCCTTTGCAATGATGAGATTTCAAACAATAGTTGGGGACAGGTTTTTGGGTGAGGGCTTCAAGTGACATGTAAGCAGCTGCATCTCTGCCTGTTATTATTTGCCTACATGTATGTACAAACCATCAGAAACCCTCGCAGAGAGAAATTGTCTATGAAAAACACTGCCATGGTGGAAAATTCTAACAGCACCTCTAATTAACTTCAGGATATCTTCACTAGGTTAATATATATACATGAGTTCAATTAAAAACAACTCTACTGAGTAATATTTTGGATCCTCCACAATCTGTCGTGGGTGCCTTATCTTCTGGCTCTTACCTGGCCTTCCATTCACTCCCCTGGCTCTGCTCCTGTCCAGACCCCTCTCTTGAGCTCTAGGCCTGCAGAGCCTGCTGTGCATCTCCCCCACCAAACCCCCCCGGCACCCCAACTTCACACCTCCAGGACTGCTCTCCTCATCAACAGCCACTGCCTGGAGCTGCCCTCACAGACTCACACCACCCACCCTGAGCCCACATCCAATGCCGTGGTGCCGCCCTCTTCCCTCCCAACCTATCACCAGCCCTTCTTACTTCTACCTGCATGGCACCCATGCCACCAGCTCAGGACCACTGCATGCTGCAGTAGCGCTCTTTCCCTGTTCCAGTCCACTCTCCTCACAGCTGCCAAAGCAGCCCCTTCAACAGATACCCTCCAGATTAAAACCCTTCCATGGCTCCCCATAGCCTGATCCTTTAGAGTCTAAAGCCCTTGTAATCCAGCCCTGCTGACCCCTCTGAATTTAGTTTTACCTGATTCCTGCCTTGCCATCTAAATGCAGTGGAGTTGAGCCACTTGAGTCCCAAAGACCACGCTTCCTCTTTACCAGGACTACCTTACTTCAGGACCAAGCTCAGGCACCTCTTCCTCCAGGAAGTCTTCCCTGATAACTCCTGGGCTGAGTGATGGGCTCCTCCTGGCCTTTACCCCTTTCATGTACTTATTTGCTCCGTGGTTCTCATCTGTTTATCTGTCTCTTCCAGTAACTGCAGAAGCCTCTCCACTGTCCTTAAGGAGCAGGGACAGTGCCTCGCCCATAATAAGTGCTCAATAAATGTTGGCAGAATGAACAAGGGGAAACAGGAAAGATATCTCGCCCCAAGGTCATGATGTCACACGGCCCATCCCCTTTTCTTCGGCCTGGCATGTAGGATCTTACTGTTCATTGCAGTTTCTCCAGCACCCATCCATCTCTGTCACAGGAAGCTCTTCCTCTTTTCAGCCCAAGGGTTAGTATCAGAGTCCAAACCCACATTCGAGTAATCAAAGTGAGCACTGAGAGCCTCCCTGTACAAAGTGTAGTCCCAGACCAGCAGCTTCAGCGTTGCCTGGGAGCTTGTTAGGAATTCCAAGTATCAGGCCATATCTCGGCCTACTGGAATCAGAATCTGGGGTGGGGCATAGGGCAATCTGTGTTTTAATAAGCACTCCAGGTGATTCTTGAAGTTTGAGAACTCAGGCCTGGGCCCTGACAGCCTTGAGCTGAGTGCTGTATATATGCATTCTCTCATTTAATCCTCATACCATTGCCAAGTAGATATTATTATTCTTGCCCCAATTTTACAGGTGAGGAAGCTGAGGTCGCTCAGTAACTTTGTTAGCCTGGCAGTCTGCCTTCAAGGCCTGCACCACCACACCCAGCCTGCCTCACCTGTGAAGAGATACTAGTGAATTCTGATGCCAAACATGGAAGTGGCCCATTCGTCTCATCTTCCTCTTAATTCTTTGTGCATGTGTGTCTGTGTGTGTTGGGTGGGTTGGGGGGAGTAATGACATCTGCAAATGGGTCACAGTTGGGTGTGAGTCTTTTGGATGAGTAGCTGAACGTCTCTAGGCCTCAATGTCCTCATCAGAGGAGAATGAACTAGCTGGGTCCCAAGTTCCTTCTACCCTGAAACCTCATGATGCCACAGGGCAAGTGGAATTTTCCCCATCCCCCAATGATCCTAGAGCCTTCAAGGACTGCAAAAACCCTCCGTTCTCCTCAGCCAAGCACAGATCAGAGGACAGAGAGAGACTCACACGGGACCTGAAGAAAATACCCTCCTATTCCCAGCACAGACATTTCATGGACTAAACAACTCACAGATACCAGGACCACTGTTGCCTTTGACTCAAGTATTCTGAAAAGCTGCTTTTCTGCAAAGTATATGATCCCCTAAAACAGCCTCCCAGACATTCTAACCCAAGACAAAGGACATCAGGGTGTAGATCTGCCCTGGCCCTGGGGAGCAGGGCTAGTAGAGACTGCAGGCATTATATCCCACCAGTCCCCAGTCTGAGGCAGGGAGCACAGTTCCAAGCTGCCCCTGCCCCAGGATGTCCCATGGCCAGAGATGCCTTTTCCCAGCAGGCTGCAGTATGCTTGCAGGTGCCACTGCCGACCAAGGGCCCTGGCGTGTGATCTGGGCCAGCGTCACAGAAGCCAGGCCAATCTGGAGGCACCTCCCGCACCCAGGAGGCCAGGCAGCCCCGGAAAGGAAGAGGTGGCAGAAGCTGTACAGTACTCACCGAGGGTATGAGAGGTTCTTCTCCCAGTGACTGAGGGCTGGTGTGTCTTTGGCATTAATACCAGAGCAATATAAAACCCCAGAGGCGGATCTTCTTTAAACAAAGTCCCTAAAAAGGCCAGCTGACGGTGTGTTAGCAATATTACCATATAAGGTGGTTTTTTCAATAAATCGCCTTGGGGGTAGGGAAGGGGGGTGGGTAGAGTGAATTATCATTTGAAAAATGTATGCAAAAGGACTCAGTGGCAACAGCCCCAGTGCTGGTAGATTTGTTCCTTTTATGCTGCACTTGCATAAACAAAACTCACACCAGGCCTTATAAGCTGCCCAGAGTGAGACCAGATGCAGCTGTGCTCCTGGAGTGAGAACCATACCAAGAATGGCAGTGGGCCTCCTCCGTCCACACCTCCCTCCTCAGGCCCTGCTGCATGTGGCCCCTGGGTCTGCCTGGGACACCCAGGCAGTCCCCAAAATGGGTGCAATTATGCCTTGTCTGGCACGAGCCTGAGACCAATGAAAGCTGAAGAGAAATACCATCTGTACCCAGGAAAGAAATCCTGTGTGCCCTACTCACCTGCTGCACCTTGGCACGAGCTCCTAACCCTTTGGCTGAGTTCTCTGAGGGTCTCAGGACACCTTAGGCTTCATTCTCTCTTGGCTCCTTCCTGGGTTTCCTTTAAATATCTCTAAATATCTGCAGACTGAGGGACCTGCTTCAGGGTTGAGGCACACCTAACAGGACTGCTGGCCTGTAGGATTTTCCAGTCCTGTGACTCTTGAGCTTCTTCTTTTTCTTTTTTTATTTTCTTTTTTGAGATAGAGTCTCGCCCTATCTCCCAGGCTGGAGTGCATTGGTGCAATCTCGGCTCACTGCAACCTCCGCCTCCCGGGTTCAAACGATTCTCGTGCCTCAGCCTCCTGAGTAGCTGAGATTACAGGCACCTGCCCACCACTCCCAGCTAATTTTTGTATTTTTAGTAGAGACAGGGTTTCAGCATGTTGGCCAGGCTGGTCTCGAGCTCCTGACCTCGTGATCTGCCTGCCTTGGCCTACAGGTGTGAGCCACTTCGCCTGGACTTCTTTTTTGTTTTGTTTTGTTTTTTTTTAATTAGACAGAGTCTCGCTCTTAAACTCCTGGATTCAAGCAATCCCTCTACCTTGGTCTCCCAAAGTGCTGAGATTACAGGTGTGAACCACTATGGCTGGCTGATTATTGCTCTTCTTTGTGTAATTCATGTACTATCCCTAGGTAGCTGGTTCATTTCCCACATTATCAGCTACCAGCTCTGCGGTATTACTTTCAACACCACATTCTCATGGTCCCCCTCCCTCACCCTGATCCAGACTAAAATGATCAATTACCTATTGGACATCGCAATTCAGATGACTCTCCAGCTCTTCAAACTCATCCTGTCTAAAACTGAACCCTTCTTCCCTACCCTCAAAGCTGCTGTGCCTTCTGGGTTGCCAACTTCCAAGTCCATCCCCTCAGCCCTTCAAGCTAGAAGCCAGTCAGTCTAGAACACTGTGTCTCCCTCATGCTCCCACCTGGGCACCACAGCCTGGTGCTCCCCCAACCAGAAATGCCCCTCAGCTCTGTGTCCTCCCTCCATCCCTGCTGGCCTGCGCTGCCTCAGGCTCCAGTCCTATCTGGCCTGGAGTGGGGCACAGCTTCCTGACTGGCCTTCCTGACTCTGCTTCATCTTCAACACAGAGGTTCCCAAAGCATGGGGACCACCAGAGTGCAGCGGCAGCATGACATGGGAATGTGCTCACAATGCAGATTCTCAGGCGTCACCGAGCCCTATTGAAACAGAAATTCAGGGAATAGGCTTCAGCCATCTGTGTTTCTTAAACTTCCCCACCCACTTTTTAAAAAATTGTAATTGTGGAAAACACATATAAAATTTTACAATATTAACCATTTAAAAATGTATGGTTCTACACGGTTGTTTTTTTTTTTTTTTTTTTTTTTGAGATGGTTTGTCACTCCTGCTGCCCAGGCCGGAATGCAATGACGCAATCTTGGCTCACTGCAGCCTCCGCCTCCTGGGTTCAAGCGATTCTCCTGCCTCAGCATCCTGACTAGCTGGGATTACAGGAACCCACCACCATGTCCAGCTAATTTTTGTATTTTTAGTAGAGACAGGGTTTCACCATGCTGGCCAGGCTGATCTCAAACTCCTGATCCATCTGCCTCGGCCTCCCAAAGTGCTGGGATTATAGGTGTGAGCCACCGTGCCCCGCGGTTCTGTACTATTAAGTATATTCACATTGTTATACAACCAGTCTCCAGAATTTTTTTATCTTGCAAAACTGAAACAGTATCCATTAAACAACTCCTCACTTTGCCCTCCCCCAGCCCCTGGCAACCGCTCTTCTACTTTCTATCTCTGAATCTGACAACTCTGAGTACCTTATAAGAGTGGAGTCTGTATACAGTGTTTGCCCTCAAGGTTCTCCATGCTGTAGTATGAGTCAAAATTTCCTTGCTTTGTGTTTATGTAATTTTATTTTTCAGAGACAGGGTCTTACTTTGTCACCCAGGCTGGTGTGCAGTGGTGTGATCATAGCTCACTGCAGCCTCAAACTCCTGGGCTCGAGCAATGCTCCTGCCTCAACCTCCCAAACAGCTAGGACTATAGGCATGCTCCACCACACCCAGCTAACTTTTTAAAAATTTTAATTTTTGTACAGGAGGTGGGAGGCGGGTCTCAATATGTTACCTAGGCTGGTCTTGAACTCCTGGCTTCAAGTGATCTTCCCGCCTGCATCTCCCAAAGTGCAGGGATTACAGGCATGACTCAATGTGTGGCCTCCTTCCTTTTGAAAGCTGAATAATATTTCCTTGTATCTATGTAACATTCTGTTTATCCATTCATCTATTGAGTGACACTTGGAGTCCTTTCACTTCTTGGCTATTGTGAATAATGCCACTATGAACATGGATGTACAAATAGCTCTTTGAGACCCTGCTTTTACTTCTTTTGGGTATACACCCAGATACAGAATTGCTAGACCATCTGGTAATTTTCTTTTTACTTTTTTGATGAAGTGCCAAATGGTTTTCCATAAGGACCACATCATTTTCCATTTCCACCAACAGTGGTGCACAATGATTCCAATTTCTCCACATCCTTGCCAACACTTTGTTATTTTCAGGGTTGTATTTTATTTTTTTAAGTAGCCATCCTAATGGGTGGCTACTTTTTAAAAATTGTATATTAGCGTGTTTTAATTAAACAGACTTTTTTTTTTTTTTTTTTGAGATAGAGTCTTGCTCTGTCACCAGGCTGGAGTGCAATGGTGTGATCTCAGCTCACTGCAACCTCCATCTCCCGGGTTCAAGTGGTTCTCCTGCCTCAGCCTCCTCAGTAGCTGGGACTACAGGCGTGCACCACCACACCCAGCTAATCTTTGTATTTTCAGTAGAGATGGGGTTTCACCATGTTGGCCAGGATGATCTTGATCTCTTGACCTCATGATCCACCAGCATTGGCCTCCCAAAACACTGGGATTACGGGGGTGAGCCACCGCGCCCAGCCTAGACTATTTTTTTAGAGTAGTTTTAGGTTCACAGAAACATTGAACAGAAAGTATAGAGAGTTTCCATTACGCCCAACACCCACACACTCTCAGCTTCCTCCACTATCAAAGTCCTCCACCAATGTGGTTCATTTGTTACAACCAATGAACCTACATTGACACATCATTATCACCCGAAGTTCATAGTTTGCATTAGGGTTTGCTCTTGGTGCTGTACATTCAATGGGTTTTGACAAATGTATAATGCCATGTATCCACCCTTATACTGTAGTGTCATACGGAGTAATTTCACTGACCATCTATTCATCCTTTCCCCTCCACAACCCCTGGCAACCATTGATCTTTTTACTGTCTCCATAGTTTTGCCTTTTTCAGAATGCCATATAATTGAAATCGTACAGTATGTGGCCTTTTTAATTGACTTCTTTTACTTAGCAATAGGGATTTAAGTTTTCTCCATGTCTTTTTACGGTTTGATACCTTATTTCTTTTTAGTGCTGAGTGGTGTTTTGTTGTTTGGATGTACTACAGTTTACATATCCACTCACCTACTGAAGGGCATCTTAGTTGCCTCCAAGTTTTGGCAGTTATGCATAAAGCTGCTCTAAACATCCTTTTGGGCTGGGCGCAGTGGCTCACACCTGTAATCCCAGCACTTTGGGAGGCTGAGGCAGGCAGATCACCTGAGATCAAGAGTTCAAGACCACTCTGGCCAACATGGCGAAACCCCATCTCTACTAAAAATACAAAATTAGCTGGGCACGGTGGCACATGCCTGTAGTCCTAGCTACTTGGGAGGCTGAGGCAGAAGAATTGCTTGAACCTGGGAGGCAGAGGTTGCCATGAGCCCAGATCACACCACTGCACTCCAGCCTGGGTGACAAAGACAGACTGTCTCAAAAAAAAATCCTTTTGCAAGTTTCTGTGTGAGCATAAGTTCTCAGCTCATTTGGGTAAATACCAAGGAGTGCAATTGCAAGATCTTCTGGTAAGAATATATTTAGTTTTGTAAAAAACTTCCAAATTGTCTTTCAAAGTAGCTGTACCATTTGGCATTCCCACCGGCAATGAATGAGAGTTCCTGTTGCCCCACATCCTCATGGTTTTGATTTGCATTTGAGCATTTCAACATAACAACATTTTTTCCCACTTGACAGTCATTGATTTTTAATTTCTTCAAGGGAAGAAAATAGCAAAGATTTATTCAGAAACTTTAAAAAATAAACGTTTGTCATTTTATTTTTGTCAAAGTAAAAATTATTTTCATATGATTTAAAAAGAATACTCATTCAAAAACTTCAGGAATAAGACAAACAAAGTAGAAAAAATTCCCACCATCCTGATAACCACTATGAACTTAAATCTTTCCAGACATTTTCAAGATATAAACACATTTAGAAAAATGGTATCAGGGCCAGGTGTCATGGCTCATGCCTGTATCACAGCACTTTGGGAGACTGAAGTGGGAGGAATGCTTGCGGCCAGGAGTTCAAGACCAGCCTGGGCAAAATAGTGAGACCCTGTCTCTAAAAATATTTAAAAATTAGTTGGGTGTAGTGGTGTGGATTTGTAGTCCCAGTTACTTGGGAGGCTGAGGTAGGAGGAACCTTGAGCCCAGGAGTTCAAGGCTGCAGTGAGCTATGATTGTGCCACTGCACTCCAGCCTGGGCCACAGAGTGAGACTCTGTCTCTAAAAAAAAAGTAAATAAATAAAAGGAAAAAGAAAACTGGTAGCATCCTGCATATGCTATTTCATATACTATATGATTTATTTTGCTTTTTATTGTCTTTCATTTGTCACTGGAATGTCAGCTCGAGGAAGGCAGCAATTCCTTTTATTTTTTGCTCACTGCTGTATCCCCAGCACCTAGAAGAGGGTCTGACACATGTAGGCACTCAATAAATATTCATTAAATAATGCAATAAACAAATCCTACTTTTACAACATAACAAAATGTTTTGGAATTTCTTTTTTCTGTGTCCATAGTATAATTTTCATCATCATCTATTTTATTGGCTGTGTATATTTCAAGGTATTTATTGAGCTTTACTGACTGGCCATGTAAGTGGTTTCTGATTGGTCACTATTACAAACAATAGTGTGGTGAATATGCTTATACTTATATTTGTGAACCTGTGGGATTATCTCTTTAGAGCAATTTAAAAAGAGAAGTTCCTTTGTCAAATAGAATGCATATTTTAATTATAAACCATTTTTGCTAAGCCAGACCTCCAGAAAATGATTGCAATTTATTCTCCCACTCAGGCACAAGAGCGCTTATTTTCATTTTCTGCAACCTAGCTAGACAGCATAAAACTTGTTCATTTTTGCTGTCTAATAGGTAAAAAATAGTGTTGCACTGGGTTTTGAGTTTGGTTATTAGTGAGCTGCAAATCTTTTCTTTTTTACTGTTCCTTTATATATCTTTTCAAAATTGCCTATTTGTGTTTTTGCATTGTTATTAAATTGCTTGATCTTTTTTATTGATTTACAATAGCTGTTAAATAAAAGATAATTAATCTTTTCTATGTCATGACTGTTGCAAATATTCCTTAGTTTGTCATTTCTTTTAAAATTACATTCATGGTAGGCAACTTGCTTGGGTCCCCTTCCATGCTGTGGAAGCTTTGTTCTTTCGCTCTTCACAATAAATCTTGCTACAAAAAAAAAAAAAAAGAAAGAAAGAAAAATACATTCATGGTAGCTTTTGCCAAACAGAAGTTTCACTAAATTTTTTTATTTGAGGGATAACATACAGACAGTAAAGTAAACCACCAATTTTAAGTGCTCAGTGTCTTCTTCTTTAGAAATGTGCATATTTGAGGTGTAAACAACATGATGTTATGGGGTACATATAGACAGGAAAGTGGTTACAATCATGAAGCAAATTAATGTATCTCTCATTTCACATAGTTACATTGTGACAAGAGCAGCTAAAATCTACTTATTTAACAAGAATCCCTTATGCAATACAGTTTTATGACCTATAGTCCTCAGGGTGTACATAGATCTCTAGACTTGTTCATCCTACGTACCTGTCTTCTACTTTGTATCCTTTGACTTACATCCCGATTCCCTCACCACTTCACCCCTCCCCACTCCAGCCCCACCACTATTTTAACCACTGTCTCCATCAGATTTCCAGGTAAGCTCTCCCAGTCAATAATCCTCCCAAGTTAATCCTCTGATAATGTTTTAACTTGATGTAATAAAATCTGAGGCCAGGCGCGGTGGCTCACCATCGTGAGCACCTCAGTTCAGAGTAAGCAGAAAGCAAATCTTGGTCTCGAGGCTGGAATGCAGGACCCATGTGTCTCCTGCCAGCGTGCTTGCTGAGACTCAGCAAGAAAGTATTTTAAAATTAACGTATGTACATCTTTTTAGATATAGTGCTATTGCACAGTTAATAGAGTACAGTGTAAACGTAATTTTTATATGCACTAGGAAACAAAAAAAAATGTGTGCAACTTGCTTTACTGTGGTGGTCTGGAACCAAATATTCCGTATCTCTGAATGTTCAGTTTGTCTGAACACCGCTCTCTGCTTTCCATGTGTTCTGAGCCTTGAGTGGCTTGGGAGGTACCCCAAGATCCGGGCTCCAGTAACCCCACTTCTCTTATTATCAGGCAGTCTCTCACTCCCACTCCCACACCTCCTAGCAAGCACTTGGGTGTGTGTTTCCCAGCCTCCCTCCTATCCTCATCTTGGGAGACAGGAGAAGCTGGGGATGGTAGTGATGGGGAAAAAGGGGGCTGGAAGCCTCCTCACAGGATGGTTCTTTTAAAAGTCAAGCTCTACCCAACACTCAGTCCTGCCTACCCACAAGGGTAGCTTTTATTTTTTTATTTTGGAGACAGAGTCTTGCTCTGTCACCCAGGTTGGAGGACAGTGGCCCAATCACGGCTCACTGCAGCCTCGACCTCTTTGGCTCAAGCGATCCTCCCACCTCCGCTTCCCGAGTAGTTGGCACTATAGGTGCAAACCACCATGCCTGGCTGTTTTTTGTATTTTTTGTAGAGACTGGGTCTCACCATGTTGCCCAGGCTGGTCTCAAAGTCCTGGACTCAAGTGATCCTCCTGCCACAACCTCCTAAAGCGCTAGGATTACAGGTGTGAGCCACCATGCCTGGCCAAGGGTGTCTTTTAAATGAAAGTAGGGGCTGGGCGCGGTGGCAACTACTGGACTTAGGCCTTATTACTATTATTGTTATATTATCCATAGTTGCCATGTATTGAGTCGTGTCTGTGTGCTGCAAATTGTACTGAGCCATGTGTATGCATTATCTTATTTAATCTTGGGTTTTTTTTTTTTTTTTTGAGACAGTCTCACTCTGTCACCCAGGATGGAGTGCAGTGGCGCAATCTCGACTCACTGCAACCTCTGCCTCCCAGGCTCAAGTGATTCTCCTCTCTCATCCTTCTGGGTAGCTGGGATTACAGGTGCCAGCCGCCACGCCCAGCTAATTTATGTATGTTTTCAGTAGAGACAGGGTTTCACCATATTGGTCAGGCTGGTCTGGAACTCCTGACCTCAAGTGATCTGCCCGCCTCGGCCTCCCAAAGTGCTGGGATTACAGGCGTGAGCCACCACACCTGGCCTAATCCTGGTATTATTTACATTTTAAAACGTTGAAGACTGTGAGACCAGGGAGGTCAGTTCACTTTTTGAAGTCACGCAACCAGTAAGTGAGGAAGCCAGGAATATCCCCGGTCAGTCTCGCCCCTGCACCTGCCCTCGTAAGCTTGGCATTATGCCTCCCCTAGTACTGAGGGAAAAAGCTCTACTTGCACCTTGGTGTTAGCTGAGAACTATTAAAATAATCACTTGCAGTGTTCTGAAGGTGAAGTTCTCATGTAACGACATAACGCAAATAACAGAATCAGTTTTAGTTTCAAAATGTTACTGCAAATGTGGGTCCTCCTTTCCATATATTTGGTTTAAGAAGGATTTTTGGATAACCAAAAATGACCTTTAACAAGTCAAATGAAGAAGCTGTGAAGAACCAAGATACGAAGAGGCCACTCAGGACTTCATCAAAGTTACAGTTCATCCTACATTTTTCATTGTCTTTATTTAGGTGTTTTTGAGATGGAGTCTCCCTCTGTCGCCAGACTGGAGTGCAGTGGTGCAATCTTGGCTCACTGCAACCTCCGCCTCCTGGATTCAAGCGATTCTCCTGCCTCAGCCTCCTGAGGAGCTGGGATTACAAGCACGCACCACCACGCCTGGTTAATTTTTGTATTTTTAGTAGAGACGGGGTTTCACCATGTTGGCCAGGCTGGTCTCCATCTCCTGACCTTGTGATCCACTCGCCTCAGCCTCCCAAAGTGTTGGGATTACAGGCGTGAGCCACTGGGCCCGGCCTTTCACTGTCTTAAAAATACCTTACTTCAATACATTGTGTTAAGAATTGAATCTGGCTGATAGATCTCTGGCAACAAGGGCAGACTGCAAGTTTTCTGAGTTATTCTGGAAAGTGGGTTTGTGTGGGGCCCAATGCTGAGTAACACCTAGGAAGTTCACTTCCTCCAGCTCTTACAAAACGGGGTCAACTGCCCCAAGTTTTACAAATATGAGGCAAGTCTCTGACTAGAACTCAGTTATGGTCCTTCACTGCCCAGGCAATTTTAAAACTTGACCCTAATCTAAAGCACACACATAGAACTTTCTGCCTCTGGAGTTGTCAATGCTTCTGAATCGTGAGCTCCAATCCTCAGTTTTATTGATTGCTTTATTTATTTATTGTGTTCATTTTTATTTTCTTACTCTATGGACGTGGCTTTGTTTGGCTAGACACAGAGTCCAGTTTAACTTGCCTTCAATAAGGACATCCTGTATCTCCTCTAACTCAAATGAAAAGTCTATTTGTTTATTGGCCATTGTACCCAATTCCATGCCAGCTTTTTAACAAATTGTATAAATTGGGATTCTCAGATCAGCATTTGACATAAGGAACAGATGAGCTTTAAATAATAATTCCACAATCGGCTGCTACTGCCATAATTTTTGCTTTATGGTAGCAAGAATAATATCAAATCATTTGCAACTTTTATTGACCTATCCTCAGCTATGGGCCCTGGCTGAATTGATCGGGCACTGCTCTTCTGCTTCATGGGTCAGAACTGTGGGAACAACTTTCCTGAGGGCTGATCCAGGCTGGGCTCTGACACCATGTACTTTTCCACTCATTAAAAAAAAAAAAAAAATCTGATGCCATCTTTGGATGAACTAGTTGCATAGCCTCCCTTGCTATTAGGAAAAAAAAAAAAAAAAAAAAAAAAGGAGGCTGGGCATAATCGTTCATGCCTATAATCCAAGCACTTTGGGGAGGCCAAGTCAGAAGGATTGTTTGAGGCCAGGAGTTTGAGACCAGCTTGGGTAACATAGCAAGACCCTGTCTCTACAAAAAACTTAGAAGATTAGCCAGGCATGGTGGAGAACATCTCTAGTCCCAGCTACTCGGGAGGCTGACGTGGGAGGATCATTTGAGCCCAGGAGGTTGAGGCTACAGTGAGCTATAATAGGGACACTGCACTCCAGCCTGGGTGACAGAGCAAGTACTCCCTCAAAAACAAACAACCCTCCCCCCGCAAAAAAACCCAGAAAAACAAAAACCACACTCACACAAA
This sequence comes from Hylobates moloch, assembly GCF_009828535.3. Classification (NCBI taxonomy): domain Eukaryota; kingdom Metazoa; phylum Chordata; class Mammalia; order Primates; family Hylobatidae; genus Hylobates; species Hylobates moloch. The sequence goes on along the minus strand of NW_026652290.1, from coordinate 8,546,530 downwards.
AGAAAAAGGAATATTCTTTCTTACTCTGATGATATAGTTTAATTTTCTTGGACAGGGAATGGTTTGTATTTGTACAGCAGAAGCTATTAGCTAATTATGGACAGAAAGAAAGGCTACAGATCAAAAACCTCTGATGTTAGTTGTTACCTAGGCAGGTATTCCCAAGTTCATAAGTAAGGAGACAACCACACTGTCTGAAATTCAATTCCCTAAATTTGCTTATACAGAAACTTCTGTGGTTACTGCAAGCTCCTTCTCCACTGTAAAGTGGGAATCCATGTAGTAAGTGGGCCATGGGCTCTGTTCCTCCATCTTGGTGAGCTGTGTTAAAACAAAACAAAAATGAGTTAAAAGTTGAGAGCCTCATATCTTACTCAGCCACCAATAAAGAATGGCAGCTGCACTCCAGGCACTCGCCAAAGATTACAATTCCGAGCTCACTATCACTAAATATTTATTAAAATGTCAGTGCAGAGAACAACCCAGAGTTGTTTAAAATGCATGCAGTCCACCTGAGCTCCCAGATATGACGAAATCCATCCCTGGGCTAGGTCCAGTTAGCAGGCAACCCGGTGTCTCAGCTGGACTATGTTGCCTTCCCCACACCCACCACAGTTGCAGTAGAATTACATTTACCATATCTTGTGCTTTAGTGAGATTCCATCATTTCTATGGGAAAACAGAGCCCCTCTACCTGATGTTGGGTTTGTTATGCAAATTATTTATTACTTCATACATCCTATGGCCCATACATGGTGGGAATGTAAGTAATCACGGTTTACGTGTTTTGCTTTATTGCTGAATTCACTTTGTTGCATACTTGATTTCTAGATCCTTCCCCCACTTTCGATTTATTTTCTTTCTAATATTTTACACATCCTAGGAATCTGTCTGAAATCCTTTCTACAAGGTTTCTAGAGTCCTGTGGGACTTGGCATTTAGTAGGCATACAGTAAATATCTGTTGAATAAAAGTGGAAGATACAGAAATTAAAATGAGAACATTCATTTCTCCCTCACTTGGGTTCCCTCAACACTTCGGGATAAAGTTGGTGCTCATGATTCTGCGTACACTCATTGATCATGAATTTCTCTTGCACTGCGAGAGTAGGGCTCCTTTATCTTACTTCATTATCTGCTCCTTGAGGACAGAGAGCATAACATCTACTTCTTGTGTACTTTGAGCAGTGCTCTGCACACAGCAGGTACTCAATATATGCAAATTAAATGAATGACCCACAGCCTGGATGTGCAACCCACCTTTTTGGGAGTGGGAAGGTCACTACCCCATCGTCCAGCTGCTATTATCTAAAGCTAACAGCACTTGGTGTTCCCATTTATATTAGCTCACTCACTTTGGGTCATACTGCCCACAGTAGAGATGGGAGGCTCTAGTTTTTTCTTCTAGGCATGCGTGGTGGACATCTGTTGCCTCTGCCTGCCCAGCATCTACTTCCCCTTCTGCTATTAACGCCACCACCATTCTTCTTTGGAAATGAATGCTGCCCCACTCTTAGTGCATGTGGCTTAGATGGGTTATGGGTACATGATCCAGGCCTGGCTAATTACAGCATTCCATCCTCCTGGCCAGAGTGATTGGTTCCAGGATGAAGTCATGACCAAAGCCATGACCCAATAACTCAATTCCAAATATTGTGTTGAAACTGTTGAACTAAGAAGTTCTTTTTCTTGGCCAGATGAGGTGGCTCACGTCTGTAATCCCAGCACTTTGGGAGGTCTAGGTGGGTGGATCCCTTGAGGTCAGGAGTTCGAGACCAGCTTGGCCAACATGGTGAAACCCCATCTATACTAAAAAAAAAATACAAAAATTAGCCAGGCATGGTGGTGTGCGCCTGTCTGAGGCAGAAGAATCACTTGAACCCAGGAGGCAGAGGTTGCGGTGAGCTGAGATCACACCACTGCACTCCAGCCTGGGTGACACAGCAAGACTCTGTTTCAAAAAAAAAGTTTTTTTCTTGCCGAGTTTACCAAGGCAATAGGCTATAACCTTCTAGCTGTCAAAGCTACCTAATTGAAAAATCCAATTAAATAAACAAACATTAATCATAGAAGAGCCTAGAGATGAATAAAAAATTAGCCTTGATGACAATGGACACTGGATCCAGCTGTACCTGAACACCAGTTTTAATTGAGTTTTCTGTCAGTGCAATTAAAAGAATTTTTTTTTTCTTGAGACGGAGTCTCACTCTGTTGCCCAGGCTGGAGTGTAGTGGTGCGATCTCGGCTCACTGCAACCTCTGCCTCCTGGGTTCAAGTGATTCTCCTATCTCAGCCTCCTGAGTAGCTGGGATTACAGGCACCCACCACCATGCCTGGCTAATATTTTTTGGTATTTTTAGTAGAGACGGGGTTTCACTATGTTGGACAGGCCGGTCTCGAACTCCTGATCTCTGGTGATCCACCCACCTCGGCCTCCCAAAGTGCTGGGATTACAAGCATGAGCCACCGCGCCCGGCCTCAATTAAAAGAATTTTAACTAACAGGGTTCTATTTTCATTATGTGGTTTCCTCATAGGCCAGCTGAAGTCTCAAAGGCCATAATCATAGGCCCTGTGCTTACAGAACAACACTGTGGCTGAGAACCAAAATATTTGTGTAAACTTATCCTGCATTTACTATGGTTCAATTAAAAATAATTTTAAACTCTTGGCCAGGCACAGTGGTTCACACCTGTAATCCCAGCGCTTTGGAAGGCTGGGGTGGGAGAATTGCTTGAGGCCAGGAGCTTAAGGCCAGCCTGGACAACAAAGTGAGACCCCCGTCTCTACTAAAAATAACATAAAAAAAAATTTAAACCCTCCTACAACATGGGAAAGGTGTATACTAGGCTGTGTGAGAAAAGTTCTAGACACAGGTGTCTAAGTGCGGTGAGCAGGGTGTTAAGAGCTGTTCAGTGTGGCACAGGGCCTGGTGCTGTAGGTGTGGCATGGAAATATTTTGATGGAATTGTGCTTTGATATGATGCCATTCACTTTTTTGAAGGCAAAATGGGGTGAAGAGAGGAGGCTGCTGGGGATAGGGAAGCTAACCATAGGGAATTATGGAGGGATATCTAAGAATAGTGTTACTTCCTTTAGTCTAGGTAATGTTTTCACTTTTGTCACCCACCAATAACCCATTATGATTTGTCCAACACAAGGAACATCCTACATTCTAATGCAAGTCCAGAAAAAAAAGACAGAAATAACCCTGGGCCACTGTGGGAGTTCTTTTTTGAAGGAGGCTGAGGTTGGGAAAAGTAATCCTTCTCTAGGAATAGATCATAAAGGAGACCTGCTAAGCCCAGATGGGTACCCAGGACTTCTTTAGGCTGTAAGACCAGCACTTCTCTCTTCTAAAGAAGAGGTCAGTTCTTTCTCAGCTCTCCACTCACCCTGTTTTGTCCAAAGAGCTCTGCTAGTTCTTGCAGCAAGGTTTATGTTGAACGGGTTCCAGTGGTGAGGTCACCCTCATGGAAGGTTTCCATATATGACATGCCTCTGCTGCTACGCCCAAGAGCTTTCCCAAGCCCCTGTCACTGATGCTGTCCAAGAATAAGGTCTGGCTGGATTCCCACATTGAAGGGGCAATGAAGTTTTGGTTTCTGAAAATAGAAGGTATTGTCCTTTCTGTCCAATTATAAAAGCAATCCATGTTCTTTGTAGTACATTTGAAAAAATTTGAAAAAGGATATGGGGGAGAAATGAACAGTCGTCCCATAATTCTATCACCTACAGATAACTAATATTAATATTTTAATGTACTTCTTATTCATAGTTTTTCTGAATACATGTATTTATGTGTATTTTAGGAAGGCAGCATTGCAGTGTGGTTGAGTGTGGGTTTGAAAGTCTGACACTATTCATTTGGAGTTCTGTGACCTTGGGCAACTTAAACTCTTTTAAGTCTTACTTCCTTCAACAATAAAGTTTGCTGATTCTTAATCTAGTCCTCGGTCAGTATCAAATTATTTTAACTTATAGGTTTATAATAAGCGTTATCTGGTAATAAAATTTCCCCCAACATCTTTTTTCTTTCAATTTTTAAATGTTATTTCACATATCCCAGATTAATTTTGGAATAATCTTTCAAGTTAAAAAATGATATTTTAGTAGACTTGCATTTAAATTTTTAGATTAAAGAAGACATAGCATCTTTAAAACATTGTCTTCCTCTCATAGAATACTAATAGTGTGTCTGTCTTTCCATTTATTTTCTTCATGTTCCTCTGAAAAGCTTAGTGGTTTTCTTCATACAAGGCTTGCACATTTCCTGTTAACTTTGTTCCAAAGTATTTTGTATTTTTAGTTGCTAGGTGCTGAATTAGATTGTTTTATTTTCCCCAATCACAAGTGGCTATTACCTGTACTGGAAAGCTATTTTCAAAGTTTTAAAATGTATCTTTTAGTGAACAACGTTGTGCCTTTCTCTTAACAGGTCTGACCATTTTTCAGAATTTATTATCTTCAGATTTCTAGGTAGATACTTAGCTTGTAGCCCAAACCTGTCTGCTTTCCAGTAGTATACTCTTTATCCTGCTTCATTGCATTGGTTAGATATCCTTTCAGGACACTGTTCAATAATAGTAGTTAGAATGGATCTACGTTGTCCCTGACATCAGTGTTTGCTTATTAAGTATGATGCTGGGTGTTATATATCAGAAGATTTATTTTATCATGTTAACGAAGCTTCTTTTTTTTTTTTTTTTTTTTTGAGTCAAGGCCTCTCTCACCCTCGTCCAGGCTGGAGTGAAGTGGCGCTATCACAGCTCACTATAGCCTTGACCTCCCTGGGCTCAGGTGATCCTCCCACCTCAGCTTACTGGGTAGCTAGGACCACAGGCATGCACCAATGCCTGGCTAATTTTTTGTAGAGACAGGGTTTCACTATGTTGCCCAGGCTGGTCTCAAATCCCTAGTCTTAAGTGATCCGCCCACGTCAGCCTCCCAAAGTGCTGGGATCACAGATGTATGCCACTGTGCCTGGCCCTTTCTTTCCTTATTAGGGGAGTTTAAAAAATAAATGTTGATTTTCATCTTAAAAAATTTTTTTTTATGAGACTCTTGTTTCTGTTTGTTTCCTTTGACCTACTCATGTGATATATCACTGGATTTCTTTTAATGAGGCCACCATTACATTCTAGGGACAAAAATCACCAAACGCCTCAGGGCTCTCAGAGTCAGGTAGACCTGGGCTGCCCTCTGACTCATCACTTTCTAGCAGGGGAATCATGGGCAAGTCCTACATGAGGATGCATAATACATGCTGGCAGTTAGGATACTTTATTCCTTTACTAGATAGATGATTTTTTTTAGTGTTCTATTTAGAATTTTTGCATCTACATTATTGATTTTGGTGTGAAGTGTGTGTGTGTGTACACAATTTATGAGACTCTGCTCACAAAAATGACCCATGTCATTTACTTAATTTCTGCTTTTTTTTTTTTTTTTTTGAGATGGAGTTTTGCTCTTGTTGTCCAGGCTGGAGCACAATGGCGCAATTTCGGCTCACCACAACCTCCGCCTCCTGGGCTCAAACAATTCTCCTGCCTCAGCCTCCCAAGTAGCTGGGATTACAGGCATGTGCCACCACAGCCGGCTAATTTTGTATTTTTAGTAAAGATGGGGTTTCTCCATGTTTGTCAGGCTGGTCTTGAACTCCTGACCTCAGGTGATCCACCCGCCTCGGCCTCCTAAAGTGCTGGGATTACAGGCGTAAGTCACCGCACCCGGCCAATTTCTGCTTTAGTACTTATTTCTTTCCCCCTGGTTTCCTAGTATATTTTATTATTCTTTTTCTAATTTGAGTCCAATGCTTAATTCATATCTTTTGATTCTTTCTTCTTAAATAATGAAAGCATTTAGAGTTCTAAATTTCCTTCTCTGTATAATTTGTAGAAATTACAGAAATTTTAATTTGTGATATTGTATTATCGTTCATCTCTAAATAAAAGATGAATGATTATATATGTAGTTTTTCTCATTTGCCTTCCTTCTAGAGGTAACCTTCTATGATTGTTACTTATTTATTTTTTTTAGACGGAGTTTCGTTCTTGTTGCCCAGGCTGGAGTGCAATGGCGTGATCTTGGCTCACCACAACCTCTGCTACCCAGGTTCAAGCAATTCTCATGCCTTAGCCTCCCGAGTAGGCGGGATTACAGGCATGCGCCACCACGTCTGGCTAATTTTGTATTTTTAGTAGAGACAGGGTTTCTCCATGTTGATTCGGCTGGTCTCAAACTCCCGATCTCAGGTGATCCACCTGCCTTGGCCTCCCAAAGTGCTGGGATTATAGGCGTGAGCCACCGTGCCCAGCTGATTGTTAATTTTTAATTTGTACAATCTTTAAACATCAATATTTAAAATGTGCTCACGTTTGCTGCACTTCTCCCAAAAAAGCAAAACCTTACCATTTATTAATTGGATGATTTTGGACAAGTCTGTGCGTTTATTCATATCTTATTCCATGTCAGGGGACTCAGTACAAAGGTGAAAAAGACAAAGTTGCTGTTCTCAAGGAGTATACTTTAGACACATAAGCTAGCAATAAACAAACAGGATGATTTTAGCTCATGACAGGGCTACACAGACAGTAACAGTGATGAGATAGGGTGACGGGGAAGAGGTGCTTAAAATGGGGTTGTCAGGAAAGGCCTCCGCTAACCACTAGATCTCATGGGCTCATCTTGAGATTTAACCCAGCAAACCTCTTCTGAGCTAGTTGGCACCACTGATCTCCCTCCCCTCCTTTAAACTGTTGCCTTCCTTGATTTCTGTGACATGATACTGGTGTCACTATCTCCTTGTCTCCTCCTACTTTCCAGCTGCCTCTTTCAGCCTTCTATGCAGGCACATCTTCTTTTGACCACCCATTAAATTAGCTGTTGGCCAGGACAATCATCCCTCCTGGTGGCTGGAAAGAAAGCTCAAGTGCAGCACAGGCCCAGCATATGATGCTGAGTCAAGTTCAGATGGCTTCCTACAAGGTGACATAGAGCTTCTCCAGGCTAGGACACAGGTCCACCTGGCTTCCTAACACATTATTCAACACCAAGGGAACAGCTAAGCAATAAGGTTAAGTGCCTATCCTGACTGCAAGGTATGTTACACAGTGCATAAAGCAAACATGATTCTTACCCTAATGAAATTTATACGATAGTTCAGAAACATGACTTACATAAAAGACAACATGAAAACGCCGCAAAACAACAAAAAACACACACAACAAATTGTGGGAAACAGACTATAGTTGCCACTGGAGTTCAAGGAAGGAAGACCTCAGAGTGAACCTACCAGTGAGGGAAGGCACTAAAGGAACTGGAAGGACAGAGCCCATGGTTATGTAGTGTCACAGTGCTGGATTCTGGATCTAACAGGCTGATTGAATGATGCTGGACACACCCTGTAAGTTAAGGCCCAGCTTCTAACCTCAAACAGGCTAAGGTGAACTAAAAATTGAACCCTGGATTAAGGAGTGAAGACTTCGGTGAAGAGGGCCAATGTTCTGCCCTTCCTTCATCTCAAGAAGTAGTTGGAACAACAAAAGTGGGAGGTTCAAACAAGAGTGGGCTGGAACCAAGGGAAAATAGAGATGATGTAATTTCTTTAGGTCCTGGGTCTGCTCTGGGTCTTAGGGAGAATGAGTAGAAATTTGGACTGGTTTTTGAGGTTCTCAGTTTTCCTGCTCAGAACATCAAGGTAGACCAGATAGCTTTGGAGTCAAAGCCTAGCTAGTGCTAAAGAATGTGGATCTGCCCAAAGATTCCTCTAGCTGTATGCTGAATGGGGCAGAGGTCCAGAAGATAGAAGCAACCGCACCCCAACTGTAACATTTCAAGAAAGACAAGTAACAAATCCCTTATATCTTTGCAGCATCTTTCAACTAACATAGGCCTCATATGCATATAGATGTCATTCTGTCATCATTTGAGGTAGGCATATTAGACTGATCCCATTTTATAGATTTTAAAGAAATTTAGGAAGTTAAGTGATTTGCTGGTGAATGTGTAGCTGGGCCTAGAAGCAAAGTCTTAAATGTTCAACCTGGCACTTCCTCTGGAGAGGATAATATTCCAATAGTCCTGATCTAAACAGGATTTCCAGCGCCCCAAGCAAATCTCCTCAGAAAAAGACATGATCCTTGACTCAGAAGTTCTACTCTGGGCTCACATGCTTGAAAGACCCTTGGACAAACTGGTCGCCAAACTCAGGTGGGGTTAAAACACTGAGATATGAGGGATGGAAGGCACAATATCAATAGCTGACTCTATTTTCTAGGGAATAACATCTACTCTGGTCCTAAAACTGTGTTCTCAAAATCCATTGGAAACATATCAAAATTGCAGGATTCACCAGACTTTCACTCATTAAAGCTTTGCTCCTTGTAGCCTCCATTCTTCTCAACCCCAATATGAAAAATTTCTCTTTCAATTGGGGTAACTAAAATCCCAAAGAAGCCATCAACAGTGAAAGGGGATAGGCACTTACAATTTTAAATTCTGTGGTACCAAAATGAAAGCTGAAATCCTTGCCTCTCAAGCAAGAAAATCCACGATGACACTGGCCCAAGGGAATGTTTCTCTCATGCTGCCTTTTATAGTATCTGGTACTCAAGACAATATTACAAAAGCTTAAGGGTTTCTTCTTCTTCCCCTTTGGTTCCATTTAACAAGGAGTGTGTGAAAGTGATCATCTGAAAAAACTCAGCTCTGCTCTGACCCCCAGCAAAGCAGCTCCTCTGATTCTCTCTGCACCTGACCTATGGCACTTTTGTGGGTTTGTGCCTCCCAGGGCAACTGGGACATTGTTTGGCAACCTGACAATGCTTTTGTCTCCCCTCTCAGCCCAGAACACTAGGTATGGTACTTGTGCAGCTTGCAAGAGTGGAAAAGTCTCCTGGTCTTTGAGCCTCAGGAACCCAGGAGTCAGTCCCTTTAGCCAAATAGTCATTACCCTTTCAATACAATGTCTTTCCTCAGGTTTTGTGGTCTTAGTCCCTTTTATCCACAGTATTCCTTTCCTCTTTTCCCGACCGCTCTGGCTCCTCCTCTTTCTCTCCAGCCTATCCAGTCTCAGGGCTTCCTTGTGGGCTGGCTTGATTCCATGTCTCCTCCACAGAGGTAAGATGAAGACAGAGACACTTAGACCATCCTACGCAGAGTGCCTCTGCAGTGGCTAGGCTGCAGCAGATATGATGAGGGATCTACAGACTGATTTCCCGCACCCATCTAGCCACTAAGATATCTTGTGCATAGAGGAAGAGAAAAGAAAATATAGCAGTTTGGCGATCAGTCTGTGATCAATGTGGTTGCAATGTATGATATGTCGTTGACCTGGCTGAATGTCTTTGGTGGGCAGAGATTGATAAGAGAGCTCACAATTCTTAGGTATCAAGGACCAAAGCAGTGGTTGTCAACCCTGGTTGTACTTGAGAATTCTAGCAGCTTGAAAGACGAATGCAGAAACAACATCTGGGGCTCCACCCCAGAGATTCAGCTTTAATTGGTGGGGGGTAGAACACAGGCATCAGTATTTTTTAAATTGCTCCCTAGGTATTTGAATGTATAGCCAGGGGTAAGAACTTTAAGTGGAAAGTTCTGAATAAAAGCTAAATTTAGATTTTCGGCAATGGGAAGCTATTGCAGGTTTTTGAGCAAAAGAGAAAACATGAACATGGCTGTAATGTGAGAAGCTTCTCCTGATCAAAGTGTGCAGAACAGACTGAAATGAAGAAATGCTAAAAACAAAAAGACTTGGTAAAAGCCAATGGCTACAGTCGAAATAAAAGGTAAGAAAGCCCTAAGCTAAGTGGTAGACAAAGAATGGGAAGAAGGGGATGGATTTCCCAAAAGCACAGGACTGGGCAATTTCAGGACTGTTTAGAGCAAGGTGGAACAGCCAGGCTGCTCTGGGCCGCAGCAGGAAATGGCTTGCCCAAGCTCAACTGGCCCCCAGACCCACCCATACCAAAACAGCAGAGAAGGAATTTCCACTATATGGGGAGTTAAGAACCCAAGAGAAGAAAAAGAATATAGAGAACTGGGCTCTTTCAGGGGACAAGTTCAAGGACCACTAACCTAAGCAATAAAGACTGAGACAAAACTTAAAAATGAAGGAAACTTTATGCATTCACAGATTCTCCCTCCCCCCCACCTAGAATTCTAATAAAGAATAAATCACTCTTCTCCTAGCCAAAGTATTTACTCTCCTGCCCTCACTCGAGGTGTCACAAATGACACCATTAATTCTAGGCCACCTAGAACACCAGGCTCAGCTCACAGAAAAATGCAGTATCAATTGCCACTTCAAGCGTCTTCCTAGGTACTGCCTTAGTCAGAAAAGAACAGCCAACACAATGAAATTGGTAGGGTGGGGTGGCTGGGAAATGTAATCATTTATTGGAGTGTAACCTGGTACTCCAAACAAAGGCTTCATTATCCTCAGCCAAAAGCATGAAGGGCATAAGGAGGAAGTGAATTGTTGACCCATTTGAGACAGCACCAAAAGAACAGAGATGACTTCACAACACCTCTGGAAGATGGCAACAGGCAGATAAAAAACAAGGAATAATTAAGTGAACTGGGACACACCTTCAGTGTCAGTATATCTCAAATTCCATTTTTCCTTCACCTTTCCAAAACAACCATACCTTTTTTTAACCTGTTTATACAATGCTTGATCAAATGGATCACTCTGAAGCACAAAAACATAAGTTAATTGTTACTTTATTGTAGAGGAAAAATATCCTGAAATATTTGTTAAATAACAATAATTCCTGACAAAATCATTCTTCGGGATGTGTTAGCCAAACCATCTGGTCAAATGGAGTGAGCTGTCCCTCACCCCAGTAATAAGCTCCATTCATATTGTCATAAACCACAGGAAAATCCAAAAGATTTTCTAAATGGCTTCCAAATTTCTGCATAGATGCCCTTATTGAGCCCAGAGGTAAATATAAACAAATTGAAATTAGAGAGAAATTAGAAGGATAGCTGAGAGGAAAATAATGTTAACAATTGGTGAATCCAGAAGGAAAGGTATATGGGGGTTCATTATACCATTCTTTCTTAATTTCTAAGTTACTTAATTTCTGAGTAACTTAATTTCTGAGTTACAGTTGCTTTTGGGTGACCATGTTCTCTTTCTGACTTGCCTAAAAAATATGTTCAGTTATTTCTTTTCAAACCTGAAACACAAAATCAGCTCTTTCTCAGGTGATGCCCCCCTTTCTACTCTGTCTACAAAAACTTCCAAAGCTTTCTAGAAAGCGTAAATTAAGGGGCTACAGTACACTGATATGGTTTTGCTGTTCTTGGAAGGTGTTGGACTCAAACGCTCATCGAAGGTCTGTGATGGTCACTGCTCTGTCCGCAACAGTCACGTGGCTGCAGCTCTGCAATAGGAAAAAAGAAAGAAAGGTGGAGTCCTAGAAAATTCTGAAAAGTCTTTTTTTTTCTCTTCATATAGGGTCTTGCTCTGTTGCCCAGAGCTGAAGTGCAGTGGCACGATCTCGGCTCACTGCAACCTCCGCCTCCCGGGTTCAAGCGATTCTCCTGCCTTAGCTTTCTCAGTAGCTGGGATTACAGGCACGAGCCACCATGCCTGGCTAATTTTGTGTTTTTAGTAGAGGTGGGGTTTCGCCATGTTGGTCAGGCTGGACTTGAACTCCTGACCTCAAGTCATCTGCCTGCCTCAGCCTCCCAAAGTATTGGGATTATAGGCGTGAGCCACCGTGCCCGGCCTGAAAAGTCATTTTAAAAAACCGCTTTTTGGCTGGGTGCGGTGGCTCATGCTTGTAATCCCAGCACTTTGGGAGGCCGAGGTGGGCAGATCATGAGGTTAGGAGATCAAGACCATCCTGGCCAACATGGTGAAACCCTGTCTCTACTAAAAAAAAGAAAAAAAAAAAATTAACCCGGCGTGGCGGCGCACACCTGTAGTCCCAGCTACTCAGGAGGCTGAGGCAGGAGAATTGTTTGAACCTGGGGGGCAGAGGCTGCAGTGAGCTGAGATTGTACCACTGCACTCCAGCCTGGCAAAAGAGTGAGACTCTGTTTCAAACAAAAACAAAAACAAAAACAAAAAACACCCTTATTTAAAATGTTCATTCTAGGCTAGTGGTTCTCAGTCTGGAAGCCAGACTGCTATTTAAGTGGTAGTTATGGTAAGAGTCTAGGACTCGTTACTACCACCAGTCCCACCTGAAGATGGAATCAGTGTTTGCCCATTTACCTTTGTTTATTTTTAAAATGTATATACATTCTAGACTCATTCTTTGATGCCTAAACTTGGCAACAAGTAGTGTCATCCCTAAAATACACATTAATTTAAAAGAATTACTGAATTCATAACAGTTTTTTTGGCTATGATGTCACCCAAATAATAAGACATACCTACTGTCACGTGGTGAGAGAAGAATGCTCCCTTTTGGCATGCAACAGGGGTCTTTATAACTGAAAACGTGGGCACTGGTGCCCCAGACCTTTTTTTTCTGATTGTGTAGTCTTTGTTTCAACATCCTAGTACTTAGACATTCCAAGGCAGACTGATCTATTTTTGAACAGATTTGTCAGAAAGTTCTTCCTCACGCTCAGCAGAAAACCGTCATTCCACGAAGTCTTTGTTTTAGTGCTAGGAGTGACATGAAATATACCCAATCCCTTTTTTTATACATCAACTCTTCTAACACTTGAAGTCAGCTCTCAGATCCTTCCTGGGGTTTCTCTTCTAAATATCTCCAGTTCCTTTTAAGTGTCAAGGTTCTTAGTCCTCCATATTGCTCACTTTTCTCTGAACCCAAAAGAAATAATACTCCATGGCCAGCATGGAGTAATGCAACACCATCAAATCAGATTGCAGGGGCAAATGGAGACATACTGATCTTATCATCAATTAAACTTTTTATTCACAGACCACAACATAGGGAAAAAAGAACTTCGTAGGAAGGTCGTAAAGCCCGTATGATTTAAGCAAAATTCTACAAATATACTTAATTTACCTATCTTAAGTGGCTTCTCTTTTCCTTTGCCTTCAAATCTCTTATTGAAGTACAGGCTTAGAAAGTGACATTGATGAGGCCGGGCGCGGTGGCTCACGCTTGTAATCCCAGCACTTTGGGAGGCCGAGGCGGGCGGATCACGAGGTCAGGAGATCGAGACCACGGTGAAACCCCATCTCTACTAAAAATACAAAAAAATTAGCCGGGCGTGGTGGCGGGCGCCTGTAGTCCCAGCTACTCGGAGAGGCTGAGGCAGGAGAATGGCGTGAACCCGGGAGGTGGAGCTTGCAGTGAGCCGAGATTGCGCCACTGCACTCCAGCCTGGGCGACAGAGCGAGACTCCGTCTCAAAAAAAAAAAAAAAAAAAAAGAAAGTGACATTGATGAAAGGAAAAAGTAACATTTAATAAGCCAGCGACTGCATTAGGTACTTCCTGCACATTACTTCATTTAATCATCTCAAGAACTCTATAAAGTAGGTGTTATTATTATGCCTATTTTATAGATGGGAAAACTGAGGCTCAGGAAGGGTAAGTAGCCCAATCAAAGGCACACAGTGGCAGAGCAAAGATTCAAATCTATTCCTGTCCCACACTGCTTCTCATGTACGTCCTTACTATGGAGATCTGGCAAGGTAAGTGACAAGGCTGGTCTTCTGTGTGGATCAGAAAGGATGATGCATTTCATCAGCTCTGACTGTCCTCCCTGCTTGAAGCACAGCCCCATTTTCTTCTACATAGATACATACACAGAACAGAGGTGGATCCTTGCTGTGTGGATGAAATCCTTTCTGGCGACAGGAAGAAATCTCCTCTAGTCCATGGTCAGTTAGTTTAAAGAATCCAGTTCTGAAATTAAAAAAAGGCAGGCTAAGAGTCAAGCAAAGGTGTCCCTCCATCCCAAACAATATGCATGCACACACACACCAGCATGTACACTCACACAGCGGGGCAGAGGTCATTGTGAGACAGCTTCTGTAGGATGCTGCCTCACAGGTCTCTTCTCTGGTGAGTGAATCACAGTTAGAGAATGATTCATTACTGCCATCACACTAGTTTTGCTGGAGAATTCATAGTAAATAATCAAAGTGGGAGTAGAGGCAGGATTTGGAGTTAAAAAGAAGTGCATTCTGAGACAATGTGTTTGATTTTGAAACTTTCTAATCCAACATAAAACTCTTGACATTCCTATCGCTTCAAGTCAAACACTTCAAATTTCTTGTAGACTTTTCTTAGAAAAGCAACTAAGTTGTTACTTGGATATCTTTTTGAACAAGCATGATAGATTAATCATGATATGGGGCTTAAAAGGAAGCCCTTTAGAATAACCAACTTACAATACAATCTATATATTTTACAAAGAACAAGTCCACAAGAATAGAGACCTTTTCCCCTGAGGCTTTCTTCCCTCCTACCCCCTTGAAACACCCAGAACCATGCCCTCTATACTCACTCCTGGAACTTGGGGGAGCAAACAATGGCTATTGACTCTGGCAACATCATCTGGTAAGAGCAGTGAGTGTGTAGGTCGACACTGGAGAGAAACGCGGTCTGTGTGGGGTGAGTCTGAGGAGAGAAAAAGAGTCAGAGGACTCTTAGCGAGGATATATGGTAGTCCCTCCTTATTTGTGATTCCCTTTCTGAGGTTTCAAGCTATCCATATCAACTGCAATCTGAAAATATTACATACGATAAGATACTTTGAGAAAGAGAGATCATCTTCATATAACTTTTATTACACTGTATTTTTATAACTTCTGTTTTATTATAGTTGTTGTTAATCTCTTCCTGTGCCTAATTTATAAATTAAACTTTATCACAAGTATGCATGTACAGGAAAAAAACATAGCATATATAGGGTTTGGTACTATCTGTGATTTCAGGCCTCCATTGGGGGTCTGGGCTCATATCCCCTGAGGATAAGGAGGGGACTACTCTGACGTACAACCAAGCCTGGTCTCTGAAGGAAGTAAAGCCAAACAGTTCTCAACAGCTGGGCACAATCTCCTTTGTAAGTAAGAAGCCATCTGCAACCATGAGAGGTCCACCTGAAGTTCCTAATAAGTAAGGAAGCTCCTTTCCAGCACTGTAAACAAATATTGCTTAACACCAGTATGTGAAGTGACTCATAATTTATTTCTTTTTTTAAGTTCAAGAGACTTACTTTACAACATGGTGACTACTGTTCATGACAATGTATTACACACTTGAAAACTGCTTAAGAGAGTAGATTTTAAGTGTTCTCACCACAAAAAAGTATGTGACATAATGCATATGCTAATTAGCTTGATTTTCCCATTCCACGATATATATATACATATTTCAAAACATATAGACTATTGTTATTTGTCAATTAAAAAAAGAAAAAACAAAAACAGGCTGGGCATGGAGGCTTATGTCAGTAACCCCCAGCACTTTGGGAGGCCGAGGGGGGCAGATCATTTGAGGTCAGGAGTTTGAGACCAGCCTGGCTAACATGGTGAAACCACATCTCTCTTAAAAATACAAAAGTTGGCCGGGCGTGGTGGCAGGCACTTGTAATCCCAGCTATTCGGGAGGCTGAGGCAAGAGAATCGCTTGAACCTGGGTGATGGAACTTGTAGTGAGCCGAGATAGCACCACTGCACTCCAGCCTGGGTGACAGAGCAAGACCCTGTCTTAAAAAAAAAAAAAAAAAAGAAGAAGAAGATATATGTTCCCATTATAAAGTCCTAGGTAACAAGGAATAAAATGAATAAAAGAGCTCATAGAAATAAGGAGCATAGGCCCGGTGCGGTGGCTCATGCCTGTAATCCCAGCACTTTGGGAGGCTGAGGCAGGCAGATCATGAGGTCAGGAGATCGAGACCATCCTGGCTAACATAGTGAAACCCTGTCTCTACTAAAAAAAAAAAAAAAAAAAAAAAAAAAAATTAGCCAAGTGTGGTGGCACGTGCCTGTAATCCCAGCTACTCGGGAGGCTGAGGCAGGAGAAGGGCATGAACCTGGGAGGTGGAGCTTGCAGTGAGCCGAGATCGTGCCACTGCACTCCAGCCTGGGTGACACAGCGAGACTCCATCTCGAAAAAAAAAGAAAAGAAATAAGGAGCATAAACAATTATTGGAAACTGGAAGAGCTGTCTGTGGTGAAGGATACAATGAGAGATGGGAAGGGATGAAAATAACTAAGGAAATGAAATAACTTAGATTGCATTGTCCCCAGCAGAATGACAACTAAACAGATGGGGATTTGTCTGAAGAGCAATCGTGGGGAGATGCCACAAGTGGGGTGGGGGAGATCCCACTTCAGTTCCTGGGTAGGTGGATGTATGCCCTCACTTACGTTGTGCAGAACCATAATTCTGAGATTCTGTAGAGTGTCCGATGAAAGATAAGGTGATCTTTTTCTAATGGAAAGCAACAGCATTAAGCCCAGGCAAGTGCATGCCATCCTAGCTCATGGTTATAGATGACATACCAAATAACCCACCCACCACATTTCATCTAATTCACTCAGACAACCTTCTCAGGGAGAGAGCTCCCAGAGGTCACCGAGGCTGTACTGGACAAAAGTAAACTGAGGATGAAGAGGCTTGGAACTTTCTGGCTTCCCTTGTTTGAAGGCAGTGGAAGATGTTAGGCAGCTTGAGCACTCAAGGGGAAGGGGGAACTGGAGTAGACAGACAAAAAAGGGAGGTAAACACAAAGGGGGAACTTTCTTCTCTGTACTACTCAAAACGGGGACTCTGATCCCACTGGTTCAGAAGATCTAGGGTACCTGATGGGTTCTGGAATTCCTGGTTGGATGAAAGACTGTAGGCTGCAGAGCCTTGATGTGAGAAGGCATCAAGATATCGGGCCATTAAACTAGTAGGGTATGGAGAGGACCCAGGGACAGAGCTCAAACCTTCCATCTGGGGCATCACTGGGGAAAGATACTGTTCCACAGTGTTAAAACTCAAAGACCACTGCAAAGTGGGAGAAAAACAGAATTCTGAAGCTGGAATAGACAAGGCAGAAGAATTCAATGCTGTGCCACATTCTAGTTAAACAAATTCTGACCTCTCAAAAGGAAATCAAGATCTAGGTTCCAAGTGTGAAGAAAAGGCTTCCCTGAGGTTGGTGTGTGCTAGCTAGGAGATCAGTATGGTGGGTCTTGTAGGGTGTGAGAACTGGCAAGGGGAACCCCATCTCAGATGACAGCACACATAAACTGGCTTGAAGACCTCCTTCAGGCACATATCTGCTGCACAAAGATCACCAGACAGTAGGAGTGGAGACAGGAAAAGACATTTGCGTCTCAGGGTTGGAGACAGAAGTGGGGGTTGTTTGTTGATATTTCCTGCTCTGGCTCTCCTGCTCTTGAACCAAATTGGAAGAACTCAAGGACTATGATGTTGGATTCACCCAGGGATCCATGGAATCAAAGGTGTTAATAGGTGTTAATGGGGTTGTCATGATGGGCATCCATGGACAAGGTAGGTGGGTGTCCTCAACAATTGTGAATGGCACGCAGTGGCCCTTGGAACTTTTGCTAGGGAATTTCTTCTATCTCCTCTAAGGATGATTCAGGCTTTGGTTTTTCAAGAGACTCATAATTTCTAATTGACCATCAAGACTTATTTGGTTCCTTACAAGGTCTCTTCATACCATCGAGTCACCCATTCTGGAACAGATGGTACACACCCAATATTTCAACATGGTGGAAGTCAAGGACTTAGTAAACCACAATTAGATGAATGATTCTTCTTTCCCACAGAGGTGTTAAAAGGTCAAACATGAATCAGGTTCTATAGGCAAAGGCTGTCCTGTAGCTAAAGCATCATCCAAGGAAGATACGGGAGGTAGGGGACTACTTGAATTTCAGTGGCTAGTTAAACCATACAAAGGAGACCATTCTGTTTGGAAGGAGAACACAATGCTAAAATTTGAGGTTAATCAGTTAAAGCATCACCTAAATGTGCATCCCGATTATTTGTTTCCATTGTTTGTTTTATTAAGCACATATTTTATATACAAAACAGACAACTATATAATGACTTATGTTCATCTTAGAGGAAGTGTGATCTTAGGTAACAAAAATGGAAAAAGATCTAGCATGATTCAAAAAGACAACCAACCTTTACTGACAGAAAAGCACAGACAATAAAGACATGCAATTGACTAGCGTTTTCAGACCTGCTGTCCAAAAAAACAAATCTCCTGAGGAGCTTGACAAAAGCCCAGACTCCTGCACCCCACCCCTGGAAAGAACCATCATGAGGGAACATTTTTCTTGAAAGCTCACTAAGTGATTCTTATGTGCAGCCTCATCTGAGAAGCACCATTCTCAGGTGCTGTGATGAGCTCACTGTGGAAGAAGCCTTCAGGACAGGAATGTGTTAGCTGAGTGCAGGCAGCAAATTCACACACAAGTCTTCACGGGGCATGTAAGGACTTCAGTGACCACAAAGTTTCTACCTGATGAGAATATAATCCTTTAGGCTGCTAAAGAGCAGTGGCCTGTGCCAACACCACCTTCCATCCCATGGTTAGAGTCCAGGATTCTAATTGGGAGCAAATGTGGGTAGCCAGAAAGATAATAAAGAGACATAAGCAGGGGCTCAGTAAACGACTATTAAACAGAATCAAAAAACCTTGCCGTGATCCCCTGCTCCTCTCTAACTACTGTACATTCTCTCCCTCCTTCCTTTCATAGTCAAGTTTCTTGAATGAATAGTTCATTATGTTCACTGTGCCCATGCTGCTGGGGATAGAGGAAGGCACTTTCACAAAGAGAAAACAATATACCGAAGGAGCAGAAATGAGCAAGGAGGGTGAGTGCTGAAGGCAGCCTGGGTACCTGGGTGGGAAATTTTCCCTAGGGGGAAATGGCTCAGATAGGGCTGAAACATGATGAGGAGTGCCTTGAGTTCTGGGCTGGAGGTTTGACAACAGTTGGTGATCAATCCATAACCATACCAAGCTTTTGACCTGGGAAGCTGATTCATAGTTGACAAGGTTAAGAAGGAAGAATTGATCTTTTGCATTTTCCTCTGGCCTATTTTAAGATCTGAATAAATCTTACGGTCTGCTTTTTGTTTGTTTTTGAGACAGGGTTTTCGCTCTGTTGCCCAGGCTGGAGTGCAGTGGTGTGATCATGGCTCACTGCAGCTTTGACCTCCCAGTCTCAAGCAATCTTCCTGCCTCAGCCTCCCAAGTAGCTGGGACCACAGGCGTGTGCCACCACAAATGCATAATTTTTTTTAATTTATAGAGATAAGGTCTTGCTATTTTGCCCAGGCTGGTCTTGAACTCCTGGGCTCAAGTGATCCTCCCACCTTGGCCTCCCAAAGTTCTGGGATTACAGGTGTGAGCCACCATACTCAGCCTGTTTGTTTTTAATCCCGAATTAGGAAGGAATGGTGCAGAAATATGGAGGAAAAAAAGCTGAACTAGCTGGGCATGGTGGTGTGTGCTTGTAGTCTTAGCTACTCAGGAGGCTGAGGCAGGAGGACCACTTGGGCCCAGGAGCTCAAGGCTGTAATGCAGTATGATTGTGCCTGTGAATAGCCACTGTATTCCAACATAAACTACATAGTGAGACCTCATCTCAAAAAATAAAAATAAAAAAGCTGAACTACTATCAATTTAGGCTTTAAATCTGTTCCCAGCTGGACCCTCACTGATACTTAAAACTCTTTTATTCATTTGTAGCTAAGTTCTACCTGAAGTCTGTACAGTAATGATTCTAAACTTTCCCCCATCTCCTCCAGTTTCTAATTCCTCCTTGGTCTCCCTCTTGCTCAACAACAGACCTAGACTTCAACCTTATTGAGGTCAAGATTGTCTAAAACGTGTTTCCTCAACTCCTCCAGACATCATTTCAAAAATCTCTCTGTATCTTCATTTCCGTTCATTCAATCTTGTCTTGGAGGAATGGATGTTTTTCCCCCTGTGAAGATGAATCCCTCTTTGTACTTCTGATTCGATCCTTCCTTATCACTCCATTACCTTGTCTCTCCTGCCCTTTTACATCTCCATTGTTGGCTCATTGGGCATAAGAACATGTTCAGAAAACTACACACAAGAATGTGAATAAACCTTCAAAATGTTGAGCAAAAGAAGACACAAATATACATATGGTATAACTCCATTTACAAAAAGGTAAAAGCCAGGCAAAAGTAAACTATAGTGTTTAGAGACACACATTGAAGTGGTGAAATTATAAATGAACCAAGGGAGGGAGGACTTCCCTCCCTTAGGGCATGCATGCTCCTGACAGTATTCTGTTTCCTGACCTAGGTAGTGTATATACATAGATATTTGCTTAATGATTTGTTAAAGTGTACATTTAGTTTCTTTTTTTCCCAAGACCAAGTCTCGCTCTGTTGCCCAGGCTGGAGTGCAATAGCGTAATCTTGGCTCACCACAACCTCTGCCTCCGGGGTTCAAGCAATTCTCCTGCCTCAGCCTCTCGAGTAGCTGAGACTACAGGCATGCGCCACCATGTCCAGCTAATTTTTGTGTTTTTAGTAGAGACAGGGTTTCACTATGTTGGCCAGGCTGGTCTTGCACTCCTGACCTCGTGATCTGCCTGCCTTGGCCTCCCAAACTGCTGGGATTACAGGCATGAGCTACCGCACCGGCCTAAAGTATATATTTAGTTTCTGTGTGCTTTCTTATGTATGTGTTATATTTCATCAAAACAAAACACGTTCAAGCCTTTCACTTTGAACAATCAACCAAACATTCTCTCAACCCAACTTCTCCTTAAACCACCATCCCATCTTTCTCCTTTCCTCTAGAGCTAAGTTGCTCAAAATGGTAGTGTATACTTCATTATCTCCACAAGCTTAATCCCTATGACTTCTTAAAGTCTTACAGTCCACTCCCATTAATGCCTAAAACGCACTAAATCGAGATCCTCAATAATTTCATCAAATCCAGGCCGATCTGAGTCTTCACCATTCTGGAGCTCTCCATAGGATGTGACATGGTTAACATCCGGAAATTTTTTCTTAAAGCCTTCCTTGGCCGGGCGCAGTGGCTCATGCCTGTAATCACGAGGATCACAAGGTCAGGATTTCGAGACCAGCCTGGCCAACATAGTGAAACCCAGTCTCTACTAAAAATACACACACACACACACACACAAACACACACACACACACACACACAATTAGCCAGGCATGGTGGTGGGTGCCTGTAATCACAGCTACTCAGGAGGCTGAGGCAGGAGAATCACTTGAACCTGGGAGGCAGAGGTTGCAGAGCCAAGATTGCACCATTGCACCCCAACCTAGGAAACAGTGTGAGACTCCGTCTCAAAAACAAAACAAAACAAAAACAAAACAGCCTTCCTCCTCCTATGGCTTCTGTGTCTTAACACTACCCTCACCTTTTTCATACATCTCTTTGCTTCATTGCTAACTACATTCTATGTTACCTTAGGTAGCCTGTCCCCCAAGTTGCCAGTGAACCTTTTCTTGCTCTAGACTCTTCTCCTACTTCCAGAGCTTCCAAGATCAGCACTACATAGTGGATTCCCAGAGCCCTCTCTCCTGCTTTGACTTTGCTCCCAAGTTCTAGCCCTACATTGCCAACTGGCTGATAACTACCTCCAGTGATTTAATATCTCATCAATACCTGAAATTCAACATGCTCAGAACTGAACCCCACTTTCAAACCAAATCCTTCTCCTGGATCCCCTACTTTTGCTTATGAGGTATCACTGCAAGACCCCAAATCTCTGAGTCACCGTTGACTCTGAGTCATCATCCTCTATTACTCATTTCCCAAATCCTCTGAAATCCTACATTCATCTCCTCCTTCCCAAACACACTGGCATCACCCTAGCTCTTATCATTATTAGGCTTTATCAGCACACTAACCTCTTAAATCATCTCCTTGCCACAACCTACCTTAAAACTGTATTTACGTTAAATTTTCTAAAGTATGGCTTTAATCATATCATTGCTCTGCTCAAAAACCTTTAGGAATTCTCCACTTACTAAAAAGCGGAACAATTCTGCCTGTCCACCCTAGACCCTCCAGAACCCGGCTCCAATGTGCTACATTAAAACGTATCTAGCCAGGCGTGGCGGCTCATGCCTGTAATCCCAGCACTTTGGGAGGCTGAGGCGGGTGGATCACCTGAGATCAGTAGTTCGAGATCAGTCTGGCCAACATGGTGAAATCCCATCTCTACCAAAAATACAAAAATTAGCTGGGCATGGTGGCGGGCGCTTGTAGTCCCAGCTACTTGGGAGGCTGAGGTAGGAGAATCGCTTGAATCCGGGAGGCGGAGGTTGCAGTGAGCCAAGATCTTGCCATTGCGCTCCAGTCTGGGTGACAAGAGTGAAACTCTGTCTCAAAAAAAAAAAAAAAAAAATGTCTACCACTGTTTCCTGATATGAACCATAAATCTCAGCGAACTAGTCCCCCCAGTGCTCCAGGAACAGAGTCTGCCTCTTCTCCACCTGTCCGCTCCTTAAGGAACTTGCCCTTGGCCCAGCTTGCCAACATTCTACTAAACCCTATCAAGCATGGTCCCTCCTTCCTCTGAATTCCACAGTGCCTTGCTGGCACCTCTTGAGGCCTTTAGCACATTCTGCCCCAGGTGAAGTTATTAATTGTCTAGTTATTTAATCTCCTTCATGAGGCTAAAATCATACCTTACTCAAATTTGTATGCCCTGGCAGATAAGGAACAAGTTTTCTTTCCCCCATCTACTACAATGGGGGTGGGGTGGGGATACACAATAACAGGCAAATCATCAACATGAATGTAACTGAACAGAAGAAAGGACGGAAGGCACGTGGGACTGCCTCACAGGTCAGTCTTTCCCAAATTCTGGCATACAAGTATGTGTAATCCAAGAATAAACCAATTTATTTGTAACTCTGTCATACAGCATAAAATGCAGCTTGGGCTATGGGAGTGAGGGGTTGAAAAGGAATAGAAAGAAAAATTTAAAAATAATCTTTAGGGAAGGCCTTATATTTTACCTGAACATTACCAGAAGACTGCACAAGATATGCAGACACTTGAAAATAATGTGTATTTATAGCCCTTCTTGTTTATATAAAGGTGCTTTAAGAAAGACCAAATGCAAGCATCTGAATTAACCTACTTGGCTCATTTAAAATATTTTGAGTTATACAACTTTAAGGAACATCATCTGTATACAGTAGGCATAGTCTCTAAGGTCAATGTCCACATATATTCTAGGCCAGCATCCCATCACCAGTCACACTCAGAGGGAAACTGGAACTTTAGGGAAAACAGTTTATTTTTACTAAAAAATAAATAAAAAGTTAAAAAAATTTAAAAGCCCTAAGTGTTCCCAGAAAACAATACCAAAGTGCAATAGTCAAGTATGCTAAGGACTGCAACCAAAAGAGAGAAAAACAATAAATAATCTGGATATAATTGACTTTGTTCAAAGAAACACTCAGTGTATTTATACCACCATAGGAGAGGCAGAGACTAACTCTCAGACAGCTCAGAATTGCTTACATGAATCCAGCCCAGGGTGATGAGGCCCTGCTGATCTTGTATGAGGAAAAGTTCTTCTTCGTTCTCTGTGTTGCAGTAATCAGACCCAGCACTTTGCTTGGGGATGAGAACATGGGTAATGGTAAATTCATTCCTCATCTGCCAAAGGAGAGAACAGCTGGTCACAATTCCCTGGTGCTCATGCAACCCTGCTCCACTTCATCCCGACAGTGAAAAGGTAAGCATCTATACAAGTGAAAGCCCTTCCCACACAGCAGGAGTCCTGCCACTCAGTGGTTCACAACCTTGGCTGCTGATGCACATTGCCTGGGGTACTCTGTACAGCGACAGATGCAGAGACCAACCCCAGAACTCTGCAGCCTGGGCAAACACCACAGCCCTGAGGGAATTTCCTGCTGTGCCGAACTGCTCTGCTGAGAAGCTCTGGGTAGAGTACCATTTCTCTTCCCTTGCTCAGGTCTAAAGTTGTTTTCCTGTCCCTGTTTCCTTAAGTCCTTCTCATCCCGTAAGCCTCAGCTTACATTTACTCTACTTCATTTATTTATTCATTCAGCAGTAACGGGTTCTTTAAGTGCCTCCATTCAGTGACCTTTCCTTCCTCAAAATTCCCTGTACATATTTTTCAGCATGCTGGTTAGACTTTAGTGCATGTCTGCCTTCTCTCCAAAGTGACTGGGCACTTTTCGTGGACACATACTATGTGCTTTACATATTTTATATTCCCAGGTCCTACCATAAAGTAGGTACTAAAAAAATTGATATGTAGATAATGACTGGATCTTCCTACCAAGTTTAAAATTAGGTATTTCTTACTACTAGCATTAAAATAATCACTTCAATTCAATCAATCAATACAGGGTCACCAAATTCAAAGTGACACGAAATTATGCAGTCCACGGTTCCTTGGTACAAAGAGTAACTGACCCTGGATATTTTCTCTGACAGTCACAGGATGCCAAGAGGGGAAGAAATAGTTTCGGTTCAGAGAAGAGTATTTTTTTTTTTTTTTACCAGTTTTCCACAGAGAATTCCACATGTCTCCACTCCCCGGGCAGTATTGGCACTGGCTAACTGGAGAAACTGTGGGCACAGCCGCCCAGGCACCACCACATGGCGCAATCCATCGATTGTGGGAACTGTAATGGAGAAAGGAGAAAAGTCGGAGACCACTGAGCCCTGCCTCCTCAAGCAGACCTCACAGCCGGCAGCCATGGGAGAGCAACATTAAGCCACTGGGATTCCCCCAACTTCAGGCAGTGAGTAGGGATCTCATTCTAATGGCACCAAAAAAAGGGTTGTAAAGTGTCTTCTCCAATCTTGGGCCACAGCTGTAAGGAGCACATTACTTCAAGAAGAGAAAATAGTAGGCTTTAATTATTCAAGTTAAGAAAAGGGCAAACTACTACCTTAAGAAAAGTTTTTTTAAAAATAACCTTAAGAATGTAATTGGATTGTTTGTAACTCAAAGGATAAATAATTGAGGGGATGGATACCCCATTCTCCATGATGTGCTTATTTCATATTGCATGCCTGTATCAAAACATCTCATGTACCCCATAAATATATACACCTACTATGTACCCACAAAAACTTAAAAAATTAAAGTAAAAAATAAAATTTAGGGGGGGAAAAAGACACAAGTTCTTGAAACATTTGGGAATTTTCTGTCAGAATCTAATACAAAGAATTAAAAAAATAACCTCCTTGCTGTGTCTCCCAAAGTTCATGTTTTGGAAACTTAATTCCTAATGCAAAATTATTGAGAGGTAGGATCTTTAAGAGGTGATGAGGCTATGAGGGATCTTTGTTTGCCCTTCCACCCTTCTGTCGTGGGATGACGCAGCAAGAAGGCCTTTGCCAGGCCCTGGATCTTGGACTTCCCACTCTCCAGAACTATGAACCAAATAAATTTATGTTCGTTATAAATTACCCAGCCTCAGGTATTCTGTTATAGCAGCACAAAATGGACTAAGACACTGCCCATTCATCTGAACTTTTAATTTTAAATCTCTCTTTTATCTCAGATAAGAATATCAGAGAGTATGACTTTTAAAAGAAATACACTAGTGTATATTCTTGAGAATGGAAAAAAATCTGGGCAGTTATTTACTTCTGAACTTAGTCTTTTGGAAGAAGTTAAAATGCCAAACCACAACAAAATAAAAAATACAGTGTAGTCCCCCAAAAAAGGCATGAACAAAGCAGCTCATAAAAAATGCCAAGAATGGACCCAGTTTCTGAACACCATAGAGAAACTCTGTGAGACAGCCAGCAAGCTAAAGTTAGGAAGTGTCTCTCACAGCTATATTTTCATATTTTAAAAAAAAAGTGGGAGGGGAAAGATGTTCTGTTTTTGTGTATTCAACAGCAAGATCTGAATTGCTAGAGAGGTAACAAAGTCAGAGCAGGGGACACAGAGTCACACAGCGTCTGATGATGTTATCTGAGGATTATGAATTCGGTTTGGCACATTCTTTTCCTTTCACTAAAAAGTTGACAGTCTGACTTTCAAGAATAATATTAGCTCTTCAGAAAATCGACCACACTAGGTTTCAGCAAAGGCCACTTTTATAACATAGCCAGTGTATTAGGACACAGTACAGCAATACTTATCAGATGGGTTTCTGTGACCAAAGCTTAATGAGTGGGATCAGGGAGGTAATCTTAGGTTGACCCCGTCAGAATGATACTGTTTGGCTGCAACTGAAAAGGAAGAGGACATCAGCGAATGCACTTACTACTTTCTGAGTTGCTCAGTGCTCCAGGTTTCAAGGACCTGTCCACCACAGGTGGCTTAGCTGGCCTTACAGTTGTGTGACAGTCTGAAGGCTGTATGGATGAGACTGGTGAGGTGGGGAACACATCTAAGGAGGGCTTCTCCAAGTCAGGCACTAGCGGGCCACCTAGGCCAGGGTCCACCTTCCCAAACTCTTGTACAATTTTCAGTCGCTCTTTTTCTAGCTCCTGGTTCCGGATCATCTCCTCGAAGGCATGGAACTGTTCCTGTTCCAATTGCTGCTGCTTCTGTTGTGCTACCCTCTGTTTTTCCTTTTCCAGCTCTTGCTGGATGGCCATGTTCCGGGCCAATTCCTCTGCTTCCTTCTTCTACAAAGAGAGAAAATTTGGGCAAACACTTCACACCTCAGTGACTTCGCACTTCAGGAGAACAAGGCTTTTTAGCATGGAGATTTCCAAAATGTACTTCTGCTCTGGCCTGATTACCTAACACAGAATTCATGCTTTCCTCAGTATCTTCATACCCACGGAGTGTAGTCACCACCCCTTTCTATCTGGCCACAGTATACCTATCTCCAAGGACAATTAAAATCCCAATCCTCTCAACACCCTCCCGACAATGACTCTACCTAATGCACTTTCCTCTTCACTGAAATCTTTTTTCTTTTTTTTTTTTTTTGAGACAGGGTCTCATTCTGTTTCCCAGGCTGAAGTGCAATGGCATGATCACAGCTCACTGCAGCCTTGATCTCCCAGACTCAAGCAATCCTCCCACCTTAGCCTCCTGAGTAGGTGGGACCACAGGTGTGTACCACCACACCTGGCTAATTTTTGTATTTTTTGTAGAGACAGGGTTTCGCCATGCTGCCCAGGCTAGTCTTGAACTCCTGGGCTCAAACAATCTGCCCACCTCGGCCTCCCGAAGTGCTGGGATTCCAGGGGTGAGCCACAACATCTGGCCTGAAATCTTGATGCAACTTATTGTCTGTGTTCTCCTAACCTGTATCACAGAGAGTTTTATTCTTCTGTGTCATGTATATATTCTATATTTCAAGTAAGGCTATAAAATAGAACCAGATCCAAACTTACACCTGCTATCTTGGGGGTCTCTACTGAATTTTTTTTTTTTTCTTAGACAGTCTTACTCTGTCACCCAGGTTGGACTGTAGTGGCCAATCATGGTTCACTGCAGCCTCAATCTCCCTGGGCTCAGGTGATCCACCCATCTCAGCCTCCCAAGTAGCTGAAACCAGAAGTGTGTGCCACCACACTAATTTTTGTATTTTTTGTAGAGACCCAGCTAATTTTCGTATTTTTTGTAGAGATGGGGTTTCACCATGTTGCCCAGGCTGGTCTCAAACTCCTGGGCTCAAGCGATCACCCACCTCAGCCTCCCAAAGTGCTAGGATTACAGGCATGAGCCACCAGGTCTGGCCTTCTGAATTTTAACCCAAAATGAAGCCTCTGAAAATTTTATGGTTTTTATGTGTTTGTTCAACACACAGTGACATTTTAAGCTAATAAGAAATACTTAAGTGGCATTTGGATTAAAAAAAAAAAAAAAAGAAAGAAATGCTAAGTAATAACCTCCTCCTTAAAGCTTACACTCACTTGGTGCTTTAGAAGTATATACCTCATAGCTGTTCATCCCTCTGCTGATTTTCAACATCAGAGTCCAGAATAGAGACCAGCAGACAGCTACACAACAGCCTGTGAGTGGCTGCAGTATGTATTCACAGCTGGCCACTGACAGCGCCCTGGGAGTTTCTTCACATGTTTTAACTGACTATTCCTAAAAAGAATCATTTGAAAATAGCTTGAAATGGCTGGGTGCAGTGGCTCATGCCTGTAATCCCAGCACTTTGGAAGGCCGAGGCAGGCAGATCACTTGAGGTCAGGAGTTTCAGACCAGCTTGGCCAACATGGTGAAACCCCATCTCTACTAAAAATACAAAAATTAGCCGGGTATGGTGGCGGATGCCTGTAGTCCCAGTCAGTCACCTGGGAGACTGAGGTAGGAGAATCACTTGAGTTGGGGAGGCAGAGGTTGCAGTGAGCTGAGATCGTGCCACTGCATTCCAGCCTAGGTGACAGAGTGAGACTGTATTAAAAAAAAAAAAAAAAAAAAATAGCTTGAAAAGTCAACTCTTATAAATAGCTTCAGGTATAACCAAATGTGAATCAAACCCTCAAATTCTCTGATCTAAAAACCTATGTTTTGGAGAGAATGTTCATTGTTCTTAAAATTCTCACTCTAGACATAGCAGGTAGGCAACAGATTTTCTGTCCCTCAAGTCACTCTCTTTGACAAATAGGCTATATCTGTGTTACAACCCTGAGCCTAACCACTTGTGTTCTACTTTTTTGAGTTTCTGGTCTTTGCCCAAAAAAGGTGAAACAGCACATTAAAAGCACAGGTTATATTGAAATGTCATATTACAAATCCCAGGGCACAGCCTAAAAAAGCAAAATAATTTTCTTCTTGGCTGTTATATACTGACCTTTTCTTCATTATATTCTGTATATTCTTTGGTATATCGTTTTAACAGCTCTGCCTTCAGCTCTTCTGCTTTGGGAAATGCAATCTCCTTTAATTTCTGAGACACAAAACAGAAAACAGAATTAGAACAATGCCAGAAAATTAGAGAATCCAAAAGAAGACTTAAGTCAAGGTGGTGACTGCAACATTTCCCAAAATGATTTAAAATACCCCCTACTGTACCATACCTGCTACTTCAGAACTGTTCTGGTGAAATGGCCTTATCTCCTATTGCAGGATCTGGTACTTTGATGCAGAGACTACTACTTTTATCTTGAAGTCAGTCTGTGCTGCTCTGAAGCTTTTAGATGGGCAACAATGAAAGTGAAGACCCACCTTTACTGTATCTTTCTTTTCAGGAATGACAGCAGATTTGTAATCGCGATGCTTTGGTAGTTTCTCAATAAAGAGCCTAAGGAAACAGTTCAAAATGATTATGAAGCAAATGGTCCAAATGTCCATAAGACCCTAAAGCTATGCAACCCCCTTATCCGGAAGCCCTTACATGAAAGGTTCCAGAAGTGCAGCGGAGGGAGAGCTAGTACACCTAGCTGGGCCATGCTCCTTTCCCATCTCTATCCCCCTAAAGAGCCAGAGTCTTTTCCTCTACTCCCAAACTAGGCAGCAAGCACCAGACTCCTACAATGAAAAGGATGGCCAAAAAAATTTTTAAAAGCCTTTCTTGTGCCCAAAAATGTACCTCCAAAGAAAGAGATCTTTTTCTTGTTGTGACATGACAGGCTTTCAAAGGAAAGGGCTTCTGTCACAAAGCCATGGGCAGAAGTAAGAGAAAACCATATTTC
Source organism: Hylobates moloch (assembly GCF_009828535.3). Classification (NCBI taxonomy): domain Eukaryota; kingdom Metazoa; phylum Chordata; class Mammalia; order Primates; family Hylobatidae; genus Hylobates; species Hylobates moloch. The sequence continues at coordinate 8,516,981 of NW_026652290.1, read as the reverse complement.
CTTACTACTTCTAGCTTTTACGTAACCTTTAACTTTGGCTTTTTTTCCTTTGGGATTCGTGTTCCTTCAAAAAAGAATATTAGTTTGCATCATACAAAAATGCATGGAAATACTTAGTGCATGTGTTCTATGCATGTAGTATGTGCATATTACATGTTAGTATGCATTGTCTTTGATGAAAAGTGCTTAGATAAATATAAGATGCTAGATTTCATCTTTTGGTTCTCATCCATGGCTCTAAAGCTCAGTGGGGAGAATAAACTGAATCAATTCACAAATCTCTAACATTTAAGACATCTACTTAGGGGCAGTGAAAATAAATAAAAGCCCAGTAACTTGTCACAGAAAGAAATTGGCAGATTCAGAATTTCAGTATGAGCAGGCTGGCTCCAGAGCCTATTCTTTTAACTACTACACCATACTTCTTCCATATGGTTTCTGGAATGTCTAGAACTACTGGAGGGATTCTGAACAAAGATGTCTTTTAACAGAATTAAGTTGTAATAGACAGAAACTGAGATTAAAAAAAAAATTGAAGGTAGCTTGCTGACAGCTCTAAAATATTATATTGTAGTTGGGATAAACTCTTTTCTACTTACTGCCCATGGGGCAGAAGTAATTGGAAGAAGAATCCTCAATAAAGAAAAAAGATGATCCCCACCAAAACAAACTTTCTAAAGATAAGTCCTCATCCTTCAGTTCTATATTAGGCAACAAGTTTCATTTTGATCCAACTTGATAAGGCTCCTCAAGGCAGGGATGGACTCTAAAATAAAAATGGTTCTTTAAAAAGCTTCCTTTTGGGTTCATGAAGAAGATATAAAAGAGGCTGGGTGTGGTGGCTCATGCCTGTAATCCCAGAACTTTGGGAGACCGAGGCAGGAAGATTGCTTGAGCCCAGGAGTTCAAGACCAGCCTGGGTAACAGGGTGAGACCTTGTCTCTATTTATATTTTTTAATTTTTATATATATATACATATATATAAATATATATAACAAAACATAAAAAACACAAAAATTAGCTGGGTGTGGTGGTATGCACCTGTAGTCCCAGCTGCTTGGGAGGCTGAGGCAGGAGGATCTCTCGATCTCAGAAGTCTGAGGTTACAGTGAGCTTTGATCACACCACTGCACTCCAGCCTGGGTGACAGAGGGAGATCCCGTCTCTATTTGAAAAAAAAAAAAAAAAAAAAAGAAAGAAAGATATAAAACAGTTTCCTTGAAGTCTATATTTAAAAGACATACAGATTCATTTGTTCAAACCATAAAGTCCTGAAGAATCTATTAAGATAAATAAGATATATTTCTTATATTTTAGAGACTGATAGATAATTCAGTAGAACTCTCACCTTAGCCCCAAAAGCCAAGATACATATTAATATTTACTGCCTTTAGCAGGCTGAATGTGCTTTGTATTGACGCCTGAATCAGCTAAGAAAGTACTATGATGTCATATAAACACCATGTTTTATTTTCACTTATGCTCTTATTATAGAACTAGACTGTGAGCTTCCTGAGGCCAGAGATTTCTGTGTTTCATGCTTCTTTGTATACTCCTTGGAAGCCAGCACAGTGCCTTGTAAAAAGAGGCACTCAATAAATATTTGATGAATAAACATTACATACATGTACAAGTATGTATGTATACACAGTAAGTCCTTAATGTTGATAGGTTCTTGGAAACTGTGACTTTAAGCACAATGACATATAACAAAACCAACTTTACCATGCACTAATTGACATAAACAAGAGTTAAGTTCCTTTGACCTATCCTGGTCACAAAAACACCAGACTTCTAAATACAGACCAAAACACTTCTAATATTAAACACTGAAATAAATATGAGCCATACATACATTTAAGAAAGACTTATAAAAACAAGTAAGTAAATGATTTACCTGCTTATTCAGTGCCAGGTGGCCAGAGTCCATCCCAGCAGCTCAAGGCCAAGGCGGGAACCAACCCTGGAGAGGATGCCATCCCATCGCAGGGCACACTCACACATACACTTGCACTCACTCAGACTGGGGACAATTCAGACATGCCTGTTCACCTAATGTGCAGACCTTTGGGGTGTGGGAAGAAACTTGAATACCCGGAGAAAACCCACACAGACACGGGGAGAATGTGCAGACTCCACACAGACAGTGGCCCCAGGCAGGAATGGATTTTTCTTTTCTCATCAACATTAAAACAAAACGACATTGGACAAAACGACATTATTTGACAACCTGCTGTATTTAACCTGCCGTATTTATTTACTTTGCTTTGTAAGTATACAAAGAAACACGAAGTATACACAGAAATGAGGGCAGGGGTAACAGAATAGATAAGAATAGGCGTGAAACTTTTCACCAAATACCTCTTTATATTACTTTGACTTTGAACCATGTAATGGAATCTAGTTTATAAGTAAAAAAAAAAAACAAAAAACAAAAAACAAACAAAAAAAACCTCCCAGACCTGTACATGAGTAGCTTTCCCTTGCTTCAACAACTGTAGCCAGTTTTCTGAATGGGGATAGATGGGCAAAAAGGTCTCCTGAAACAGACAATGGGCAACATACCTCATTACTCATACTGGAGGTAAAGGAACTTAGTGGTTATTAGGGCTGGCTCTGGAGCCACTGTGCCTGGGCTCAAATCCTGGTTTTGCCATTTACTAGCTGTGTGACCTTGGACAAGTCACTTAATCTCACCATCCCTCAGTTTTTTGCAGGGGTGTCCAACCTTTTAGCTTCCCTGGGCCACACTGGAAGAAGAACTGTCTTAGGCCATACATAAAATACACTAATACTAACTAGCTAATGAGCTTTAAAAAAGGTGATATCTGCCATCATAGATAAGCAAAAAAGTCCTTGCATTCAAAGGGTTGGACATGGCTGATATCCTGTCTATAAAATTGTATAGATGGAGACAAATTAGTACTCCCTGACAGGCTTGCTGTGACACTTAACGAGACAATAAAATGCTAAACACAGTATCTAGCACATAGTCAATATTTGCTATGGGTTTCTATGATTTTTTTTAACTAATAAACAAAAAATGTGAGCAAGAATAAGAGATGAAGATGCTAACCCAGCATCATGTACGGGTCTGGGAGTTTTTTCTTTACTTATAAACTAGATTCCATTACATGGTTCAAAGTTCTATCCTAGAAACTTTCTAGGGATAGAAAGCGGTGGCCCAGATGTATACTGTTCTCTGGGGTTATATCTGGTTGAAGTCTGGAGAGAGGAAAAGTACCAAAGCCAACAAAGATATGATTGCAAAAACACAAGCAAAATGACCTAATAAACAATGAAAAAAGAAGACATAAGCAGAAAAGTAAATACAAAAGGTGGATATATGAAATAATGCTGAATTCACTTATAATTAAAGAAATACAAATTAGGATGAGATACCATTTTCATCCATCGGATTGGCAAAGGCGTAAAGGTTAATTATACCTGGTATAGAGAAATGGGGCTTAAAGGTTGATCATACCTGGTATAGAGAAACGGGATCCCCATACAGTGTTAGCAAGATTGTAAATTAATATAACCTTTTATCTTAAGGGAGGGAAAATGGAAGCTAATTATTCAAAATTTAAAACGTGTATATCCTTTATTTTTAATTTGTACTATTTTATTTATTTTTTGATTTTTTTTTTGTGAGACAGAGTCTTGCTCTGCTGCCCTGGTTGGAGTGCAGTGGGGCAATCTCAGCTCACTGCAACCTCTACCTCCCAGGTTCAAATGATTCTCCTGCCTCAGCCTCCCGAGTAGCTGGGATTAGAGGCACCTGCTACCACGCCCAGCTAATTTGTGTATTTTTAGTGGAGATGGGGTTTCGCCATGTTGACCAGGCTGGTCTCCAACTCCTGACCTCAGGTGATCTGCCCGCGTCAGCCTCCCGAAATGCTGGCATTACAGGTGTGAGCCACCGCAACCAACTTAAAATGTGTATATCCTTTAAACTCACAATTCTATTTCTAGGAATTTATTCTAGAGATCATTATAAAACAGTACAAAGATATATGTATAAAAATATTCAATACAGCATTGTTTTAAAAAGTAGAAAAAACTGAAAAAAACAAAAAACAACAAAAAAAAAACCTAAATGTCCATCAATAGGGGATTGTTTAAAAAATAATGTGCACCCAAATGTGAAGACAATGTAATCATTCACCCATTCATTCAGTGAATATTTACTGAGCATCTACTATGGGGTCCAGAATTATTCTAAAGGTTGGGGATATGGCAGTGAACAACACAGTCAAATATTCCTCCCCACCATAGAGTGTACATTACAGTGGAGGAACAGACAATAAACAGAAGTATGCTAGGAAAGTCATTAATAGGGAAGGGGGATAGAAAGTGATAGGGGAATGGTTGAAATTTTAGATACAGCAGCTAAGGAAGTCATCATTAAGAAGGAGGCATTTGAGTAAGGACTAGACAAGAGTGAGCCATGAATCTGGGACTGTTCCAGATTCGTGTTCCAGGCAGATGGAATAGCCCTGAGGCAGAATGAGATGGCTCAGTATGTCCTGATATGGAAAGACACTACTGTGAAGAAAGCAAGTCGCAGAACAGAATACATGGTATGATCCCATTGAAGCTTTAAGGAAAAGGACACGTGGGGGCCCCTATGAGCTTAATCACATCTCATCCATGCCAGAAATACAATAGGGGCCACCTCTGATAGATGAGACTTCTCTTTTCACTTTAATATCTCCCTTGTAGTGTTCGAAAAATTTTTTAAATCATGAATAAGTGTTAATTTTGTATGAAAACAACTAATTCAAAAAGTCAAGCAAAGGTTCTTTAACATGGGTGCATTAAGGATCCTCATCTCGACTCTTCCAGTCTTAAAGTTACTCAGCATGGTAAGCATGATCACAAATGGAACCTTCTTCAGTCTATAAACCCCAATCTCAGCAAACATTTTCAACACAGGTGGCAGTTCATTTTCAGAAAGAGGGTTGGTGTTCCAGGAGGCTCACACAGCAGACAGGAATTGCCTGAATACTCTCACTCCCTTCTGGGCAGCCTAGTTGATGACCATAAAAAGCTGTGAAAGAATCCACTGCCTGGTTTATTGTCTGCGCTCATCATGAAAATATGTACTGATTTAATATGCTGAACTCTTTCTTCTATACTGGGGTCTGCAAAAGGCAAAGCATTCCTACATTAGGGAAGCTACTAGGGGGGAAATATGCCTGAGATCATTAAGATGCCTGAACTGCTCCAGGAAAAGGAACAAACGTGCCTTTTAAAATCCTGAAGTAAAGAAAGTATCCACAAAAGGTCTAGAACAATAATTCTCAGTAGTAGGGGAGGCAGAGGAGTGGTGAGGCAGATGTATACTCTGCTCTCTTTTCTCCTCGGTTGTAGTAACTGCCAAACCTGAGCCACTGTTATTGACAGGAATGTACTAAGTAAAATACAACAGAAAACAGACTGAGAATCACTGAGCTAGAATTTCTTTGCAATTGCTGTGATTTTCTGTTCACAGAATCAGAATCAGAATCAGGATTTTAAAGGTATCTCCAAGAAAAGTGAAGGTAGCTACATTACTTCAGGTAAAGCCAATACAACAAAATTCCAAATTAAACTCTAAATCCCACAAATCAAGTAAATGAGCTGCTAAATCTCATCCGCACCAACTCTCCTAGTAGTTCATCATTTTAAATGGTCCTATAAGTGACAGGGACACACTCCCCATATCAGTCTTGCTGTTAACACTAATATGTCACTCATAACACTAAGTGACATAAAAAACAATTCCTTAGGCATCCATGTACTCTTAATCCTATCCCCTCTTGCCTTCTGAGGAGTTTATTAGTACAGCTAAGCTCTCTTCTGGACCATTAGCCTCTCCTCCTCCATAGGATCCTTTTCCATCAGCAAAAACATGCTCTAAAATCTCCCAACTTAAAATACATACACATGTTCACATGCTCCTTGTCCCCCTTCAACTACTTCCCCATTTTTCTACTTCCCTTCCCATCTAAACTTCTCCAAAGAGTTGTCTATACCGGGGTTGGCAAACTACAGCTGTTGTGCCAAATCCAGCTAGCCATCTGTTCTTGTAAACAAAGTGTCATTGGAACCAGTCACATCCATTCATTTATGTGTTGTCTATGGCTACTTTCACACTATAAAGCAGACGTAGTCACAGAGAGAGCAAACAAAACCAAAAATTTTTACTCTCTGGTCCCTTATAGAAAAAAATTTGCCACCTTCAGGTCTATATCCTTTGCCTCCATTTTCTTACTGTCCATTCACCTTTCTACCCATTCTAATTAGGGTCTCTGTAATCCTTCTAGCGAAATAGCTTACCAAGATCACCCATGACATCATCTTACCAAACCCAAAGGCCAATCTTCTGTCTTCACCCATCTGACATAGATGGCTACTCTCCTTTTTCAAACACTAACTTCTTTTGGCTCCCATGACACCACACCAATCTCTCTTGGATTTCCTCCTGCCTCTTGAACCTTCCTTCAAAGAAAGTCTCCCCTGTTGACTCTCCCTCCATTAACTAACCTCAGGGCTCAGTCCTAGGCTCCTTCTCTTTTCATTCCCTAGTCTTATTAACAAAGATACTTGATCTTTTATGTTCCATGGATCCTTCTGGCATCCGGTGAAGCCTATGGATCCTTCTCAGAATAATTTTTTTAAGGTATAACTTAAAGTACAAAGGATCACCAAAAATACCCCAATTTTATTGAAAACGTTTTCAAAAATTTTAAAAATTGTGATATATTCTTCTGTATTAATGTGTTCTTTTTTTTTTTTTTGAGACGGAGTGTCGCTCTGTCACCCAGGCTGGAGTGCAGTGGTGCGATCTCGGCTCACTGCAAGCTCCGCCTCCTGGGTTCACACCATTCTCCTGCCTCAGCCTCCCGAGTAGCTGGGACTACAGGCATCTGCCACCATGCCAGGCTAATTTTTTGTATTTTTAGTAGAGATGGGGTTTCACCGTGTTAGCCAGGATGGTCTCGATCTCCTGACCTCGTGATCCGCCAGCCTTGGCCTCCCAAAGTGCTGGGATTACAGGCGTGAGCCACTGTGCCCGGCCTAATGTGTTCTTTATCAATGCATTTGATAATGGGATATAGCTGTAGGTCTAATAATTCTGTACTGTAATTCTGAAGTAGTGATGTTTAGATGCTAATTTGAGATGTCAGCAACAACTCTAATGCAATATGAAAATATCTTGATTTCTACTGGTGACAAAATTACAATATTATTACTACTATTGCACTTTGAGGCCTACATTCAAAATGGAAGGAAATGCTAAATTTCAGTCACTGGTTAGAAAAAACAAGAAAAGTTTTTCCTGTTCCGGTTCACAGATCCCCTGAATTCTATCAATGAATCTCTGGGAGGTTCCTGGACCCCGGATTAAGAGCCCCTTCACTAGAAAATCTCAGGCATTCTCAGGCCCTTCTCTGCATGCCTCAGGAATCCTGAGCCCCGGGGACCTAGTCCTACAGAGCAGCGGGCCAGGCCTAAGCCTCCATTTCTTCCCCAGCCCCTGGCCCAAGGGTCGAAGTGGAGATGGCAACCCCTCCCCAGCGTGCATGCACCTCTGCTGGCAGGAGGCCAAGCCTCTGGCCGCAGGGCCTAAGAGCCAGGCTTATTCAAGCTCAGTTGAGGCCACCCTTTGAGCCCCAGGGAGGAAGAAGGCCCTGTTCCCCAGCCGGCAGCCACTGCTCTCCCTCCCAGCCTCTAGTCTCTGACCCTTAGCAGTGCCGGGCCAAGCGGAGTGTTCTCACCAGTCATCTGCAGGCTTTAGCCATCCAGCCCTTTCCCCTGCCCAGGGCTAGGGCTGGACGGGGTCTACTCCTCCCACAGCTCCCTCCTCCACCCCTCACATACACAACTTCTTGGCCCAGCCAAGCAAGTCCAGGTCACAGAATGGCACCAGAGGGGTCTGTGGTCAGCCACCCCACCTTGAGGGCAGCACGGGCACCACGGGGCGGACGGGAGAGGGAGGCTGCCAGGAGCCTCCAGATGCTGCCTGCTGGCCTGCAGGAGAGCCCTCCAACAGCTGCTGCTCCTGCCTCGGCAGTCGCCTCACCTCCTCCACCCAAGCCCCTATTCGGAGGCTCCGTGGTCGGGCCAGCCCTCGGCTGCTCACAACTGATTCAGTCTCCCTTCTTCACATGGCGAAAGCGCAGCAGGCATGTGTGGAAAGAATGTACCTGTAGATGGGTACATACCACAGTGCTGTAATTTTGTACGTTGCAATCATGTAAATACATGTATGGATTTTATTATATACATATATAAAAATCTATAAAGGCATATTTTTAGAAAAACAGTGCACCACTACTTCTTTGAAAATAGTCTGAATAAGAATAAAATTAATTTCTACAGGAGGAAAAAAAAAGAAAAAGAAAATCTCAGCCATTCTCATGACTTCAGAACCATCTGTATGCTGAGGACTCCCTTGTCTGTATTTCCAGCCCAGACCTCAGTCTTCTGAGTTCAGATTGGTACATTCAACCTCCCACTTGACATCTCTACTTGGATATCTCACAGGCATCTCAAATTTTAACATGTCAAAAAAACCCCAAACATGAACGGTTAAATCCCCCCGCTACCCAGCCCTCTTTAGATACCACTTTTCCGATCTCAATACATGGACTACCCCATCGTTTAAGTTGTTCAAGGCAGAAACACGACATCAACCTCCGCGGTATCTTTTTTCCTAAGCGATTAGTAAGTCCTGTGGACCTGACCTCCAAAATACCAAATCCATCTGTCTCTTTCCATGTTGCCACACTACTTCAAGCCACCAGCCTGCAAGAATTTCCTAACTAGTCTCCCCGCCTTCTCTTAACACTTGCTCCACCATTTACCACACAACTGCCAAAATTTATACTTTAAAATATTGATTGGGCATGGAGGCTCACAACCGTAATCCCAGCACTTTGGGAGGCTGAGATGGGAGGATCGCTTGCGTCCAGGAGTTCGAGACCAGCCTGGGCAACATTAGTGACATCTCTTTTTTTTTTTTTTTTTTTTTGAGACCGAGTCTCACTCTATCACCCAGGCCGGAGTGCACTGCCGCGATCTCGGCTCACTAAAACCTCTGCCTCCCGGGTTCATGCAAGTCTCCTGCCTCAGCCTCTCGGGTAGCTGGGATTATAGACGTGGGCCACCATGCCTGGCTAAGTTTTGTACTTTTAGTAGAGATGGGGTTTCACCATGTTGGCCAGGCTGGCCTCGAACTCCTGGGTGGCCTCCCAAAGTGCTGAGATCATAGGCGTGAGCCACTGTGCCCGGCCGAGACCTCATCTCTTTTAAAAAACAGTAAGTAAATTTAGGTCTGAATCCCACTTAAAACTTTTCAATGGCTTGCTGTTACTCTCAAGATAAAAAACAGACTCCTTACCATGGCCCATGAAGTCCTGCATGATCCAGCCCCATGTGCCTCTCCAGCCTCACCTGGAGTCATCCTGCTTTTCTCTGGCTATACTCCAAACACAATGATCTTGCAATCCCCAGAACATGCTAAGGTCTTTCCCACCTAAGCACATCTAAACACGGAGTTCCCTGTGTTTTAATGCTCTGCCCTATGCTCTTGGAATGACCAACTTTATTGCATCCCTCAAGTCTCAGCTTAAATATTATCTTCTCAGACAGACCTTACCCTGACTACTCTAGTCATAAACCCCTGCTTATTCTCTATCACAGTACTCTTAAGTATTTTCCTTATTTCAACTACAGCTGACTTTTGGACAACATGGATTTCAATGGTGTGGGTCCATTTATACACGGATTTACTTCTGCCACTGCCACCCCTGAGACAGTAAGACCAACCCCTCCTCTTCCTCAGCCTATTCAACATGAAGATGACGAGGATGAAGACCTTCATAATGATCCACTTCCACTTAACAAATAGTATCTATATTTTCTATTCTTTATGATTTTCTTAATAACATTTTCTTTTCTCAAGCTTACTTTTCTGTAAGAATATAGTACATAATACATACAATATATAAAGTATGTGATAACTGGCCGGGCGCGGTGGCTCACGCTTGTAATCCCAGCACTTTGGGAGGCCGAGGCGGGCGGATCACGAGGTCAGGAGATCGAGACCATGGTGAAACCCCATCTCTACTAAAAAATACAAAAAATTAGCCGGGCGTGGTGGCAGGCGCCTGTAGTCCCAGCTACTCGGAGAGGCTGAGGCAGGAGAATGGCGTGAACCCGGGAGGCGGAGCTTGCAGTGAGCCGAGATCGCGCCACTGCACTCCAGCCTGGGCGACAGAGCAAGACTCCGTCTTAAAATAAATAAATAAATAAATAAAATAAAATAAAGTATGTGATAACTGACTATGTTATCAATAAGGCTTCCAGTCAACAGTAGGCTATTGGTAGTTAAGGTTTTAGAAAGCCAAAAGTCATACATAGATTTTTGACTACGTGGGGAGTTGGCAGGTGAAGTGGGTGGATCACCTGAGGTCAGGAGTATATATATATTTTTTTTTTTTTTTTTTAGACATGATCTTGCTCTGTCCCCAGGCTGGAGTGCAGTGGCATGATCTCGGCTCACTGCAACCTTCACTTCCTGAGTTCAAGCAATTCTCCTGCCTCAGTCTCCCAAGTAGCTGGGGTTACAGGCACCTGCCACCATACCAGGCTAATTTTTGTATTTTTAGTACAGATGGGGTTTCACCATGTTGATGGGGCTTGTCTTGAACTCCTGACCTCAAGTGATCCATCCACTTCGGCCTCCCAAAGTGCTGAGACTACAGGTGTGAGCCACTGCGCCCGACCATATGTATATTTTTGATTGCATGGGGGATTGGTGCTAACCTCTGTGTTGTTCAAGGGTCAGCTGTATTTATTTGCTTATCTGTTTACTGTCTTCTCCCATACCTATAAAGGAACACCAATAAGGATAAGGGCCATTTTACTCACTGCTGTCCAGGACCTAGTGCAGTGCCATGTAGATAGCAGGTATACTCAATACATATGTGTTGAATGAATATGGTTTTGCCCTGAAAGCCCTTTCTATTGTGGGGCAATAGGATTCTGAAGGCCCTTCAGAAAATACCTGGTGCAGTGATTCCATGATTCTACTGAACTTTCTGAATTAGTGTTTCTCCAAAGGAATTGTGCCTCTGGGTTTCATTCTGAGAACAATCTACAAGCTTATAGGAAATACGTAAGAATATTCTTTCTACCAGCAGTAGCGTATATAAAGAAGACAGAGTCAAAAAAACTGCAGGAAAATAAATAGTGTGCCTAGGAATGAAAAACTCATAACAGCAAAGAGAAGTAGTAATATAATTATAATTCTATGAAACCTTAACAATACTGAGGCCACATGACATGGCATAATGGCATTAAAGAACTACAGATCTTTAAGGAAACAGGTGTTAAGTTAAAGCTGCCTCCAAAGATAGTGAACTGTAACCTAATTTAATGTATAAACAAACTGTAACTTAAGAGTTAGGTTACAAGTATAATAAATAGCTGAGTCTCAGCCAATCATAGCAGCTGAAACCTCCAGCCAATTGGAGGCTAAAGCCTGCCAAAACATGACCAAATAAGGCAAACACATAACTGTAGCCAATCAGGCTATTTCTGTATCTCATTTCCTTTTCTCTGACTATAAATATAGCCTGCACAACCTCCACTATGGGGTGGAACATTCTGTACCAGTTTTGGTCCTGAGTGTTCCCTGAACCTTTTTCTACTGGATTAAACTCTGTTAAATTTGACTTGTCTAAGGTTTTCTCCTCTTAACGCAGGCAACACTTCTAAATAAAAAGGACAATAGCAGTCCCATTTCTCCACTCTGCAATTACAATACGAATTCTAGACAGTCCACTCTTCCACATACTTTTCTTTGGAGCACTGGTTCTCAGAGGTGATTCTGCCCCTGGGAGAACATCAGATAATGCTTGGTGACATTTTTGATTGTCACACTGTGGGGAGGGCGGATACTGGCATCTGGTGAGCAGAAACCAGGGGTGCTGCTAAACATTCTGTAACACACAGGACAGCTCCCACCACAAAGAATTATTCAGTCCAAAAGGTCAATAGGGCCAAAGTTGAAAAGCCCTGCTTTAGAGGAGTATGTGATAAAAAACTTAATGTGATAAAACTGGTATGTGTATATCATCTCTTGGAAGATATCTAAGAAACTACTAAGAGTGATTGTCTCTGGGGAGGAGAACTGAGGGTTTGGGGGGAAAAGAGAAGTGGGTGGGGAGACTTTTTTTTTTTTTTGAAACAGTCTCGCTTTGCCACCTAGTCTGGAGTCCTGGAGTGCAGTGGCACGATCTCACTATAACCTCTGCCTCCTGGTTTCAAGCAATTCTCCTGCCTTAGCCTCCCAAGTAGCTGGGATTACAGGCACACGCCACCATGCCCGACTAATTTTTGTATTTTTAGTAGAGACGGGGTTTTGCCATGTTGGCCAAGCTGGTCTTGAACTCCTGACCTCAGGTGATCCGCCTGCCTTGGCCTCCCAAAGTGCTGGGATTACAAGCGAGAGCCACTGCGCCTGGCCGAGACTTACTTTTTAACTACAGTTATTCTTTTGTGCCTCTGAATTATGTACTATATATATATAACCTACTCAAAAATCAGTAGTAAAATAACCAAAAAATAGCCAGTGTGGCACATGACTATGATCTCAAAAGACTACCTCTGACTCTAGAACATTACTAAATGGAAAACAAGAAGAACAGGACCTATGTTGTAGAACAAATCCTGAATTAGGAGTCAGAAAACCAAGGTTTTGTCACTTCAAACATAAGCATATCACCAAACGCTGAGTTTGTTTCCTCATATGTAGAATGTAGGGTAGTGTACCCTATTCCATGCACACAGAACTGTGAAGATCAAATGAAATTATGCAGGTGAAATACACTATGAGCTACTAAGAACCAAATACATTGTAATTTTTTTTTTAAAGTCCTGGTATTGTGAAGGAACAAGATTAGAAATGATCAATAAGACCTTTAACATTATTTCCTTTCTAAATTACGTTATAATTGTCAATGGAGTTTTAGAAGTTGTCTGCTGTTAATAGTACTGAAATTTTCTACTTACGCTGCCTACCCTAAGATGATAAATAACTTAAGGGAAAGGTCTTATTATGATGAGCCACACAAACTGTAGGCAGTTACTAATTATTTGATGATTTGCATGATTACGATAAAGGTTAAGAGGAAAAAATTTTTTCTTGTATCACTAAATTTGCTACAAAATAAGTACAAGTGAGGAATTTTGGCTCTGCTAGACCCCAACAATAATCCTATAATTGGCTGCTTTAGTAGAAAGAGAACAGTAAAAGCATTCATCAGTACATAATATGTCTAGTTTAACCACCAACTCTTTTGTCTAACAGCTGGGCTATGTGGGCATAGGCCAAAGAACTAAATCTCTTACTCATAAATTACTGAGTCATGAAAATAACACCTTCAGCACTCATGTCTTTGAATGGCAAGGACAGCCAATATGTAGGAGTTGCCAGCAAAAATGATTAATGTTGATGATATTGTGAAGTTCTGTGGTTTTAGCAATTCTGAGCCAAATAGGCGAGGCACCAGTCACCAGAAAGGAAAAAGGAAACTGTAGGTGTCTTACGTGATATACTTGTTATAGAGGATGAAGGCATGTTCAATGTTGCCTTCCTCAGAGTAAATGGATGCCATTCGGATAATCTCAACTCCAGAGCGGAAGTACCGACGGGGTGGAATGTCTTCATTCACCTCTACCGCACTACCCAGCTGGGAGAGAGCCCTCACCCGGTCTTCGGGCGGGAGGCTCACATCTCCATGGTCAGACATCAGGACCAAGTTCTGAGACAGAAAAAACAGATGGCATCAATACCGTTGCCCTCATCATCCCAGCACAGTCTTACAGTTTATCTCACAGACCTCTACCTTAAGAAGAAAATATAAGAGAAACATACCAAATGCTGTGGCTCCTATTAAATAAGGACTTTCCTACAAGAAGGCTGAGACCCTCAAGGAAGCCCAAATCACAACGATGACAGGACTGGCAGACTAGAAAACGTACAACCCCTGTACCATAATTAGGTGGTATAAGGAGTAGAACCACAGTGGACCAACCAAAGGTTCAGTTCAAGTTAATCAAATTCCTTGCCATTAGGGGGCCCCGCACACAGCACTGTAAAAGTGGGAACAGCATCTTTTATTTTCTATTATTTCTCCTTCCAGATACCCACATACCTCTACCCCAGTACCTGGCAGAGTGCGCTCAGTGAACTTTCGTGAGGATTGTTAACTAACCTCAAGGTTGACCATTTTTACTTAACCTGAGAGTAACTGACATTTTCTGTGGTGTCCTTTTTCATATTTGAGCACAAGGCGAGTAAGGGGAACTGGTCTGGGAATTAATGCTCATAATTGTAACTCTGCTTACTAAACCACTATAGTCAACTATAAAATCATTCATTCATCATTATCATGGCAAGGGATTTGAATCTTGAAAACAACCATTTACTCATCTTCATAGACTAAACACTCAATAGCAAAAAGGCACGATGGTAACTTGCACTGCAAAAACCGCTGGTGTCCCAAAACTCCAGTAATTCTAGTCTTTCTAGATATAGTTGCTGTTAGAATCAGATTCCAAATTCCAACCAGATATCACCACTATCATCTCCAAAATAAATCTGGGCATTTGACACACATTGCATTACAGCAAACCCTAATCAGTATGCTCTACAATATACAAACTACAGTAGAATAAATCTTGGAATTCAAGGCCCTGTGGCAACTGGCCCTTCCCAACAGAGATCTTTTGCTTCAGTCAGGATTCCAATCCGCCCAGGCATCCTCACATTTCAGTTTCATTTACCTATCCAGTTTTTCTTTTCTACTACAACTCTTCCCTAAGGGGTGGTCTTCTCTCAGCCAATTCCATCTTTAGGTCTCTTCAATATTCGGGTCACAATTCCTCCACAAACCTTCCCCTCTAAAACACCCTCACTAATAGCACAAAAGCCGTGAGGACTACTAGGGATGCAGAGATAGTCCATCTCTCACGAGGCCTCTTTAGGGACTCAGAAAGCCGCAAGCATATCTAAAACCTCCCCAAGTAAATAGTAAACCTAGTCCACAGCCCATGAAAGTTAACTGAAACAGAGGATGCTTGTTGCATCTCAGTACCTCTTGGGAGAGGTTCTTGTGGGTTAAGAAAGGAACCACCTCCCGAGGCCAGGAAGCGGCGCCGGTTACCACCCGGTTGAGCAATTCCAAAAAGGGGATGCAGCATCTGCAAATGAGGGGGAAAGGCGGCGTAAAGGACCGAGGAGGAAATACGAGTAGGAGAAAGGAAGTAGCAGGAATGAGCGGAGGGGGCGTATACAGTAGGGAGGGCTCTATCGACAACGGCTTGAGGAACCCTTCTTGAAGGCACTCAAGACCGACTTGCCAACCCCAGGCACAATCATCCAGGGTTTTCGGGATCTTTCAAATGCAGTAGGCGGGGAAGCGCTGGGCCTGGCTGGTCAGGCGCCAGCCCGCGGAGACCGAAGCCGTCGGGTGCCTCGAGTGAGGCAGGCCGGGCAGGGGACTCGGGGAGAGTAGGCTGCAGGCCCCACACTCACGGCGGCCGCTCCCCTTCAAAGTCCAACCACGCTCGGAGGCCCTGCCCCACCACGTTCCCGGGACCCTTCCCCACCTTTCCCCGCGGATGACACTCGGAGGTTCCGGAAACGTCACATCCGGCGCCCGCTCCGCCCACTCCCGCTGGTCTGTCTATTACATTCCCAATGATTTAGGACTTGGAATGGAGAGCTAGTAGGTGGGGCTAGAATCGGCACCTGCGGAAAATCCGACCAATGAGGAGCGAACGACACAGCGGCCATCTTGGTAAAGGAAAAGGAACAAGGAAGAAAGTGGAACCAATTACCAAGCTAAGGTTTATTTTTAAAATTATTTTGATTTGGGGTAGTCCCTCATCACACTCACAATACTCCTGCATTTAAGGAGGGATTGCTGATCCCAGTACAACTGCAGACTTAGCTAAACTAACCAGGATTTATAAATTGGGGGACAGAAAGTCTTTCGAATGTATTTTTTAGCTTGTATTACATTCTACACAAAAATTGGTAGTCTTAGATATTAGGCAATATTTAAGACTAATTTTATTGCTTAGAAAAGAACATAAGTCTTTTTTTTTTTTTAAGACAGGGTCTTGCGGTGTCACCCAGGCTGTCACAGGAATGCAGTGGCATGATCATAGCTCACTGTGGTCTCCAACTTCTGGGCTCAAGCGATCTTCCTGCCTCTGCCTCCCAAAGTACTGGGATTACTGGCGTGTGCCACCGCACCCAGGTGAGACTAACGTTTTAATGTCAAAAAACCTATAAAATATTTGAAAAAAAAGCGTTCAATCTCTAAGAGCCGCTATGCAAAAGCAGTGGGGACACAAAGATCTGTGTTATACTGTTCCTGCCCTGAGACCGGGACAAGGTGGTTTTATGCATCAAATACAGAATGGCACGTTCTGCATGTAGATGTGTGTCTATAACGAATCCATATACATCCTCTTTACAAAAAGGTCCTACAAGCTTGCTAGTCATTCTGTCTCAGGAGACTTTGTGAAACATTAGGCTTTGGTTTAAAAGTCTAAGTCTCTGGGGGACACTTACCCAAAATTTGGGAGCCTCCCTGTGAGTTTGTTAGTGTGATGGCATGACGTATTCTTCAAGGTCTAGCTTAAATCCCTATTTCAGGTGTTGCCTCCTCCACCTAGCCAGCCTCCAGATCACTCATTTCTCCCAACCTCCGTTGTGTATATTTCTGTTGGAGTTACCTGAAGTGATTTTGTGTAGTCATCAACTTTTCAGACTTAGGGTTGAAGGTACTTGCTTGCATCATCACCTCCCCTTCTGCCCCCAGCAAGCATTAATGTGCATGGGTCTACTATCAACTCTCATGGATCTACTGCAGATAAATCTGGGATGATAATTGTACAGGATACTCTACTGTGTCTTCAAAACTCTCTCTACTGACTCTCTTCAGAATGTAAACATGATGGGTTGGGCCTAAAGAAATTGATGCAGTGGAGATGCTGGTCATTGGGTGGGCATGTAGTGCAGATGGGGTCCTGGCAGGAGGCAACACAGGTCAAAATCTGATCCATTCAACCTCTCACTCAATAAATGTTTACTGAGTGTCTACTATGTGCCAGGTTCTGTTCTAGGTGTTAGGGATACCTCAGCAAACAAATCCAGCAGGTGGATACTCTAATGGTGGAAGCACAGGTAGAAGTACAGCTGGTGGGGTAGGGAACGGGCATCTGCTCCCATTCAGCACAATCTCTAAAGTAGTTCTTTTTTTTTTTTTTGTAATGTTTAGCTTAACAAGTAA
Source organism: Hylobates moloch (assembly GCF_009828535.3). NCBI lineage: Eukaryota > Metazoa > Chordata > Mammalia > Primates > Hylobatidae > Hylobates > Hylobates moloch. Next base: position 8,499,617 of record NW_026652290.1, on the reverse strand, counting down.
AGAAAATTTACAAACATCCTAGATTTTAAGATTATGATGAGAAGACTTTAAGAAGCTATAACTGAGACACACATATAAGGGGTGTGCATAGTCATAAACATAGCCAGCGCCACATAGAGGCTGTTCCTGATATTAGAAAGTTAATATGCCCAGATGCTAGCAGTTCTTAAGGTGATGGCTAAGTGAATATAGGAAGCAGGATCTAGTCTTTTTAGGGAGAGAATTTGTAAATGTTGATCAGAGTTTTTGACATCTGGGGCAAAGTTCAATACTCAGCTTTCTAGGGACCTGAAATAAGAAAATCTTGGCCAAGGTAAAAATTTTACATTCCTCATTTCTTGTTTAACTGGAAAAGTTTAAAAACTGCACAATTTTGTATACACAATCAGGAAATCAAAGCTATAAAAGATTCTTGGCATAACTGATGAGAATATCCTACCTACCCCTGCCCTAAAGATTGGAGGCTACGCATGAAAGGTATTCCTTCAGCAAATAGGCTTCAGCAGTTCACCTGGCAGACTAAGACCAGGTTAGGAATTGACATGCTCTTTCCTTCCGGTGCTCACTCCCAGCCATGAATACTTTTCCTGAATATAGCAGCCTCCATCTGGCCTCTTGCATATGCCAACGTCAGGTCTCCTGCACTCCTGCATGCTCATTCCTACTTGCTCATTTTTGGGCAGCAGCAAAAGATGCCTAGAAGGTGAAGTTCTTAATCTGAAATGTAGCATCAGGGTTTAGAAAACACAGGCCTGGACCAGGTGCACTGGCCCACGCCTGTAATCCCAGCACTTTGGAAGGCTGAGACAGGAGGATCGCTTGAGCCCAGGAGTTCGAGGATATAGTGAGCTATGATTACACCATTGCTCTCCAGCCTGGGCAACAGAGTGAGACCTCTAAAAAAAAAACAAAACAAAACAAACAAAAAACCCAGGAGGATCACTTGAGCCCAGGAGTTTAAGGCTGTGGTGTGCTATGATCTCACCTGTGAATAGCCACTGCATTCCAGCCTGGGCAACATAGTGAGACTCCTACTGCTAAAAA
>NW_026652290.1:8498315-8498473 GCF_009828535.3 Hylobates moloch | reverse complement strand
TTTGCCATGTTGGCCTTGCTGGTCTTGAACTCCTGACCACAAGTGGTCCACCCACCTCAGCCTCCCCAAGTGCTGGGATTACAGGTGTGAGCCACCAGGCCTGGCCACTAATGATCTTTTTAAAGCAAAAATCAGATTCCATCACTCCTGGGCTTAAA
>NW_026652290.1:8484235-8498215 GCF_009828535.3 Hylobates moloch | reverse complement strand
GCACTCCAGCCTGGGCGACAGAGCGAGACTCCGTCTCCAAAAAAAAAAAAAATAAATAAATAAAAATAAATAAATAAATAAATAAATAAATAAATAAAAGAGGCCGGGTGCGTGGCTTATGCCCATAATCCCAGCACTTTGGGAGGCCAAGGCAGGTGGATCACCTGAGGTCAAGAGTTTGAGACCAGCCTGACCAACAAGGTGAAACCCTCTCTCCACTACAAATACAAAATTAGCTGGGTGTGGTGGCGGGTGCCTATAATCCCAGCTACTCGGGAAGCTGAGGCAGGAGAATTGCTTGAACCCGGGAGGCGGAGGTTGCAGTGAGCCAAGATTGCACCACTGCACTCCAGCCTGGGCGATAGAGCGAGACTCTGTCTCAAAAAATAAATAAAAAATAAGAGAGAGAAGCAGCACCTGCCCTGGCCGCATGCTGAGAGCCCATTCTGCCCCCTCCTCCCGGCTCTGCCCTCAGGTGACCTACGGCTCCTTCGACTACACCTCGCTGCTGTACCTCTCCGACTACCTGGAGGACTTCGGCGGAGGGCGGTTCGTGTTCATGGAGGAGGGCGCCAACAAGACGGTGGAGCCAAGAGCTGGTAGGAAGCGTGGGCGGGGCCTGGGCGTGGGGTCCCCAGCTCAGGCAAGCGGCGTGGGTGTGGGGGGCGCGCCTGGGAGCGAGGCTGCATTCATGGAGCACCTGCTGTGTGTCGGGCCGGTGCTGAGTGATTCCCAGGTCTAGCGCCAGTCCCAACACCCAGGAGGCCGGTGTCTACGGGGCCACATGTCTGAGGTCACCGTCAGTCAGCGGCAGAGCTCCCCTCCATGCCCTGGTGCGCATCACCTTGACAGGCGCCGTCCATTTCTCTCCCTGGTGTGTGTCACCTTGGTGGTCAGGGTCCCCCTCCCTCCTCCGCTGGAGTGCGTTCACCTCCGTACCCTTCTCAAAGAGACTTGCGACCTAAGATTAGACGAGGCCCCAGCCCAGTGTCGGTGACCGAGTGCCCTCCTCGCTGGTGGCTGGGAACCCCACCGGGTGGCTCTGCGGTGCTGGCTTCAGAGCCCATCATGCTGGACCTTGCAGTCCCAGAGCCCCAGCCATGCCCAGCCTGGTGCAGACACAGCAGTGCCAGTGAGCATTTGCCGAGCGGACAGTCATCCTCTGCTCCTTGAACTTGTGAGTAACACAAGCCCAGGTCCTGGGGTGGGAGGGTGTGGGGAGGGAGGAACCCCTGTTAGGGGCCTCCTCAGGTGGAGCCCACGGCCCTGACCCCAGATGCAGCCGAAACTCGCACAGGCCCGGGAGCCCTCTGGACTGTGCCAGCGCCATCCACCCGCCGCTGCCTCACCCATCCCCAGGGCACTGCCCTCACCCTCTGCTGCCTCACCCGTCCCCAGGCACCCTCTGCTGCCTCACCCGTCCCCAGGGTACTGCCCTCACCCCCCCCCCCGCTGCCTCACCCATCCCCAGGATACTGTCCTCAGCCCCCGCTGCCTCACCCGTCCCCAGGATACTGACTGTCCCCAGGTACTGCCTCCACCCTCCCCCTGCCTCACCCATCCCCAGGATACTGTCCTCACCCCCCTGCCCACCCTCCCCAGGATACTGCCTCACCCGTCCCCAGGATACTGTCCTCACCCCCCCCCCCCCCTCCCCCCCCCGCCCCCAGGGTACTGCCCTCACCCCCCCCCCCCACCCCGCTGTCTCACCCATCCCCAGGGTACCGCCCTCAGCCCCCGCTGCCTCACCCGTCCCCAGGGTACTGCCCTCACCTATGGTGTGGCCTCTTGGCACAGTTGTTCCTCCTGCCTGGCTGCTCAGTCAGACCAGGGACTGTGTGACAGTCAGGACTTTTCTTTTATCTCTTTTCAGATCTCCAGCTTGTTTATTTTGAGATTCCTGTTATTTGTACTTGCCTTTCTCAGGTTAGTTTAGGACTTCAGTTTGCAAGCTCAGTTTGAGGGACTCTCTCTTTCCATGACTACCTGTGGCAGGTGGCCTGAGCTGCCCGGCCACTTCCTGCCATCCTGCCTCCCTCAGCTGCTCCCTGGCCACAGGCTGGACAGTTCCTGCTGCAGCCAGTGGCTGGCCAAGCCCACTCCCTGCAGCTGGCTTCAGGCCATGTGTGTCGCAGCCCTGGGCACAGTCTCCCCTGGTGTGGACTGGGGGCGTTTGGCCTGACTGCGTCCTGGACTCTCTCTGCCTTCATGTCAGTTGTTCTGAGTCATCTCTGCATTAGGGGAAGGGTTTGGACGTCCAGCCTCTGCAAGCAGGAGCCCAGCCTGTCTGCCCTCACCCCAGAAGTCCCAGTCACAGCAGTTTTGTGGGAAAATGAAAAACTCACAGAGCACAAGACAGGCGTTTTCTTGAGAAGTCAAAGCAGCCAAAGCCTCCTGGGACTCGAAATTACACAACTTTTTAGCATATTTTGATCTTAGTCATTTTAAGCATGATACATACTTGAGTCAAACATTTTGTATCACGATCTTCTTTCAGATAATTAAAACCTGTCTCCTGCATGGGTCTCTAATTGTGTGTATCTATGTGTTTACCTGTGATTTGGTGACTTTTTTTTTTTTTGAGATGGAGTCTTGCTCTGTCACCCAGGCTGGGGTGCAGTGGTGCGATCTTGGCTCACTGCAAGCTCTGCCTCCCGGGTTCACGCCATTCTCCTGCCTCAGCCTCCCGAGTAGCTGGGACTACAGGCGCCCGCCACCACGCCCAGATAATTTTTTGTATTTTTAGTAGAGACGGGGTTTCACCATGTTAACCAGGATGGTCTCAATCTCCTGACCTCGTGATCCGCCCGCCTCAGCCTCCCAAAGTTCTGGGATGACAGGCGTGAGCCGCCACGCGCAGCCATGTCGCAGTTCTTACCATGAGTGGCAAATGCCAGTTTTCTTTGTAGGGCAACTTTATCGAGGAAGGCAGAGTCCTGTGCTCAGGGGTTCCCAAGACCACCTTTAGGTCCAGTGACTCACTGTTGGGACTCACAGAAATCAGCAAAACCATTATACCCTTGGCTGTGGTTTATTACAGTGAAAAGAAATGGATTAAAATCCACCAAGGGGGCTGGGCGGGGCGGCTCACACCTGTAATCCCAGCACTTGGAAGGCTGAGGCAGGCGGATCGTTTGAGCTCAGGAGTTCAAGACCAGCGTGGCCAAGATGTCAAACCCTGTCTCTACAAAAAATACAAAAAGTAGCCGGGTGTGGTGGCGCGCACCTATAGTCCCAGCTACTCAGGAGGCTGAGATGGGAGGATTGCTTGAGCCTGGGAGGAGGAGGTTGCAGTGAGCCAAGATCCTACCATTGCATACTGCATTCCAGCCTGAGAAACAGAACCAAACCCTGTGTAAACAAAAACAATAACAAAAAACAATCCAGCAAGGGGAGAGGCCGTGGGGCAGGTTGAGGAGTGACCAGGTGTGAGCTTCCCACTATCTTCTCCAGGAGTTGGGTCAACAGCTCTTAGTTCTCCCCCAGTGATGTGTGATGATATTCAGGGGTGTCACTGACCAGGGACGCTCGGCCGAGCCTTGGTGTCCAGGGTTTTTACTGGGGGGCTGGTGGTGCAGGCATGGCTGGCCTCTGTCCTCAGCCCCTCTGGATGCTGAGCTGCTGCTCTGTGGCCCACGTCCCACCATAAGTCACATTGTCAGTGTGGACCATCTGGTGTGGCCCTAGGTCCCCAGTAAACAGGCTCTCCTATCAGGCAGGATGTTCTGAGGGCTCAGAGGTCCCTCCTAGGAGCCAGGGCAAAGGCTGGGCCTCTCTCTGGAGCATGCAGGGTGTGCACCGCCACCCCTGGAGTCAACCCTTTACCACACAATCCCCGTCCTGTGCCCCAGGATGTTTTTGTTTCCAGATGATGTCTTGTGGGTTCCAAGAAGTTAATGAACCGAGAGCCAGTGAAGCTGCTGGTGCAAAGGCTGGGGTCAGGTGTCCTTCGGGGACTCACCACCCGCCCGAGAGGGGAGAGACACATGGGATTCTGGAACCTGAGAGCATTGCTTATTGTTGATTCCCTGGTTGCCGTGCTGAGTCCTGCTTTAAGGAAGCGGGTGATAATCTATCTCATAGTCATTTACTAAAGAAAGTGCACCTTAGGCCGGGCATGGTGGCTCACGTCTGTAATCCCAGCACTTTGGGAGGCCAAGACAGGTGGGTCATGAGGTCAGGAGATCAAGACCGTCCTGGCTAACACAGTGAAACCCCGTCTCTACTAAAAATACAAAAAAAATTAGCCAGGCGTGGTGGCGGGCACCTGTAGTCCCAGCTACTCGGGAGGCTGAGGCAGGAGAATGGCGTGAACCTGGGAGGTGGAGCTTGCAGTGAGCCGAGATGGCGCCACTGCACTCCAGCCTGGGTGACAGAGCGAGACTGTCTAAAAAAAAAATAAAACAAAGTCCTTTTCTGGCCCCGTATTGGTCTCATCTCCGTGTGAGCCTTCAGTATTGTGGATGGCGGGGAGTTTCGTGTCCTCCCACAGCTCACAAGGCTCAGTCGCCCTCCATCCTTCCCCCTGTCCTTTGGTGCCTCTGTTTGCAAGATGTGCAGAAACACCAGAGGGCCAGCGGACACCCTCCTTTTACTGAATGCTGGCAGCCTCCCGAGAACCACGTCTGCCAGCAGCAGGGAGCAGAGAGAGCAGACGAGCATGGGCGACTGAGGTCCCAAATGGCGCGAGCCGCTGGGCCCTGTGCACAGACGGGCCTGCCTGCTTGTTCCGATGTCTCAGGCTTGATTGAAGCTGGAAGAAACCAAGGACAATGTGTCCTTTAGAAGTGTAAGGTCAGAAGGTGCCCTGATTCCAGCCGACCTGGAAAAGGACGTGTCCTGCATATCTGGAGGTGGCCCACACGGTCCAGGAAAGATCGGCAGCCTTGCCTGCATCCCAGGGCGCTTCCCAGCCTCCATTAAGAGGCGTCCACTGCATCCACGTGATTTCTTTTGCTCCGCTATTTCCGGGCACAGTACGACTCCCTCTTGAAGCTAGAATGCCCTGCACACCCGGGATGGACTTCTCTCCCCTTTCAAAGATGGAATCAAGTTTGCAAATGTGAAAGGAAAGAATTGCGTTTCCAGCGGTAACCTCTGAAGGGGAACGAAATTGTCACAGGATGTCAGGAGCCACGTCAGGGAGCACGGTGTCCTCTGAGTCTCAACGCCCCTTGCTTCCCGCTTGGTGACGGTCGATGGCTGTGTCCAGCAGTGAACGCTTTACCGCAAAAACTCTACAGTGGGGCAGTGGGGTAGGCAGCGCCACTTCCATATTAAGGCAAATGAACTGAGTCTCTTGAGATAGGCCCCTGCCTCCAGGACCTCTCAGGCCCTGGACCCTGGTTGCTGCGGTGGAAGCTGCCTGTTCAGGCGTCATCTCTATCACCCCTTGAAGGGAGCCAGAGAGGTGTTTGCGAGTTGGACTTGTCTTTCCTGATTCTTTGTTAGAACACCCCCAGGGCTTGGTTTTTGTTCTCAACCTGTGATTAGAAGTAAGATCCTAAAGTGTCAGACCTGGAAGGCCCATGAGAGCTGAGGAGATCAAATGGCCTGGGGTGACTGGAGCCAGTGGTGGCCTCGTCTGCAGCTCCTTCCTCTGTCCTGCCCACCACAGAGTCCCTGCTGGCCCCAGGGTCCCCTCCTCCGCCACAGGTCCCCTGAGCATTGCTGAGTTTGTTTCTCCAGCTCCTCCTGCTTCCTGCAGAAGCAGTTCCCCAGAGGGGCGATTTCTCCAGCCTGCCTGGTTGGCTGTGTTGGTTGGTTATAGTTGCTCTTTCGGGCGACCGCAGACCCTCTGAAGGCCATGGCCGTGGGGTGGCTCATGGTCTCCTCTCTGTCTTCTCTCCCAGGTCGCGTCTCCTTCTTCACCTCGGGGTCCGAGAACCTGCACCGCGTGGAGAAGGTCCACTGGGGCACCCGTTACGCCATCACCATCGCCTTCAGCTGCAACCCCGACCATGGCATTGAGGACCCAGCGTTCCCGTAGCCGGCAGCCGGGCCAAGGTGACTTCAGGAGGGCCCGTGTGGAGGCAGCCGCGCCAGTTGTGCACCCGCCCCCACGTCCACCCGCTCCCGTTGCACAGAGTGCCTTAGGAATTCTCCGATTCTGATTTGCTGATGTGTTAATCTTTTCATCCGTGAGTAAATGGAGGGAACCAGCTTTTCACTTCTCCAGCATCGCGTGTGCTTGGGCTGTAGGCCTGGGAGCCTGAGCTGGAGGCCAGCCCCTCCCTCAGGAAAGGGACCCAGCAGGACGGGGCGCAAGTCCCCATCTGTGAACGGACGGGACTCATCCACCCAGGCCTCGTCCGGGTTCAGCAATCCCCCAGCCCATCAAAGACTGGCTAAAGCATCAGCCATAAATGGGGACAAACTTGGGGCCAGCAGCTTCCACTGGGGTCTCGGCATCAGCAAACCGCATCAGCTTTGGAGAAGGGTCCCTGAGTGGCGGCTCTGGAGGCAGCAACGGGGTCCTTTGGGGTGGGTGGGAGTTCTGCTGGATTCAGGTGGAGGTGAACATCTGCTGTTCCCACAGCCCTGCATGCACCCCCAATGCTGCTGGCCCACAAATCACCATGGGCACCACGGCCCCACCACGCCAGGCTCGGCCCTGTCAGTGGCCAGCATCCCGAGGGCCAGAGTCCGAGTGTCCTCACCAAGGAGGCTCTTGGCGTCGCTATTCCGGCTCCCGTGGGCCTTCTGCTGGGTCGAGGCTAGGTCTCCTCCTCCCCCTTTGCCCTGGCATTAAACTGATGGTCAGGCTGGGTGCAGTGGCTCACACCTGTAATCTCAGCACTGTGGGAAGCCGAGGCGGGAGGATAACTTGAGGTCAGGAGCTCAAGACCAGCCTGGCCAACATAGCGAAACCCCGTCTCTACTAAAAATACAAAAACAAATTAGCCAGGCGTGGTGGTGCAAGCCTATAATCCCAGCTACTGGGGAGGCTGAGGCAGGAGAATCGCTTGAACCCGGGGGGCAGAGGTTGCAATGAGCCAAGATCGTGCCACTGCACTCCAGCCTGGGTAACAGAGTGAGACTCCATCTTAAAAATATAAAAATAAAGTGGTGGTCAGAGGAGCCCCGAATAGACCAGCTGTGGAGAGGCCTGGGTGGGGTGGCTGGCAGGGAGGGCAGGCCAAGCCCAGTTTCTGCCCACAGCCACCTCAAGGTGACTGTCCAGGGGTTTGGGCACCTTCCTGGGAGGGGGACGGCCGCCCACCCTGAGTGGTGTTGAAGCCAGGCTCTCCTGGATGCCCTGACCCAGCTGCCTGGGGAGAGCCCTGGGCCCTTCCTCCCTAGGCCCCTCCTGCCTTGGTCCCTCCTCCCTCAGCCTGTCTGGCATAGATCCATGTTCCCCAGCCCCTGGCACAGGTACCTCTGACTGGAGGAGGCCCCACCTGTGGCCCGGGAGCTGATCTGGGAATTGATAAAGAAAGGGGCAGCGTTCCTGGGCCCTGGGAAGGAGTGGGCGTGAGGCCAGCTGAGGCATGGTGACCCCTGGGTGCGGGGGACTTGGGGGCCGCACCTCAGTTTGCCCAGGGCCCCTCCTGTACCACGGGCCTTCTCAAGGCTATTGGGGCCACGGGCCACATGCGGAGGACGGTGTGGGTTAGGCTCCCTGGGTCCACAGCTTCTGCCCGTGTATGGGGAGCCCTCCTTGGTCAGGGCTGCAGGCTCTGGGCAGGTGGGGCAGGAACCCTGAGGCTCCTGCGCCCTCCCATGGCCTCTGACGTGGGACACTGGAGCGAGGCACGATTCTGAAGGACTCCATGGATCTGGGAGGATGAGGCTCACCTCCGGTTGTGGACAAAGCTGTCCTCGCGGGGCCGGCTGCTTCACGGACGCTCTCTGGGTTGGGCCGGTGGGCCCCATCCTGGGTGGGAAGTCGCCTGAGCCTGGGCCACCCTTGAGCTTCTCCCAGTCTTGACTTTCCGGAGGGTCCGTGGCTGTGGTCACGGTCAGGGCAGGTGGGAAATGCTGCATGGAAACCTGATCCTGTCACCTTGGAGTAAATGACGATGTCGCCGGCTTCTCGCCACGTCTAATGGATAAATGCATTTGAAGAAAGTGGGTGTTGGGTTTGTTATGGGTTACAGTGTTTTTGAAATACGTAAATTATTAGTTTGATTTTCATTCTTGGCTACTTATAGTATTCATGATAAGCACAGAGGTACTTGGACAAAGAAATATATTCGGGCAAAAGCAAGAATTTCCTTCTTTTGCGGAGCATCAACAAAGCACGAGGCAGGAAGAGCACGAAACAGGAACAGCAGATGAGGATGGGCGGAGGAGGCGGCCCCTGTGCCCGCAGCAGTGAAAATGGATACCGAGGCTCCTCGTGTGGCGGAAGAGGGCGTGGGGGTCCCCCGCAAGCCAGTCCATCTCCGTGTCGTTCCTGGGGACGCCCGACACATACTGGAAATATCCGAGTTTCAGGAGAAGAGCGGGTCGGGCCCCTCGCCGTCCCCTGGACTCACTTTGCATGGCTGCACCTTCCTCCCCAGGAAGGGGCCCCGTGGCTCCTGTCTAGCGTCCTGGGAGCCAGCCACACCCTGCCAAGACGCACCTTCTTTCTTCGTGGTCTGGGCCCCTTCTCCGTGTGTCTCTGTCCTTCCTGTCTGCTCCCAGCCCCAGTGTAGGCGTTGGATCAGGTCCTGGCCGGCTTAGGGCAATGCCAGGCAGCAGCCACTCCCTCACGGACCCCAGGGTCCCAGCAGCCCCTCCGGTGGCCCACCCCCGGGGGCTTGCCCCACCCCACCTGCCAGCACGCCCTGCCTAGAGGGCAGGGGAGGGTCTGTGGCTGGAGACCAGGGCAGGTGCTCGGGCCCCTGACAGGCCCTGCCTGGGCTTTCCTTCCTCCATAGCCCCTTGTGAGGCCAGGCCGGGCTCACTGTCCCCACATGCCCCTCGGCTCTGGGACCCCGCACCCAAGCCCTCCTGCTAGCCAGTCCTGCCCTGCATCTTCATTTCGGCTGGCGTGTGTGGCCACCTCCCTGTGCTGGGCCCTCCCTGGGTGGCCACGCCGTGTTCAGGGCTCTGGAGCATGCGGCCCTCAGAGGGGAGCCTAGACTCCTCAGCCCGGATCAGACCTTGCTGGCATCCCTACCTCGCTGTCTGCCCAGCCCCCTTCCCATGCTCACGCCTGCTGGCCCTGGAGTCCTGTCCATAGTGAGGTGGGTACGCTGGCTCCTGCCTCTCCTTGGGCCCCTCCCTCCACCCCTGAATCCACACCCCCCAGGACTGCCTCTTAGCAGCGTCCCAGGGAGAAGGCTCCTGGCCCCCAGCTGCCCGGCCTGGCATGCAGATGGCCGCACACTAGAGGCCAGGGGAAGGTGGAGGGAGGATGGGGGAGGAGAGCCTGGGGACAGAGATAGCCCCTCCCCATCAGGCCCCAGGCCCAGCCCTGGCCTGGCTCCCAGCCCCCGAGAGGAATTTTGGTTCAGGGTGGCCAGGTCTGGCCGAAGGGCAGGGGGGCAGCAGCTCCGGTTTCTTGCTGACTTCTAGTTCTGGAGTGAGACACAGCTATGTGTTTTTAACACGCTGTGGGGTGCTGGAGGCCACCTGGACGGACGGAGCCCGGCCCGACGTCCTGTGAGGACCCATCAGTCCCAGGCACCTGCATGTGTCCACTCCAGGGATTCCCAGCACTGGGCCCCAGGCACGGCCTGGGTGGTCCCTCGAGCTGAGGTACCCTAGCTGTGAAACAGGAGAGGACTCGGTTGGAGAGCAGCCCAGTGGTGGGCTCTGCCAAGGGGGCTGCCGTCGGGGCCATGAAATACCCAACAGCCCAGCCCAGGCCGCTCGGCCTGTGGGTTGCTGTGGGCTTCAGGGAAGCGGGGGTGGGGGGGCTTGCCAGGAGGTCCCCTTGGGCTGGCTGGAGGTGACAGGGAGATCCCAGGCCTAGCTGGCAGTGGGATCTGCAGGGGCCCCACATGGGGAGGGCAGAGAGGGGGCTGGGGCTTGGACCGGAGTCTCCAGGCCGCTGACCGTTGGGGCTGTGTCCTGCTCTGACCTGACTCACCCCCCAGGCCCTCCCAGCCTGGGTCTCCTTGGCTACAGGTGGGCAAAAGTGACAGGCCAGAGCTGCCCAGCCTTGGGCCAGTGCCAGCCTGTGCACTTGTCCTGGTGGCTTGGGGCACACGACACCTCTGAGGCCTGGGTCAGTCCCAGGAGAACTGGCCTCCCCTGACCCCTGCATGGGGCTGGGCACTCGGCCTGGGAAAAGCCGGAGTCTGGAACAGCCTGGCTGTTGGCCTTGGCAGCCTCGCTTCCAGCCGGGACTGTCATCTGTCTGGAATTCAGATGGAAAAACCTGCCCTTGTGAGTGATGAGGGAAGGTGCCAGACAGCATGGGTTGCACTGAGTGCTTTCCTAGGGGCAGAAAGGGGCTGACCCTCCGGGTGGCCAGGAGCGCCCCTGTGATGCTGTGCAGGTTCAGGGCAGGAAGAGCACAAGTCTTTGCCAAGCAGCTCCAGCCGTCCTCCCCGGCCAGGGCCGCCTCACCCCACAAGCGCAGTCACTTCTGCCACCCGCAGCGGCGGGCCGCCTTGACGTCCATTCCACGGGGACGGCCTCCCACAGCAGAGAGCGCCCGGGCAGGTAAACAGCGGAGCCTGCTGGTTGGAGGTGCGAGCCACTTCCTGAAGCACGCTGTTCCTGGAATGCCTGGGAACTCAGCAGCTCTAAATGGCAGGTGCTGCTTTGTTGAGGAATAACTCACGTGAAGTGCGGCTTGGGGCCTTGAGACTCCTGTGTCCACGCGCCAGTGCACCCCACCCTCCCCCCGTGGACACCAAAAACATGTTCTCCACGCTCACTATTGGGAAGGCGAGAGGGTGGGACCTGGGGGTGTCTGAAAAAGCCCCTTTGGACTTGAGGCCAGTTTGGGGAACGTGGCGTTCACCCCCACTGCCCTGCAGCAGCCCTGGTCAGGAAGTGGCGATCAGAAACCAAACCCCAGCCACGCCAGAGCCACCTGGAGACAGACCAGACGTGGGGCAGTCTGTGAGGGCGCCTGGCAAACCCATCACCCTCCGCAGGCACCTGCCGCCAGACATCCACTCCCAGCCGGGGACACAGTTCATTCATGCATTCCTTCACCCCCCCAGGCATGGACTGTCCGCTGCCTTGTTCTTGGGACCAAGGCCTGCCCAGGACACCTTCTCCCTCGCCATTTTTGCTCTGGGCTGAAGCAGCTGAGGGTGTGGGTTGGGGGTAGCAGGGGTGGGCATGGTGGGGGGATATGACAGTGCTGGAACCCAGCCCCTATCCTGATGCAGACGGGGGCCCCATCCTGGCTGCTCTGCTGCCCAGGGCCTTCCAGGGGAGCTGCACACCCCACACAGCAAAGGCCTCTCCAGCACACACCCTACCATTTACCCCATAGACCAAACCCAAATTTACAAAACCTCCTATCCAGCAGAGTCAGTGTCTCACAGAGGGATTTTCGGTCACCTTTTATGAAAAGAAATTCCTTTCCCAAGTGCACCTAATATCCAGTAAATTCTAGGTGCTTGCAGGGGGGCAACGGGAGGGCCCGTCCCTTGCTGGTGAGCGTCCACAGCATGGCTGAAGCTGCTTTGTGGAACAGGGAGACAGGGAGACAGCGAGACAGCTTCCACCGGCCCAGTGATTCTGCCCCTGGGTTCTACCCAGGGCAAACGAAAGCAGAGGCTGAGGCAGCAGCGTTCACAGCAACTTCCTTAGCGACTGCCCACCCAGGGCTGGACCCAGACAGCCGCCCCTCGGCAGGGGCAGTGATCCCTCGGCCAGGCCCCAGCAGCAGAAGGGAGGGAGCTGTGCTGCAAACTACAGGAGTCTGGACATGCAGGACCGCAGGCTGCAGGCTCCCATTTGTAAGGAGTGCTGGAACCAACAACACCTGCCAACGGCCTGCAGCAGGGACGTGGCCTCGCGGAGAGAGTCCAGGGGGCCTTGCAGCGGGGGTGGGGGGCCTTGTGGGGAGGGGCCTGGGAAGCCTTGCGGGGAAGTGGGGGGCCTTGTGGGGAGGGTCCAGGGGGCATTGCAGGGAGGGTCCAGGGGGGCCTGGCAGTGGTCAGGGCCGTGGGCACAGCAGAGCTGTGGTGCTGGGGGCAGCCAGCCGTGGACAATGTCAACTAGGACCTGTTAGAGCTGGGATCTTACTCTTGCTTTCAGGGCGGAAACGACTTTTGCTGAAATCCCCAGCGGGGCACTCAACCCCTATAGTGGGTTGTGCCATGCACTCCATTGTCGCCGCCCCTGACCGGCCCCTGGCGCTGTGTCCCTCCTACCTGAGCAGGCTCTGGTTCCAGCCCTGGACACAGCTGGGGTGGCCACGGGGATTCCTGAGGAGAGGGGCTGTCCACACAGCCTGGTAGCTTGGAGCCCCGGGACCCCCACGCCTGGCTCAGGGTGGGGCTGGGTGAGGTCTGAGTAAGGGTGCCAGGGAAAAGCAGGGCCTGGGGTGGGAGGGGAGGAGGGGAGAGGAGGAGAAGGGCCTCCAGGGGCGGTGCAGGGGGCAGGGGGCAACGCGTAGATGGACACGCAGGCCTGGGCCCAGCTCTGACCTCCCCAGCTGCCGGCCTCTCGCGTGCCATGTCCTCCTCGTCCTCCAAGGCAGGCGCCCGACAGCCCCACGTGCAGGAGACGCACAGCACTCACTGACCTCAGGCCTGGCTGTGTTCGCGGCAACCATGAAGGCCTCAGACATTCAAACTTTTTAATAGACCAGGCGTGGTGGCTCACGCCTGGAATCCCAGCACTTTGGGAGGCTGAGGTGGGCGGATCACTTGAGCCCAGGAGTTTGAGACCAGCCTGGGCAACATAGGGAGACCCTTGTCTCTACAAAAAATACAAACATTAGCTGGGCATGGTGGTGCGTGCCTGTAATCCCAGCTACTCAGGAGGCTGAGGTGGGAGGATCACCTGAACCGGGGAGGCGGAGGCTGCAGTGAGCCAAGATCACACCCCCTCTTAAAAAATTTTAGTAACAATCCTGATTTTAAAGCTGTGTATACCTTTTGGGAGAAATCTGGAAAAGACTCAAAAGCATAAAAAGTAAAAAAAACAAAAAACAAAAAAACTACCTAAAATTTCCCACCAAGGGCTAACACTGTTGCGAGATGGAGTCTTGCTCTGTCACCCAGGTTGGAGTGCAGTGGCGTGATCTCAGCTCACTGCAATCTCCGCCTCCCAGGTTCAAGTGATTCTCCTGCCTCAGACTCCTGAGTAACTGGGATTACAGGTGTCCGCCACCGCGCCTGGCTAATTTTTGTATTTTTAGTAGAGATGGGGTTTCACTATGTTGGCTAGGCTAGTCTCGAACTCCTGACCTCGTGATCTGCCCGCCTTGGCCTCCCAACGTGCTGAGATTACAGGCGTAAGCCACCATGCCCAGCCCACTGTTGCTATTTTAAAGTGTCCCTATCAAGCCTTGATGCGTACATGCACACACATGCACCCACACACTCCTACACAGCCACGTGTGCACATGACACAGTCGCAGTCACACACACAGCCACACGCCTACACAGCCATGTGTGCACACGTGACACAGGGTCGCAGTCACATACACATCACACGCCTGCACTGCCGTGTGTGCACATGACACAGTCGCAGTCACACAGCCACACACCTACACTGCCATGTGTGCACATGACATAGGGTCGCAGTCACACACACACCACACGCCTACACTGCTGTATGTGCACACGTGACACAGGGTCACAGTCACACATGACACATGCCTACACAGCCATGTGTGCACACGAAACGGTCGCAGTCATACAACCACACGCCTACACAGCCATCTGCACACATGACACAGTTGCAGTCACACACACAACCACATGACTACACAGCCATGTGTGCACACATGACACAGTCGCAGTCACACACAGCCGCATGCCTAGACAGTCATGTGTGCACACAAAACAGGGTCACAGTCACACACAGCCACACGCCTACACAGCCATGTGCACACATGACACAGGGTCG
>NW_026652290.1:8455920-8484058 GCF_009828535.3 Hylobates moloch | reverse complement strand
TTAAGGACACTTTGGAAGGAGCTTTGCTATTCTCTGAAGATACACAAAATCCTCCACTGCTCACGTCATAATCTATTTACCAACTGTGGAAAATTCCACGGTGCATGTGGTTTTTAAAGTGATGCTGAAGCGAGCACCTTTGTGCATACGTCTTGATCCACGTCTGATTTTAAAATTTCAGATAAAATCCTAGAAGTGAAATGGCTGGAGAGAGAGTCACAGCAGAGCCAGGGGCTCCGTCCTGCGTGGTTTCTGCTTTTGGTGTTGAGTCGTCCTTTCTGCATCAGAATTCTGACTCCTGAAATCACATTTCTCACTGTGTCTCTGACGGTTCTAGGTGCTAGGTCATACTTTCAATAATCTTTCAATAACCTTTCTGCTTCTTTTTTTTTTTTTTTGAGACGGCGTCTTGCTCTGTCGCCCAGGTTGGAGTGCAGTGCAATGGCGTGATCTTGGCTCACTGCAACCTCTGCCTCCCGGGTTCAAGCGATTCTCTTCCCTCCTCCTCCCTAGTAGCTGGGATTACAGGTGCACGTCACCACGCCCGGCTAATTTTTTTCGTATTTTTAGTAGAGACGGGGTTTCACCATGTTGGCCAAGCTGGTCTCAAACTCCTGACCTCAGGTGATCTGCCCGCCTCGGCCTCCCAAAGTGTTGGGATTACAGGCGTGCGCCACCGTGCCCGGCTAATTTTTGTATTTTGTGTTTTGGTAGAGACGGGGCTTCACCATGTTGGCCAGGCTGGTCTCAAACTCCTGACCTCAGGTGATTCACCCGCCTCAGCCTCTCAAAGTGGGATTACAAGCGTGTGCCACCTCGCCCGGCCCCTGCTTCTCATTTTAGAATACATTCACTGCTACTTCCTCTTCACTCATTGTGACTTTATACCCGGCATTTACATATAAAATTCTATCTGGATTTGAGGGTGCTGTCCTCAGTGCCCTTTCCCCGGGACAGAACGCTGCCTGGCCTGCACCCCTTGCCAGAGGGTTCCTGGCAGAGCCCTTTGGTGCTTAGGAAATGTGCAGAAGAGAGAACGCAGAGGGAGAGACATAGAGCAGCTGCCAGGCCTGACAGGCTCCAGGGCCCCTGCAACAATGGAGGCTTGGTGGGGCAGGGCCCAGCTGTGGGTGTGGGTGTGAGTCTGCAGTGGTGTGAGTGTGTGAGTCTGCAGTGGTGTGTGGGACCATGTGTGTTCCAGGAGGCAGGGGGCCGGTGCTGCTGCTTACAGAGCTACTTGTCACTGACGTCATTGCTTATGGAGGCCCCCTGGGTGGAAGTGCTCTGCGGGGTCGCCAGTGGGCGGGGGGATGTGCAGGCACGGCGAATGGTGGCTGGATGATGTGTTGCTGAGGACGGGGCCGGGGCTGGGGGCTGCACAGGGGCGCCCACTGCTGCCCCATCCACACCCAGGCAGGGGAAGCAGGCACCGAAAAGAACGTCCCCCTTGTGATCTGGGGTGCACTGTGTTGTGTGTGCCCACCTCTGCATCTTCATGGTTCTTTAATAAGAGGCGTTGAAAACAAGAGTGGGAATCAGGGCTGGGGGACTCACTCCCGGAACCAGGTGCTCCTCTTAGAGGAACTGCGGATCCATCTGCCAGCCTTTCAGCGAATGCTTTGTTTTAGCGCCCAGGTCTCCAGGTCTCCTTTCCCAGCCTCTACCTCCTCCGGTTTCTCAGAATCCGTTACTTAGATTTTTTTTTTTTTTTTTTTTTTTTTGAGATGGAGTCTCACTCTGTCGCCCAGGCTGGAGTGCAGTGGCGCAGTCTCGGCTCACTGCAAGCTCCGCCTCCCGGGTTCGCGCCATTCTCCTGCCTCAGCCTCCCGAGTAGCTGGGACTACAGGCGCCCGCCACCACGCCCAGCTAATTTTTTGTATTTTTAGTAGAGGCGGGATTTCACCCTGTTAGCCAGAATGGTCTCGATCTCCTGACCTCGTGATCCGCCCGCCTCGGCCTCCCAAAGTGCTGGGATTACAGGCGTGAGCCGCTGCGCCCAGTTGTCCCCAGTTACTTAGGTTTTATTTCATTTCTCTCCTGTCCCTGAGTCATTCACCCCTCGTTTTGTTTTCTCCTTTATCCAGGGGGTTCCCTCAGCCCACACTCACATGCACACGCGTGCCCCTGCCACCCTTTTCTTCACGTTACCCAGCCCTGCCCTAAAGCTCTGCCTTTCAGGGGAACTCTGTCCGCATCGGCCCCGTGCTGACATCCGTGGAGGACACACATGGTTGTAGATGCTTGCATGGCCACCTCCAGCAACTGTGCCTCACATCATGGGGGCTACCCGCCCTCTCCAAACCCAGGTGGGAGGAGGGGACCCACTCCCCGCCCTTGGGGACAGCAGGTCACCGGCTGAGTTGGGTGGAGGGTGGCACTGGGGTGGTCTTCTCTGGGGCGTGGGGCTGCAGGGCCCCTCCTGGGACTCGAGTCTTCAGCTGTGTTCTGACTTGGAGTCGGAGGGTCATGGATGGGACCATGTTGCTCCAGAAATTCCCTCCTTTGGAGCTTCTTGGCTCTGGAGATGTGGGGGGCCTTCCACAGAAGTGGGGGGTCTCCTGAAAAAGCGAGGGGCCAGGAGCAGTGAGCAGCTGCTGTGAGGCAGTCACTGCCAGTCACCATCATGGGCCCTGCGCCGCATGCAGGTGCTCAGCACAGATGCCGTGTTGGCGCAAGCAGACGGGAAGATGGTGGGCAAGAGGTTAAGCGTGGAGTCTCCCCACGTCCTGTGCCCCGCTGTCTGGGCTGCCGCCGAGAGTCTGCGTGTCAGGCGAGGACAGTGCCAGCTGGAACCACCAAGCCAGGGACCAGCTCTGGCTGTTAAATGTTTAATTTTAATTTTGCTTCTCTACAAAGATAGCAGCTTTAGGAATCAGGCTTCGGTTGAGAAAGAGAAAGCACCTCCAACCCCCCAAAGCTCTCCTTCTGCATCAGAGAAGCTTCGAGGATGCGTGGCTGCGGTGGCTCCTGGGAGCCTCTGGAAGGGGCATCATCAGCCCTGTCCCACCCTCCGCGGAGCTGCCTGCTCCCCGGGTGATTTTACCAGCAAATCGCTGTTTCTTTTTTTCTTTTCTTTTTTTTTTTTTTTTTTTCCTTTAAGACAGGGTCTCACTCCGTCGCCCAGGGTGGAGTGCAATGGCAGGATCTCAGCTCACTGCAACCTCTGCTGCCCAGGTTCAAGCGATTCTCCTGCTTTGGTCTCCTGAGTAGCTGGGATTACAGGCACCTGCCATCCCACCTGGCTAATTCTGTTGTATTTTTAGTAGAGATGTGGTTTCACCATCTTGGACAGGCTGGTCTTGAACTCCTGAACTCGTGATACACCCGCCTTGGCCTCCCAAAGTGCTGGGATTATAGGCATGTGAGCCACCGCGCCTGGCCTTCCTTTTTTCTTTTCTTTTCTTTTTTTTTTTTTTTTTTTTGGAATTTTAAAGATCAGATTTATTTGGAGAAAGCAAAAAACCCACAACCCAAAGATGGGATTCTACATCTAAGACATCTCCAAGATTACAATCAACAGATTACAAATCCCAGATTACAATCTACAGATTACAAACCATTTTCATAGAAGATATTTTTGTACCCATTTTACATGTATTCAGGAGTGGGGCGTACATCAGTCTCTATTTCAATTTTAACAGAGGGACAAGGTCGGGGAGTGGGATCCTTTTGTTTTTAAGGTAAAACACTCACGACAGAACTTGCACATTCAGGTGCACAGTTCTGTGGCACTGGCTCATTCACAGCGTCACCCAGTCACCGGCGTCTAGTTCCAGAGCACTTTTGTAACTCCAGGGGAGAACTGCAAGCGTTGCCCCTCTTCCAGGAGGCCCTGGGGACAGCGCTGCATGCTCATTCCCGACACCAGTGACAATCCTGCCAGCAGAGCTGTGCTCACTCCACTGAGGGGCGGGCACTGGAGGGACGGAGCGGGCATGACCCTCGCCCCGTGTTCAGACGGAGCCCCAAGGGGCTGGTAGTCTGGGCATGGCCATGGGGTGGGGAGGCGAGGCCAGGCTGGGGGAGGCCGTGCAGGGTCCCGGGCCGGGCTGGGGGCTGGAGGGGGGCAGTCGCCAGAGAGAGGATGGTTGGCCAAGCTGGGAGCAGGGGCAGGAAGTCTGTCCAGGAGGCAGTGAGGGGTGAGTGGGGCAGAGACCGCCAATGCTAGTGAGAGGCGGTACCTGGATTCCGTTTCTGATCAGACCTGAGCCAGGCGTGGATGAGAGCCCAGGAGGCCTGTGCCGCCAGCGACCTTGTCCTCTTGCGTTCTGCACCCGAAGCCTCAGGCCTCTGCCTGCCTGCCCTGCTCCACCCCTCAGCCGGAGCCTCCCCTCCTGGCCACCTTCCCTGCCCCATATCAGGTGCCAGACCAGCCGCCTGCACAGGCCTCAAAGGCAGGTGCACCCCCCACCCCGGCCAGACCCACAGGCTCCCCCTTGAGCTGCCGGTGTTGTCCTGGGGGTCCTGCCGGCCAATCCTCCCACCACTCAGACGTGGCGTCCCCCGCGCCGAGGCAGGACCCGGAAGCCAGCTAAGGGTTGATTGTTCCAATGGCAAAGCCACAAGGGATGGAGCCACACAGGCAAGGACGGGAGTCACAGGGCCGCTGGCAGAGAGGAGGAGGGTCCCAGGGGCGGCAGCCGCGCCATGGTCTCCACACGGGCCGGGCACTGGCACCTGCTGCCCTCCGTGACGAAGCCATGGTCTCCAGAAGCTGGGACTGGGCTGGAGCCTCCTGGAGACCCTCAGGGAGGCGCGTGGGCGCTTCTGGACATCACGTGGAGGGCGCTGAGGGGAAGCGAGCAAGATCTTTCCAGAAGGGGATGGAGGAGGGGCAGGGCCTGTGACTTGGGAGTTGGGGGGGCTCTGTGGAGGGGCTCCCGGGAGTGGCTGGGGCTTTGGGGCCCGTCCCCGCCTGGACTCCAGCCATCGCTCCGCGTGCTCACGCCGGGGCCCTGGGACCCTCGGGCGCAGGTCGGGCCGGGGCTGCTGGGGCCAGCACGAGGCTCTCAGTGGGCTGTGGGCTGCAGGAAGACAGGGAACGGCCCGAACAGCGCTGGAAGCGGGCGCGGAGCTGCAGGGAGGGAACGGGCCCCCGGCCTCCCCCGCTGCCCGGGCCCCGCACGCGGCCGCGCAGGTGGTCGCGATAGTTCCTGGTGAGCAGCGTGTAGAGGAAGGGGTTGGCGCAGCTGTTGCCGTAGGTGAGGCAGGTGGTCAGGTAGTTGACGATGCGCGCCGTCCGCGGCGCCAGCGGGGCCTCGTGGTACTGGGCGAGCAGCTGCCACAGCCAGAAGGGCAGGAAGCAGGCCCAGAAGAGCAGCACGATGCCCAGCACCAGGCGCAGCGCGCGCGCCCCCGGCCGCCGGGCCCGCTTGAAGGAGGCGCGCTGCGAGCGGCGGTAGGCGCGGGCCAGGCGCGCGTAGAGCAGCCCGATGAGCAGCCCGGGCCCCGCGATGCTGGTAGCGAAGAGCAGCGTCAGGTAGGCGCGGTGGGCGCGCGGGCCCCAGGCGGGCAGGCACAGGCTCTTGGGACCCCGGCGCACCAGCCGCATGGCCAGCATCACGGGCAGCGTCAGCAGCAGCGCCAGCAGCCAGGTGCCCAGCGCCAGCAGCTTGCGATAGCCCTTGGGGCGCTGCACAGTGTCCAGCGGCCGCAGCACCGCAGCGTAGCGCTCGCTGCTCATGACGGTCAGCGTGAAGATGCTGGCGTGCATGGTCAGGAAGTCCAGGCTGAAGAGCACACGGCAGCCCACGTCCCCGAAGTGCCACTCCTTGGTGACGTAGGTGGCCACGATGAAGGGGATGCTGAGCAGGTACAGCAGGTCGGCCAGCGCCAGGTTGACCACGTAGACGTACATGGAGGCCACCGCGCGCAGGGAGCGGCAGGTGACCACCAGGGTGTAGGCGTTGCCCACCACGCCCACCACGCCCATGGCCGACAGCAGAGTCCCAATGGCGCCCGTGGCCACCAGGTCCTCCAGGGAGCTGGGCTCCGTGGGGCTGGCCCAGGAGCTGTTGAGGGTTGCGTTGGGGCCGCCAGGCGGCTCCGGCACAGAGCTGCGGGTGGCAGCCAGCCCAGGGAAGCTGCTCGGGGACTCAGGGGTCAGCGCCATCTCTGACCCCTCACGACGGGCTCAGGGCTGGGTGGCCACTCCCTGAGATGGGGCGGGGGCACCTGTGGGCAACCAGCTCAGCCTGTGGGGAAAGAAGCCTGCTAAAGATGCAAGTCAGGCAACCCCTTCCGCTCCCACGAGGCCATTGTGATGGCCCCGTTCCCACAGAGTCACGTGGGCTCCCCAGTGCCCTCCGACTCCCGGGACTCTCTGGAAGCCATTAGCTCTGCAGTAGGACTTGAGAGCCACCAGATGAGCTGCCCCAACCCCCTCCCCGACCCCCGCATGCCCCAGCAGGACCCCCCTCACTGTAGGTCGTATGGCCTCTGGGATGGACTGGGCTTTTCTGAAAGCCAGAACACAGGAGGGCAGCCCCTGGGGCAGAGGTCGGCAGTGGACAGAGCTGGGAGTCCTGGGCTCTGCCCTGCCCACCCAGTGCGCACCCCCAGGCCTCACTTTCTTGTCTGTGCACAGGTGGAGCCCACTTACCCCGAGTCCTTTCTCGCATTTATTTGACTTGTATATTTTAAAAAATGTTTTCTTCGGATTGCAAAACTAGTAGCTACTGACTTTAAAAGTCCAAATAGAAAAACATGTAAGGTAAGGAGAGGAAGAGCTCTGCAATCTCCATTTCTCATACAGGGAAACGAATTCAAGATGGATTGCAGGCCTAAGTGTGAAAGGTTAAATCAATCAGTCAAGGTTCTGGAAGAAAACGGGAATACTGGCATGACCTTGGATGGGAAAATATTTCTTAAAAATGAACAAAAAATACTTTCAATAAAAAACTGAGCAAATGGGTTTCATTAAAATTAAGAACTTTACCAAGAGCATGAAATCATAAGCCACAGGCTAGGAGAGCATCAGAAAACATGTATCAGGCCGGTTGCTTGCGGTGGCTCACGCCTGTAATCCCAGCACTTTGGGAGGCCAAGGCAAGTGGATCACCTGACGTCAGGAGTTCGAAACCAGCCTGGCCAACATCTCAAAACCCAGTCTCTACTAAAAATACAAAAATTAGTCGGGCATGGTGGCCCACGCCTGTAATCCCAGCTACTCGGGAGGCTGAGGCAGGAAAATTGTTTGAACCCAGGAGGTGGAGGTTGCAGTGAGCCAAGATTGAGATTGTGCCACTGCACTCCAGCCTGGGCAACAAAGCGAGACTTTGTCTCAGAGGAAAAAAAAAAGAAGAAACTTAGACAAAAAGCTGGTAAGAAAAATATAGGGAAGAACTGCAAATTAGTAAGGAAAAGACAAACAACCCATTTGAAAAAAGAGACCAAAACCGTGACTGGGGACTCCCCGAAAAGGACACCCACGCAGCCAACAAGCAGGGAAATGCTAGTCACGGCCACAGGAGCACCTGCGTGCTGACAAGGATGAATGCGTGAAAAGGCAGACATCCTTGTCAACAGGCGTGGGGGCTGCGGAGGAGCTGGCCCTGCCGTTTCCTGTTGCTGGGAACCTGGACTGTGCCGCTGCTTTGGAAAACCATTGGCACGATTTGCAGAGTTGACCGCCTGTACCTTCTCACCCGGCAATTCCACTCTCAGGTTTGTACCTTAGATAAAGGGCTGCCAATGTCCAGAAAATGACAAGCGTGAGAAAGTTCACGGCAGCTTGACTCCTAAGAAGCTGGAAACAGCTCAAATGTCCCCAGTGGAGAGGGCAGGGAAGAAGGAGTCGCCGCTGGGGTCAGCAGCCTGGATGAAACTCACCGAGCGGTGGTGAGCTGAAGAAACAGACACAGGAGGCTGCCTGATTCCACGAGCCACGCTGAATTTAGGCCGAACACTCGTGGCTGCGCAGGGAGCAGTCTTGGCTGGGGTGGGGCGTTGTCAACAGGTGGGGGCGCTGGGGGCCTTCCAGGGCCTGGAGATGTGCCCTGCCCGCCCTTTCGCACCAGGCCGAGCAGCTCCCAGCTCCATCTGTCCAGAGGACCCTCACCCCGTTGCTGCCCCCACCCGGGGCATTTCCATAGCCCTCACCCAGGGGACGGCGCAGAAGCCGAGGGGGCACCGGGCTCCCCAGTTGTGCGAGAGCCCGAGTCACAGGCAGGGGGACAGTGGCCGCCGGGCCGCGCTCCAGGGTCGCTAGGAGGGAAGGGGAGGGGCCGAAAGTTCCACGGCACAGGAGAAGCCGCCTCGCTGGACCCCGCTCCCCTCGCCCAGGGTGGGTTCCCACCACGAAACCCCGGCCCAGCCCTGCAGAGGGCCCCGAAGGGCACAGGCCCGGCAGTCCCCGCGCGCTCCCGGTCACCCACGGAGGACCCACCTGCCTCCGGTCACTGAGCGGCCAGACCTGCCCGCCGAGCCTGGGGTCGCACGTGGGGGCAGCCGCTCGCGGCTCCAAATTCCTCGCGCAGCGGGGCCGCGGGGAACTTTCCGAGGCGCGCTCCCCTGTCCCAGCGCAGAGGGAGCGCGAGGGGCTCCGCGGTGGCCTCGGCTCCCAGAGCGCACGGCAGGGGCGCCTGCCAGTCCCGCCACCAAAGCCGCGCCCCGCGCCGGGTCCCTGCGCCGCCGCCACCTGCCCGCCGCCAGCTGGGAATGCGCCGCGGCCGCGCGCCAGCGCCGGGTATTAAAATAACCCTAGCGGGCAGCAGGCGCGCGGAGAGGAGGCGCTGGGTGTCTAGGGGGCGGCGCTGAACGCGCGGTGCCAGGAAGATGCGAGGGGCGCGGGGCCAGCGGGGTCGGCGGAGGGTCCCAGGCGGGTCTCGCGTCTGCGGAGCGAAGCTGCCTCCAGCCTGGCTTCTCTGAGGCTGACCCCGCAACCCCTCTTGGGTTCCCCGCCTCCAGCCTTCGCACCTGCGCCCCTCAAGCCCGTGTTTTCAGGGCACGGAGCGTGGGATTCTCCGTGTCCACCAAGTCCTGGACTCGCCCGCGCGCAAGTGGGGGGCGGGAACACCCCTAAACCCCGAGAGGGTCATAGAAAGGAGGTAGGGGAGGGAGGGAGTCACCCACCTAGGCGGGGACGGGCTCTTTGGGGGCCTTGACGATCCCCGCCCCTGTTGCGGGTCTCCCACAGATGCTCTTAGAAGCCCACGCAGCCTCTCCAGGCCCCAGCAGGGACTCGTGGTGGCCACATGCACGGAAGTGACGCTGGGAGCTGCAGAGCCCCGTGGGGTAGGAGGAAGGACCCCACGGCCTCACCTTGAGCCCCTGAGCTGGGTGCTGGCCCCCACTCAGTTTCACTTATTGCTAGGAGATAGGATGTGGGCCTTCACTCATGCTGAACCATTGAAAGAAAAAGACACAGAACATTAATAAAATTAGACTAGAGGAGAGCTGGAGAGCTGTGAACACGGGGTCTAAAGGGCCCCCAGCGAGGAGCTGGCCTCGCCTACTCCACTCCGCCCAGGGCTCATCTGCTGCCTGAGGCCGTGGACCGGCCCCTAAAGCTGAAGCGGTTCTGCTGGGGGAGAGGAGGTGGCCAAGTGTGAATGGCCGAGAGGCTCCTGCAATGAGCTGGATCCGGCGGAGCCCCCGATGCCCACCAGTCCCCTCCGTGGGACGTTTGCCACGTGCTGGGGAGGCGAGGCTGGGCTGGAGAGGGCGGGAAAAGTCCCTCTGGTCTCCGAGCGTCCGCTGGACAGAGCAGGGGTCACACAATAAGACACTTCATTCTCTGTGAGCTGAAAACAGCCGAACTGAAACCAACTACAGCTGCAGCTTCTGACCCGAAAGGGGAGCCGCTCATCCTGCCTGTGTGCGGGAGGAAAGGAGATGGAAGGCTGCCTCCGACCTGATGGTTCTGTGAGAGCTGACTACTAAGCTCTGGTCTAGGGGCCGGGGCTGGGGAAAAGCACTCGGGACCTAGAATGCCTGCTGCAAGAATTAAATTTCCCACAAGCCAGCTCCCAAAACAACCTGCCGTCACCTCAGCCAGTTCACCGAGTAGCTGCTGAAACGACCTGCCCTGACACTAACACAGGTTTTTAGTTTTATTTTTTGTTTTTATTTATTATTATTTAGTTAGTTAGTTTTTTGAGACAGGGTCTCGCTCTTTCACCCAGGCTGGAGTGCAGTGGTGCAATCTCAGCTCACTACAACATCAGCTCACTGCAACCTCCACCTCCCAGGTTCAAGAAATTCTCCTGCCTCAGCCTCCCAAGTAGCTGGGATTACAGGCACCCGCCACCACACCCAGCTAATTTTTGTGTTTTTAGTAGATGGGGTTTCATCATGTTGGACAGGTTGGTCTCCAACTCCTGAGCTCAGGTGATCTGCCCGCCTCAGCCTCCCAAAGTGCTAGGATTACAGGCGTCAGCCACCAGGCCTGGCCTCCAATGCTGGTTTTACCACCGAGGCCACTCGCCTGAGCGTGCCAGCTCCCCAGAACTACCAGTGCCAATGGGCTTTCTTTCAAAGCCAATAGATAACATTTCTCTTTCCAATAGAATTCCAATTTTCTTTTGTTCTTGAAGATACCAAATTGAAATTCTTCCTAAAATTAAACATTAAACTTAAAGATTTGTCTGTATATTTTGACTTTGACAGTTGCTATGTATAAAATGCTTCAGCAAGGAAATGATAATCTGATTATCGTTTCCTTGCTGCTTCATATCTTATGTGGTCCGTAATTGATGGGGAAAAATAGCTAATTGAAGCAGGTCCACATGTGACACGAGCACTGGAATTAGCAGACCAGGAATTTCTGTTTTACAAAAACTGTTATAAATATAGTAAAGCAAGCAGAAAAACCTGGGCAACATGGATGAAAAGATGGAAATTTTCACCAGAAAATGGGAATGTATTTCTTTATTTATCTGAGGCAGGGTCTCGCTCTAAGGTCTAGCCTAGGCTCACCCAGGCTGGAGTGCAGGGGCGTGATCATGGCTCACCGCAGCTTTCTTTGACTTCCTGCACTCAAGCAATTCTCCTACCTCAGCCTCCCGAGTAGCTGGGACTACAGACGTGCACCGCTACACTACACTCAGCTAATTTTTGTATTTTTTGTAGAGACGAGTTTCACCATGTTGCCCAGCCACTACGCCCAACCCCATTTGACTCTTTTGTTAGAAATTCCCAGGCTGGGCACTGTGGCTCACACCTGCAATCCTAGCACTTTTTATTTTTTTATTTTTGAGATGGAGTCTTGCTCTGTCGCCCAGGCTGGAGTGCAGTGGCGTGATCTTGGCTCACTGCAACCTCCGCCTCCCAGGTTCAAGCAATTCTCTGCCTCAGCCTCCCGAGTGGCTGGGATTACAGGTGCCCACCACCAAGCCCAACTAATTTTTGTATTTTTTTTGAGACGGAGTCTCACTGGTCACCCAGGCTGGAGTGCAGTGGCGCAATCTTGGCTCACCGCAAGCTCTGCCTCCCGGGTTCACGCCATTCTCCTGCCTCAGCCTCCCGAGTAGCTAGGACTACAGGTGCCTGCCACCACGCCTGGCTCATTTTTTGTATTTTTAGTAGAGATGGGGTTTCACTGTGTTAGCTAGGATGGTCTCGATCTCCTGACCTCGTGATCCGCCTGCCTCGGCCTCCCAAAGTGCTGGGATTACAGGCGCCCACCCCCGCGCTCAGCCCAATTTTTGTATTTCTAGTAGAGATGGGCTTTCACTATCTTGGCCAGGCTGGTCTTGAACTCCTGACCTCGTGATCTGCCCACCTCGGCCTCCCAAAGTGCTGGGATTACAGGCATGAGCCAGCGCACCCGGCCAATCCCAGTACTTTTGAAAACTGAGGCAGGAGGATTGCTCGAGTCTAGAAGTTTGAGACCAGCCTGGACAACATAATGAGACCCTCCATTTCAATTTCTAAAAAAATGTTTAAAGAGTGAAGGAAATAATGTATACAGTGGTCCATTTCCAAGACAGAGTGCCTTGAATCGGCTTAGGTCAGCAAACTACAGAAGAACAGGATATACTAGGCCCCAGCTTGGATAGTGGATGCCTGCTTGTCGGCCTCATCCACTCCCCTCTTAACCCCCTCTTAGTTGCCCTCACCCAAATCAAAGAAGTTTAAGATGAAATTTTACTAGCCTGAAAAATACCTGGTTTGGTCTGTTGTTATCAGCCTGCCCAGCTACTTAGTTCATAAGTCAAATACTTAAAGAGCCCCTGAGCTAACTAGGATTGCAATGCATTGTGGGCTGCAACAAAATGCAGCAGGACAACCCTGAAGAAAACACCTACAGCCTCTGCCCAACAACCAATAGGCGACATATGGGAAGACTGTGACCTCCAGAGTACTCAGCCTATGAGGAACCTGGGGAGGGACCTGTGCCCTACAGCCCCTGCCCAACAACCAATAGGCGACATATGGGAAGACTGTGACCTCAGAGTACTCAGCCTATGAGGAACGGGGGGAGGGATCTACGCACTAGGGGATAAATTGCTTGTTGAAACTGCTGGGTGCACCTGCCCACCAGACACCCAATCTTGCAAGACAGTCATTAGAAGTCTCGCTTTCGCTGTTCTCCGGGTCCCTGAGTCCATTCTTTGGATTTGGACGGATGAGTTTGTTTCTCACGAGGGTCAAATGGACATTTTATAATTTTAAAAGTACAGTATCTAAAATTCAGAAATCACAGCAGAAGAAAGAATCAGTTAACTTAAAGGTAGGTCAATAGAAATTATCCAGACATAGAAAGAGAAAAGAATGAAAAACAGAAAAGCATGTGGAACCACACCATCAAATGATCTGACCTGCATGTCACTGGAGTCCCCAGAACAACAACAAAGGAAAATGGGGCAGGAACAATATCTGAAAAGGTAGTGGCTGATATTTTCAAAATTCATAAGCAGTGTCAACTTACAGACATTAGAATCTTAGTAAATCACAAGCAGGAAAAAACTAAAAGCAAACCACTCCAGCGCATTATAGTAAAAAATTCCAAAAACCAAAGGCAAACAGAAACTGTAAAAATTATTGAGATAAAAAAAAAGACAAGGCATTCAGGGAATAACAATAGGAAAGATGGCTAGAGCTCCTCAGAAAACCATGGAAACCAGAAGAGAATGACCTCTTTAAAGTACCAAAATAAAGGATTTTAACCAACAATTTATGTACAATAAAATAAAGATACTTTCAGACAAAGCTAAGAACATTTGTTGCAGCACAAAAAAATACTAAAGGAGCTCTGCAGGCTTTCCTTCTGCTGACAGAAAATGACCCCAGATAGAAACTCGGAAGTGCATGGAAAAATGAAGTGCACCAGGAAGTTAAATATGTTTGTAAATTAAAAAGATGAGGACTGTGCAGCAACAGCTCTGGTGGTGCATGATGACAATAACACGCGTCAACTAATATCCACGACAACAATAGCACCAGATCTCTGGAGAAGGGTGAGTGAAATTACACCGTTGGAAAGGTCTTTGTTGTTGTGTAAGAATTCACATTTCAGGCCAGGCGCAGTGGCTCACACCTGTAATCCCAGGGCTTTACTGCAAAGTGGCTCTGCCTGCCTATGACTCACTTTATGGACCATTAAATCATAAATCATAATCATAAAGCTCCCATCTCCACAGATGTGACTTTTGAAGCTTTGCTCTGCACTTAATGCATTCATTATGTTTTGCAATGATAATTTTCCTGAAAGAACTACTTTCCAATTGGATTACTAAATTCTGTAGAAAATGAGGTTCCACAGACAGAGCTGGTTTCATGGGGCTCTTTTCAGGTGCTCATCCAGCCTGATGTTTGTGTTTTTCAGACTCAAAGACGATGCTTTGTTCAGAACCCACTCCACCTCCCAGGTGCTCAGAGACCAGAGGTCCATCCTGCCGCAGACACTGGGGTGGAGATGCTTGATGAAAATAAGGGAACGTGGCTGGGCGCAGTGGCTCATACCTGTAATCCTAACACTTTGGGAGGCTGACGTGGGAGGATCGCTTGAGCCCAGGAGTTCAAGGCCAGCCCAAGCAACATAGTGAAACCCTGTCTCTATAAAAGAAAATAAAAACAAATAAGGAAATAAAAGTGAGGGGTAGAGGCAGCTCTGGCTGAGTGCACCCCAGATGGAGTTAGGGAACCTCATGAAGAGCAAAGACTGGGCAGTGCAGAAATGGCCAGGCCCTCAAAGCCTCAACTAGAGCTCAGCCATCAGCCATCAGCTGCCTGGGATCCTGCCCAGGGGGCGTGGGCCCACTTCATTACCCAGAGCTGAGGGCTCTTTCTTTTGGAAGGAGGTCCCAGGGGGACACCCCTGCAGGGCCTCCCACCTCTCCCAGAGCACCTCTGCAGCTGGTGATTTCACTTTACTCTTCCAGGAGACACTTCCCTGAATGCTGCTGTTGGTATTTTCCCTTACTTTGGACCTCAGGCACCACAATTTCCCCAATTTTGATCTCAAACACCTCCAGATATGAGACACAGCTGGAGAGATGATAACATGAATCAAACCAATTAGAACCTGCACGGGTCTCCAGCTGGTGGTGGCCCTATTAATTATCGGAGAGCCTCGGACATCTGAGCAATCGCAGGTGATAGAAGGGCTTAAGCTGGCAGGAGACAATGTGGAATTCAAAGCACTTCCCCTGACTTAAAATGTCCAAGCTCGTGAAAGTTCAAATGTAGGGAGAGTGAGGAGAAATATCTAGTACATATAATAGTCTTTTCTCAGAATCAACTTTTGGGGGCTCCTTGGGCGTCTCAACACTACAGCCTTCCTGGCCCCATGAGGCCACTTGAAAGCTGGCTGACCTTTGGGAAAAGGTTCCGGTTCAGGATGTACGAAACCTCACGTCCTGAGTGAAGAGGCTGGATGCAGAGCTCTAGAAAGCCCTTCCAGGGATTCCAAAGGTCGGAGTCAGGGCTGGGGTGAGGGCAGAAACCCCAGGGGCCCCAGATTTCTCTTGCAAGCATACAACCAAAGGCACATGTGTATACCACGCCATGGGGCCAAATTCCTCACCCTGTGTCGTGTAACAGAGTGTGGGGGTTCCTTCCTGCTCAGCATGGTCATTCCCCTTCTTCCTGCCTTCCTGGGAGGCAAGGAGGTCAGGGACCCCACCTCCTTCTTGAAGGACTATCATCCCCATCCATGTCTGACAGCAGCCGAGGGCCCCAGTGCTGAAACTAATGGAGGGGCCTCAGCAGCAGCCAAATCCAAGGAGGCAGAGCCCTTTATCCTTTCAGGTCTCTTCCCGTGGGCCTTCTTTACTATCTTCACTATCTCCATCACCATTATCACCACCACCACTATAACCATCACCACCATCATAGCCATCATCATCATTGGCATCATCTGTCTCCTCAACATTAGCAAACTTTTTTTTTTTTTTTTGAGATGGAGTCTCACTCTCCCACCTAGCACGGAGTTCAATGGCACGATCTTGGCTCACTGCAACCTCCGCCTCCCAGGTTCAAGCGATTCTCTTGCCTCAGCCTACCAAGTGGCTGGGATTATAGGCACACGCCACCATGCCCAGCTAATTTTTGTATTTTTAGTAGAGATGGGATTTCACCATGTTGGCCAGGATGGTCGCGACTTCCTGACCTCGTGATCCACCCACCTCGGCCTCCCAAAGTGCTGAGATCACAGGCATGAGCCACCGTGCCCGGCCAACATTAGCAACCTTTACATGTGGTTTGGTCTATAGACTTAAAAAAAAATTCTGGGGCACATATCTATATTAGATTATATGTTTGACAACACATTTTTATTGTTCAAAACATGGCCCTTCTTTAAGTATGTATTTTTATTCATTTATTTTTATTTTTTGAGATACGGTCTCACTGTTGGCCAGGCTGGAGTGTAATGGCACGATCTTGGCTCACTGCAGCCTGAACTCCCAGGCTCAAGCAATCCTCCCACCTCAGCCTCCAAGTAGCTGGGACTACAGGCACACACCACCACGCCTGGATCATGTTTGTATTTTTTGTAGAGATAGTGTTTTGCCATGTTGCCCAGGTTGGTCTCAAACCCCTGAGCTCAAGTGATCCACCCGCCTTGGCCTCCCAAAATGCTGGGATTACAGACATGTGCCACCTCGCCTGGCCTATTTTATTTTTTGATACAGGGTCTTGCTCTGTCACCCAGGCTGAAGTGCAGTGGTACAATCATAGCTCACTGTGGTCTTGACCTCCTGGACTCAAGCAATCCTCCTGCCTCAGCCTCCTGAGTAGATGGGACTACAGGTGCATGCCACCACACCCAGCTAACTTGTTTAATTGTTAGTAGAGATGATATCTCACTATGATGCCGAGGCTGGTTTCAAATTCCTGGGCTGAAGCAATCCCAAAGTGCTGGGGTTACAGGCATGTGCCACTGTGCCTGGCCCTGTATTTCTTCATAAATAATGTGAAACAAACTCCCATGATGAGCCTGAAAACCGACCAGAACACTCCTCTCTCCCGTGCTCCTCTTCCCACCATCTGGTGGGATTTCAAGCCAGCAAAGGTGGCTTAACCCAGATACTGAGAGAACAAGGATAAGGCCAATCAACAAAACTTGCTGAGGAACGACTTACACAGGAGCTTGATTGAAAGCTGTTATGACTTTTTAAAATTAAAACAACATATAGAGCAACAGGAATTAAATGGTTAAATTGCATCAATGGCCAACGTTGGAAACCAGCTCTCTCTCCACTGTAGACCAGAGATCCTAGTGCTGCTG
This sequence comes from Hylobates moloch, assembly GCF_009828535.3. Lineage (NCBI taxonomy): Eukaryota > Metazoa > Chordata > Mammalia > Primates > Hylobatidae > Hylobates > Hylobates moloch. Next base: position 8,467,386 of record NW_026652290.1, on the reverse strand, counting down.
ACAGGGTCTTGTGGCACCCCTGAGATTGTCCTGGCAAAGTTGAGAACACATCCAGGTCACCACAGATTCTGGCGTGTTCTGCAGAGCATGTGTTTTACAAGCAATATCCCTCCCCATGGCCAAGGTGAAATAAGCACAAGTTCTGTGCCCTGCCCCCCATGTCATAAGCAGCACAACAGCCATTCAGGCCAACACATCCAGAACTATGTGACAATCAACTGGTAAGAACTTGTTTCCAGGTTAGAATATTTGTAATGCTTCCCTCTGAGGCCACAACAGGCCCTATCTCCCAGCCCCTAAAGTTGCTCCCCATGTTTCCACGGGCAAAGGGCCTATCCTTTGCCAACTGCTCCTCTGGCTGTTGTGGAATAGCAATTGCTGGCCCTTGCCAGTCTCTGATGTCCTGGTGTACTCAGGACAATGGCAGCTACATGAGCCTTAGTCTCTCAGTTCTGGGGCCCTGGACTGAGGCTGGAAACAGGGCAGCTCCCCCATGGTTGAGGCTCCTGCAACAGCCAGGCTTTCCTCAGGACCCCCGCTCTGTGTCTCAGGGGTGCTGGGATCCTGTTCTTGGCTGGAGGACTGTGGCTTGCAGGCTGAGTCCCCCTTCTTGCTCTCCCTGTTGGTCCAGGGTGAATAAGAGACTATGGTGAATCCTCTTCTGCAGGGCTGAGGCTGCAGGGACCAGCTCTGCCCTGTGTCCTGTTGAGGACGTTTCTAGAATGCTCAGCGTCCACCAGTGCAGGTCCTGCTCTTGGGGTGCATCTTGGAGTCTCACCACCCACACTTCACCAGGCTCCAGCAGCAATTTCCAGTGCTGCCCTGGGGTCCTCAGGGCCCTGTCTGGGGTCATCTTCTGTAGGTAGATGGTATCATAGCAGCCCACCATGGAGACAAGCTGCAGGGCCAGTAACCAGGCCTTAGCCTCGGCAGGGTCCACTGCCCAGGTAATGCCCAGCTTCAACACCATGGGCTCCCCTGGGGGCAGGTCCACTTTGAGAAACCCCTGCTATGAAGGAAGGAAGCTTGGCCAGTGTGAGCAGGTAAGAAGCCCCTTAAATCTCCAGGGAAGACCCTGGGTCCAGTCAGCATCCTCAAGGCCCAGGCCCAGGGGCACAGCCTCCTGAGGCCCTAGTTCAGTGGGCACAAAGTGGGGGTCCAGACCTGCATCTTCCAACCCTTCTGAGGCTGATGCCAGGGTCCCTGGCCCCCATGCCTCAGAGCTCCCCTGCACAGGCTGTCCTGGGCTCTGCCCCCAGCTCAGCTCCATCCCTGAGGACCCCTCCTGCTCCGACTCTGCCTCAGTGTGCTCCATCAGCTCAGGGTCCCAGTTGTCTTCTTCCCAGTCCTCTGACTCCAGCAAGTCTTGAAAGTCTAGAAAGGCAGCCTTGAAGCAAGTGAAGCAAATGCTTAGCTGATCTCCATGTTGAAGCTGATACATCCAGGAGGCGTAGAGGTAGGACGTGCCCTCTTCCTCATACCGCATGCTGACTGGAGGGCACATGGCCAGGCTGCCTGCCTCCTGCCAGGGTGGACAGCAAGAGTCGGGCCTTCAGAGGATCTCGGATGGTCTGGCCACGGGTTCTGGGGCCAGTAGGATGCTGGGGGGCAGGGATGAAGGGGACAAGGAGCAGGAGGAGAAAGGGGTTTCCTATCCAGGGATTTGCGGTGGGGTGGATGACCTGGGTCCCAGCTCAGTGGGACCTGCAGAGGGTGGAAGCTTGAATTTCTGGAAATGTCTTCAGCTTCTGCAGTTGCTGTGGTCTCAGGGGAGCTGGAAAGGCAAAGGAAGGGAGGTTAGGTGCCCCCAGCAGGCAGGGCGGAAGCAAACTCTGGGGACCAGCAGGGGCAGGGATGTTGGGGTTCAGACTGGCCGTTTAGTGGGGACCCTGCTCAGTTTGAACAGCACCGGGGCTGGGAGGCCTTCAGTTCCTCCATCCGACCTCCCCAGGCTCATCAGCCACCCCCTACACCTCCAGGACCCCAACACCCCATCAGCCTCACCTGACAGAACCTGGGGGAACCTGAGGGAAACTGGCAGAGCCTGAGGGGACCTGATGGAAATTGAGGGAACCTGAAGGAAACTGAGGGAACCTGACACAAACTGGCGGAACCTGAGAGAAACGGAAGGAACCTGAGAGAAACTGAGGCAACCTGAGGGAAACTGAAGGAAACTGGGGGATACTGAGGGAAACTGAGGGAACCTGAAGAAATCTGAGGGAAACTAGGGGAACCTGAAGAAACCTGACACAAACTGAGGGAACCTGAGAGAAACTGGGGGAAACTGAGGGAAACTGAGGCAACCTGAGGGAAACTGAAGGAAACTGGGGGAACCTGAGGGAAACTGAGGGAAACTGGGGAACCTGAGGGAAACTGAGGGAACCTGAGGGGAACTTGAGGGAAACTGAGGGAACCTGAGGGAACCTGGGGGAAACTGGGGGAACCTGAGGGAAACTGAGGGAACCTGAGGAATCTTGGCCCCGCTTCAGCCTCCCAACCCCTCACCCAGCACCAGGCCGTGTCTCCGAGACCCCTCCTCAGAGACCCCTCCTCAGGAGACCTCACCATCCTGGTGTCTCCACTCACGTGGGCACCCAGGGAAAGGAGGAGGCAGAGCCCGTCTGGGTATATAAAGGGCCATTTCCCATGGTGCTCTGGGCTCATCTGCATATCTCCCATGAGCCTCAGTTTCCAGGAAATGAGAGTGCTGAGTCACCAGCTCCCCTCAAGGAGGGCCATGTACAGCCCCTGGGTGCCTGCAGAAAGGCCCTGGGGAGGCAGCTCCTCTGGGGGCTGGAGATCGGGGTCGGTGCTCTCCGTCCACAGGCTGGCACGGCGTAAGCATCCAGCTTGTGGTTGCTGGCCCTTCGTGCGCACGACGTCCTGGTCCTGCCGCATTTGTAAAACGTGATCCCTGCTTTGCTGTCTCCGTCTTAAAGTTCTCTGAATTTTAGGAACCAGCTAATTGTCAACTAGTTATTGTTTAAACACATTTTCCCCGTTGTGTTTCATCTCTTCGCCTTTAAACAGAGACGCTTATAAATTAACACTTGTTTTTTCAATAGACTCTATTTTTTACAGCAGTTTTAGGTTCATAGCAAAATTGAGCCAAAGGCATGGAGCTCTCCCACCGCTCCCCTGCTCCTGCAGGTGCACAGCCTTCCCCAGTACCCCCATCCAAGCCATTTGTTACATGTTGTTATTATCATCATCACCCTCTGCAATTTCCATTAGGCTTTCCTCCGGTGCTGTGCATTCTGCAGGTTTGGACACGCATATAATCACGCAGAGCCACCACTCTAATATCGTACAGACAGGTTTCTCCACCCCGATTCGTCTGTGTTCTACATTTTCATCACTCCCTCTCCCAGCCCCTGGCAACCAGGGATCTTTTGACTGTCTCCTTAATTTTGCCTTTTCCAAAATGTCATAGAGCTGGACTCATACATTACGTAGCCTTTTCAACTTCTTTTTTTAGTAATACGCACTTTGGTTCTTCCATGTCTTTTGTGGTTTGATAGTTCACTTCTTTTTTTTTTTTTTTTTTTTTTTTTGAGACAGGGTCTTGCTCTGTCACCCAGGCTGGAATGCAGTGGCGAAATCACAGCTACTGCAGCCTTAACCTCCTGGGTTCATGCGATCTTCTCACCTCAGCCTCCCAAATAGCTGAGACTACAGGTGCTGGTGCACACCCCGATAAGTTTTGTATTTTTTGTGAGACAGGGCCTCACCATGTTGCCCACACTGGTCTCGAACACTTGGGCTCAAGTGATCCGCCTGCCTCTGCCTCCCAAAGTGCTGGGATTACAGACGTGAACCACCTTGCATGGCCAGCTCACTTATTTTTTAACACTGAATGGTATTCCATTGTCTGGATGTACCATGGTTTATTTATCCATTCACCTATGGAAAGACATCTTGGTTGCTCCCAGGTTTGGGCAATTATGAATAAAGCTACTACAAATATTCATGTGCAGGTTTCTGTAGACATAAGTTTTCAACTATTTTGGTAAACTCTAAGGAGCGGGATTGCTGGTTGCTGTGGTCAGAATGTGTTTAGTTTTGTAAGAAAGTGACACATTTTCTCCCACAGTGGCCCTGCGGGAGGAACCCCCAAACCCTTTCCCTACATCCCCATGACCTCTGCTCCTCCCCACCTGGGGGCTGTCCGTCCCTGGCTTGGGTCATCCACGCACCGGGGGCTGCCTACCACCCCCACCAGGTTAGGGCTCAGATCAGGGCCACCCCTCACCCCGGGGCTTCCTCATCCAAGTCCTGGGATAGGGACAGGTGTGGAGCTTTGGCTGCCAGGTGTCCTGCTGTGGGTGGAGAGGGCGGTGAGCCCATTCTCTAAAGACTCAGGTGCCTGAGCTGCCTGGCTGGTCCCCTCAGTTGAGAGGAAAGTAGTAGTTGAGGGACCCCACAGAGAAGCCTGTTTATGGGTCTGGAGGTCAGAGGCTCCCGGGAGGAGCCCCTGGGTCCTGGTTTTCTCTGAAAAGGCCACTCAACCCCTCGGGGCTAAGCTGTGGCTGCCCTGGCCAGGAGGGGGCCGAGGAGGGGGCCGGGGAGGGGGCCCTGCACCTGTCGTGAACACTGAGGGCTGGGCCAGTGGGCACCTGGAGGATGAGGACCCTCCCACCTGGCCCCTCCCAGCCCCAGTTCGCAGGACACAGCCCAGCCAGCAGCCAGCAGAGTCACTGCCTAAAGGAGGTTTTGACAGAGGAGCAGCAGAGCCCTCTGAGGGCCCCTGTGGCTTTGCAGGCTCCTCGCTGGTTTGCGTGGCTTTTTCACAAAGTAGTTGCGTCGAGAATTTAATACGCTGCGACCTCGTTGCCCAGCAGGAGCGGTGCGGGACCGGGAAGCTGACAGGGAAGTGTTGGCGGGTGCATGGCAGCGTCCACTCTGGGAAGCTGTGGCCAGCGCGTCCTGGCCAGCCAGGGCCTGGGCAGGGACTTGCCTCTCGGGCCTCGGCCTCACCCTAGTCTGAGAGTATAGGGCCCTCTCAAGGTCCTCGGTCACCTCAGCAGCCTGGGACGGAGCCTTTGGATCGCTCCCTGGGCAGCTGGGTACAGGAGAGGCCACTCGAGGCAGATGCTGGGATGGACAGACGGATTTGGGGCCCAGAGGGAAACCATGGCAAGACTTGGTGGGTGGATGGTACCAGAGGAGAGGAACAGGACGTGGCCATCATCGGGGAATCCAACATTCCTGTATCTTCAGAAGGACCAGGCATTTCCCCAACTGCAGAGACCACTGATGGGGCAGCACAGCCATTGTGGGACCAAGGCCATGAACCCGAGTCACTGGAGTCCTAAGCCTGACACCCAGATTGCCCACGAGCCAGAACTCCATCCCCACCATCCTGGGGTGCACAAGCTCTTGTGTTAGGAACGGGTGAAGAGGGGGAGCCCAGGAAGCTGAACACAACCCAGAGGGGGTGGACGAGCAGGGACAAGGCTGTCAGATGGGCCTGGCCAAGCTCAGGGGCCCCCAGCTACCTCAGGGGTGCAGGTGCCAGCTGAGCCCTGCAGAGGAATGGGGTGAGGCCACATCACGCCCTTTGAGCACTGGCTTCCGAGCTCACGCGGCTTCGTCTCTGTCTCACCCAGAATGCCTCGCGCAGGTCTGCCCAGAGAACATTCCAGAGATGCTTGTGGAGTGGAGCAGCTTTAATAGGACACATTCTTGCTTCTCTGTTGGCTTCTTACCTGTGTCCTCGGGATGGCTGCCAAGGAACTACCAACCTACTGCATCCCTGGCCGAGGCTCAGAGCCTCCCGGGCTGGTGCCTTCCCGGGCACAGGATCCCCAGCAAGTCCAGGAATCTGACCTGAGCTCACCAATCGTGCCCGGGGAAACCAGCCAGCCCCCACAGCCTCCAAGACCCAAGTGGGCTTGGTTCCGTTGGCAGGTGACCCAGCTGGAATCAAACCCTAACAAGAAAGGTGTGTTTAGATCATCAGGTGACTCACCAAATAGAACTTTCTTGAAAACTGTTTTAATAATCAAGGCCAGGAAAGGATTATGGAATATTCTAGCAAAGTCCAAGTATTTGGATTTTAAAATCAACATTTATCTTATTGCTCTTATATTACAAAGTTCCGCCCTCACCTCCAGTCTCAACGTTTGCACAAAGCATTTCAGCAGCACATGCAATGGCATTGTGGTCTGCTTTTCCCTCTCGCTCCTCCGCACAGCACTGAAGAAGGAGAGGAGCAGTTTTCTTTGTTTCTTGCATGAATTTACTACTGAGGCTCGTCAGAGAAATGCTGCCTGTGGGAGTGATGCATGGCCCCTGCTTCCACGGAGAAAAGCCACACGGTGGTGGCCAGGGGTGGGACGCGCCCATGGACATGGAGGACAGGTGTGTTCTGAGAAGCTGCCTGTTTCTTTCTTTTGTTTTTGAGATGGAGTTTCACTTTTGCTGCCCAGGCTGGAGTGCAATGGCACGATCTCGGCTCACTCCAACCTCCACCTCCTGGGTTCAAGCGATTCTCCTGCCTCAGTCTCCCAAGTAGCTGAGATTACAGGTGCCCATCACCATGCTCAGCTAATTTTTGTATTTTTAGTAGAGACAGGGTTTCACCATGTTGGCCAGGATGGTCTCGATCTCTTGACCTCATGATCCACCTGCCTCGGCCTCCCAAAGTGCTGGGATGACAGGCGTGAGCTACCGTGCCCAGCCAAGGTGGCTTCTTTACAACAGACTCTGTCCAGGGGACTACAGTCACCCTCCCCTCACTCCCAGCCCACCCTTCCTCCTCATTTGCTTTGTCCACCTACTCAGCTCTGTGGCCCGTTGGTGGCCTCCATCCTTCTGAAGGACCAAGAAGCCACTGGTGTGTGGAAGCACCTCCACGTGCCCTGGTCAGGTCTGTCACCAGGGCTGTGTGAGGATCAGAACCCCCTCGAACACACTGGGTCATCATCCAAATTGTAATCATGGACTTAGAGGCTGTCCTTTTAAAAATAACTTTTCGTATTATTTGCTTATTTCCAAGTAAACAAATTCATTATGAAACATTTAGAAAACAGGCAAGCAAATAAGAGGAAAGAACATCACCAGTCACACATTCTCCAGAGAGTGCAAAAAGCAAGGTCTCTGTATCTTACTCTCAAGTAGGAAGAACGGTTGCAGGAGAGGAAGGAAGGAGAGAGGGCCTGGGCGCTGCACCCAGCTGTGGCCAGCTCTGTCCTGAACCCTCCTGGGGTCTGTCCTGAACCCTCTTGGGGTGGGATTTCCATAAGGTGAGCATTATTATCTTCCCTGGGCTGGGCCAGAGCCTGATTGGGGCCTGGGGCCCCATCCTGAGTCCAGAGTCTGTGATTCCTCCATAGGCCTCAGGGCCTGTGCAGTGACAGTCCTTGAGCAGCAAAAGAGCAAATGAGTGCTGGGAATTGTGAGTCTCTTCCCTAAAAAGGCAGGGTGGGGATCCCGCCCAGCTCAAGGTCTTCAAAACCGCAGGTACATCCTTGTTGTTCTGTCAAACACATCTGCAGATAACTTGAGTCCATCTAGGGTGGGTTTCCAGGCAGCTGGGGACCAAGTGAGGGGGTAGAGGTGGCCACGTGAGACCCCAGGAAGCAAAGCCCCCAGGAAGCAGAGCCCCCAGGAAGCAGCACCCCGACCACCTCAGATTTTTCATCCACAATAGCAAGGGTGGGGGGCTGCCCTAAGAGGTCAGCAAAGACCACCGTAGGGGAAGGTCTTGGACACGGCTCTGAGCCGTCTCACAGGGAAAGGGAACTGGTGTCTCCTGGAGGGAGATGCTGGAAGAAGGCCAGAGAGGAAGGGTGGCCAGGAGTCCCCGTTTCCACAGCCCAGACCTGTGGAAACACTGCCCCTGGGCAGCTCTGTGCCCCTGGCAACCTCCTGGCCTGATGCGGCTTAGAAAGAAGCTGCCTGTCCCTCCATTGCCAGCCTTTTCTGGAAGTCTGGGTGCCTTCAGGTTTGGGGATACTGAAACATCCCCCCAACATCCCAGGGCTCCTGGCCTTTGAACACTCGCGGGGGACGGGGCAGCCACACACTTGGGGGTCACGTTCCCTCAGACTCTCCCCTCCTGGCTTCCCCCCATCGCCCAGGGCCAGGGAGGCCGGGGCAGGTGCAAACCCAATCCTGGCAGTTGGCAGCGGCTTCCAGGCACCTGCGTGACCCTGTCTGTAGCCTGCAGGAGCAGGTGCTGCCTGTGAGGGGGGCCCTGGGCTCCAGCAGATGCAGGAGATGAAGAGTGCAGCCACCCTCCTACCCACTCTCTCCCTGAGGCCTCCATAGTGGATTTAGGGTTCATGCTACTGGTTGAGATGGAGTTTAGGGAGGGCCTGCGATTCTAAAGGTCTGGGTCACACCTGAGCATTGGAGGGCCAGGCTCCATGGCTACAGGTCCCTGTTAGCCATAAACTCCTTCATCAAATAAACCAAATGTGGAGGACGTATACCTGGGGCCCTGGTGCTCGATTTTGCTTTCTGCTCTCATCTCTCATCACCCTACAAAATGCATCTCCATAAAAGACATTAAACAGCCCGGCACGGTGGCTAACGTCTGTAATCCCAGCACTTTGGGAGGCCAAGGCAGGTGGATCACCAGAGGTCAGGAGTTCGAGACCAGCCTGGCCAACATGGTGAAACCCTGTCTCTACTAAAAATACAAAAATGAGCTGGGGGTGGTGATGGGTGCCTGTAATCCCAGCTACCCGGCAGGCTGAGGCAGGAGAATTGCTTGAACCCGGGAGGCAGAGGTTGCAGTGAGCTGGGACTGCACCACTGCACTCTAGCCTGGGCAACAGAGTGAGACTCTGTCTCCAAAAAAAAAAAAGACATTAAATGAAACTAAGAAAAAAAATGGCAAGTATTAAACATTCTGGGTAAATCAGAGCCCTGTCGCGCTGGCCTCACCCTCAGCCACCAGCTGCCTGCCCCCACAGAGCCAGGCTCATCGCTGTCTGTCATCTGAGTGAGGGCACTGTGCATGATGAATAACACATTATTTTTTTGTTAAAAACAGCTTGAAATATTGACTTCAGTTTAATCTGTTCATTTGTAAATCAGAGCAAAACCAAAGTTGTGCAGAGAGAGTGAGCTGGGAGATTAGGGGGCCTCAATCCTACTCCACAAGGACCCTGTCCACATGTGGCTCAATCCTGCTCCATAAAGACCCACAGGCCGTGGCCCACCCCACGTGGCCTGGACACACAGAACAACCCTCAAATCAACCCAGAAGCTCTAGGTACTGGGCGTGCCCCCCACAGCCCTCGGCACCACCACCAACCCCACTTGGGGACACAATGGGGCCACCGCCAGGCACACAAATGGCCCCAAAGGAGCACGGCCCCCCCCCCCCTCTGCCCACTGGTCTGGATCCAACCTCCCGGGGTGGGCACCAGGGGTTCTGTCCAAGGAAAGAGGCTTTGCCCGTGATGACTGGGAGGTGGTGTCGTGCCCACCCTGCCATGCACAGCGCCCACACACAGGAAGCGGCGTGGCTGCGACAGCCCCTGGGTGTGAGGCCCCCATATCCCTGGTGTGCTCGCTGAGATCTGAGACTGGAGAAGCAGGCACTGGAAGCAGGACTTGGCGAACCCACACACCTCCTGGCAGGGAAGGAAGATTATGGAAACTGGGGGCTTCCGGGTGCACCTGTGCCACCCCCACATGGCTTGGGGCAGGTGCCTGGCATCCCTGGGCACCTCTGGGTGAGGCAGAGCAGCTCAGAGGCAGCAGGATCAATTTCTAGGCCCTGGGTTTGGGCGCCAACTTGCTGTGTGCCAATAGCACCTCCTGGTGGTCACTTCAGTCTGCACGGACGCTCGTGGTTTTGTACCACCAAAGCAGCCAGGCCGGCAAACGGGTCATTGGCCTGGTCTCTGGACTAGTTTCTGGGAAGAACAGAGAACCATGGCTGGCCCTTTAGCAATTCCTGAGGCCTCCCAACCCTCCTCCTCCAATCAGCTCTGCCTCCATCTTCTGATCTGTGGAGTTGGGATGTTGCACACGGCGTCCCGACGGCAACCCACGTCCTCCTTCAGCCTAGAGTCTGGCAGGTGGGCTGAGGCTGGGCCAGGGGCTGTACCTGGGCCACCCTAGCAAGCTCCCTCCCTCGGTCCAGCTCCACGGCCGGCCCCAGTCCTGGAGGTCCACTGCGAGTGTACATGTTTGTGCGTGACAGCATGCCCTCACAAGTGTGCAGGGGTGTGTGGGGTATGGTGTATGCATGCACAGGTGTGTTTGTGTGTATGTGGGAGTGGGCAGGTGCACACACGTGCACCTGTGGGCAGAAGTGACCTCAGAGACTCCTTCCAGCAGATGCCTCGGTCCCAGGGTCCCAGCCCGGCGTGGTTGGTGACCTCAGAGACTCCTTCCAGCAGATGCCTCGGGCGCAGAGTCCCAGCCCGGCGTGGTTGCTGCTCTACACACATCTGCTGGATTGAAGTAAACAGGAAGAGTCAGTTAATAATAGAAGGACTTGGGGTGTGAAGCAGCTGGCCCCAAAGGCAGGAGCTACAAAGTGAGAGGACCTAGAAGTGGATGTTCACTGAGGTCAGGTTTGGGGTGGATAACAGGGGACAGGTCATTCATGTTCTCTGCTTGCCTGCATTTTTCACAGCTTCTAAAATGAACTTGAGTTACCTGGAAATAAGAAGCTCAACAATTGTAACATTCTCGGGCTGCCAGCAACTCCATGTCTGAAGCCCGGCCTGGATCGAGGCCTGGAGAAGCCTCGAGGGTGGGCCGAGGAGGTGGCCCGTCCAGCCCTCCTGGACAGGCCCCGTGGCTCAGACAGAGGCCTCTGAGGTGCCAGCTGTGCTGGGCCCCGTGACGGTGCACCTGCCGCCACCTTGGTGAGATGGGCATCACCCAGGGAGGTGCAGAGAAGCCAGCAGCGCAGCCAGGACTGACGCGTAGCCCTGACACCTGGGCCATCATCAGGAACTGTCAGCCTACTTGACTTCTTTTTGTGACAGATCAGATCCTCCCCCCAGAACAGACCAGTGTCTGGCAGCATCGACCCCCACAGACACCTCTGCTGGTGTGGCAGGTGACATTGCCACAGTGGGGCCCCGAGTCAGGCGGCAAGTCTATGTAATGAACAGCTCCAGGAGCAGTCACACTAGTATGGGGCTCAGCCTGTGCAGGCCCTGGGACCTGGGTAAAGTTGAGGTGCAGCATCAGACTCCAGGGGCCCCTGCACCCCAGGCCAAAGGTCACCCTCATCCCACAGAGCCTTCTGTGCAGCCGGTTCAGGCCCCGAGGGCGGCCAGGCATCTCGCCCTGAAAACCACAGGCTCCGTGCAGAGGGGAACCCGAGAGAGACCTGCAGACGCCACACGTGATGCTGGTGTCACGTTGAAATAGTTTCGGCAGCGGGCGGTGGCGCACGCCTGGAATCCCAGCACTTACGGGGGCCAAGGCAGGCGGATCTCCTGAGGTCAGGAGTTCAAGGCCAGCCTGGCCAACATGGTGAAACCC